>NC_044033.1:443520544-443850162 GCF_901765095.1 Microcaecilia unicolor | reverse complement strand
ACAGTATCTGCGATTTCAACTGGGCACACGTCACTTCCAGTACTGTGTGCTACCCTTTGGGCTCGCCTCTGCGCCCAGGGTGTTCACAAAGTGCTTGGCTGTAGTAGCAGCGGCACTTCGCAGGCTGGGGGTGCACGTGTTCCCATACCTCGACGATTGGCTGGTGAAGAACACATCCGAGGCAGGAGCCCTGCAGTCCATGCAGATGACTATTCGCCTCCTGGAGCTACTGGAGTTTGTGATAAATTACCCAAAGTCCCATCTTCTCCCGGCGCAGAGACTCGAATTCATAGGAGCTCTGCTGGATTCTCGGACGGCTCGCGCTTATCTCCCAGAGGCGAGAGCCAACAACTTGTTGTCCCTCGTCTCGCGGGTGCGAGCGTCCCAGCAGATCACAGCTCGGCAGATGTTGAGATTGCTGGGCCACATGGCCTCCACAGTTCATGTGACTCCCGTGGCCCGCCTTCACATGAGATCTGCTCAATGGACCCTAGCTTCCCAGTGGTTTCAGGCTGCTGGGGATCTAGAAGACGTGATCCACCTGTCCACGAGTTTTCTCGAATCCCTGTATTGGTGGACGATTTGGTCCAATCTGACTCTGGGACGTCCTTTCCAAATTCCTCAGCCACAAAAAGTGCTGACCACGGATGCGTCTCTCCTGGGGTGGGGAGCTCATGTCGATGGGCTTCACACCCAAGGAAGCTGGTCCCTCCAGGAACGCGATCTACAGATCAATTTTCTGGAGTTACGAGCGATCTGGAACGCTCTGAAGGCTTTCAGAGATTGGCTGTCCCACCAAATTATCCAAATTCAGACAGACAACCAGGTTGCCATGTATTACGTCAACAAGCAGGGGGGCACCGGATCTCGCCCCCTGTGTCAGGAAGCCGTCAGCATGTGGCTCTGGGCTCGCCGTCACGGCATGGTGCTCCAAGCCACATATCTGGCAGGCGTAAACAACAGTCTGGCCGACAGGTTGAGCAGGATTATGCAACCTCACGAGTGGTCGCTCAATTCCCGTGTAGTGCGACAGATCTTCCAGGTGTGGGGCACCCCCTTGGTAGACCTCTTCGCATCTCGAGCCAACCACAAAGTCCCTCAGTTCTGTTCCAGGCTTCAGGCCCACGGCAGACTGGCATCGGATGCCTTCCTCCTGGACTGGGGGGAGGGTCTGCTGTATGCTTATCCTCCCATACCTCTGGTGGGGAAGACTTTGTTGAAACTCAAGCAAGACCGAGGCACCATGATTCTGATTGCTCCTTTTTGGCCGCGTCAGATCTGGTTCCCTCTTCTTCTGGAGTTGTCCTCCGAAGAACCGTGGAGATTGGAGTGTTTTCCGACCCTCATCACGCAGGACGAAGGGGCGCTTCTGCATCCCAACCTCCGGTCCCTGGCTCTCACGGCCTGGATGTTGAGAGCGTAGATTTTGCTTCTTTGGGTCTGTCAGAGGGTGTCTCCCGTATCTTGCTTGCTTCCAGGAAAGATTCCACCAAGAGGAGTTACTTCTTTCTGTGGAGGAGGTTTGCCTTCTGGTGTGACAGCAAGGCCCTAGATCCTCGCTTTTGTCCTACACAGACCCTGCTTGAATACCTTCTGCACTTGTCTGAGTCTGGTCTCAAGACCAACTCTGTAAGGGTTCACCTTAGTGCAATCAGTGCATACCATTACCGTGTGGAAGGTAAGCCGATCTCAGGACAGCCTTTAGTTGTTCGCTTCATGAGAGGTTTGCTTTTGTCAAAGCCCCCTGTCAAGCCTCCTACAGTGTCATGGGATCTCAATGTCGTTCTCTCCCAGCTGATGAAACCTCCTTTTGAGCCACTGGATTCCTGCCATCTGAAGTACTTGACCTGGAAGGTCATTTTCTTGGTGGCAGTTACTTCAGCTCATAGAGTCAGTGAGCTTCAGGCCCTGGTAGCCCAGGCCCCTTACACCAAATTTCATCATAACAGAGTAGTCCTCCGCACTCACCCTAAGTTCTTGCCAAAGGTCGTGTCGGAGTTCCATCTGAACCAGTCAATTGTCTTGCCAACATTCTTTCCCCGTCCTCATTCCTGCCCTGCTGAACGTCAGCTGCACACATTGGACTGCAAGAGAGCATTGGCCTTCTACCTGGAGCGGACACAGCCCAACAGACAGTCCGCCCAATTGTTTGTTTCTTTTGATCCCAATAGGAGGGGAGTGGCTGTGGGGAAACGCACCATATCCAATTGGCTAGCAGATTGCATTTCCTTCACTTACGCCCAGGCTGGGCTGACTCTTGAGGGTCATGTCACGGCTCATAATGTTAGAGCCATGGCAGCGTCGGTAGCCCACTTGAAGTCAGCCTCTATTGAAGAAATTTGCAAAGCTGCGACGTGGTCATCTGTCCACACATTCACATCTCATTACTGCCTGCAGCAGGATACCCGACGCGACAGTCGGTTCGGGCAGTCAGTTCTTCAGAACCTGTTTGGGCTTTAGGATCCAACTCCACCCCCCGAGGGCCCTGTTTGTTCTGTTCCAGGCTACACTCTCAGTTAGTTGGTAAATTTTTTAGGTCAATCTCAGTTATGTCCTCGCCGTTGCGAGGCCCAATTGACCATGGTTGTTGTTTTGAGTGAACCTGGGGGCTAGGGATACCCCATCAGTGAGAACAAGCAGCCTGCTTGTCCTCGGAGAAAGCGAATGCTACATACCTGTAGAAGGTATTCTCCGAGGACAGCAGGCTGATTGTTCTCACAAACCCGCCCGCCTCCCCTTTGGAGTTGTGTTTTCCCTTGTCTTGGTTTTTGCTACATATGAGACTGGCCGGCACAAGCCGTTTTTGGGCGGGAAGACGGGCGCGCGGTGCGCATCGGCGCGCGAGGACTAGCAAAGGCCTTTGCTAGTGAAGATTCCGATTGGAGGGGCTGCCGGGGACGTCACCCATCAGTGAGAACAATCAGCCTGCTGTCCTCGGAGAATACCTTCTACAGGTATGTAGCATTCGCTTTACTGCAAGAGACACACAGTAGCCGTGCAGTGTCTCCATTTTAGAGCACGTTGGGTACGCATAGATGCTTATGCGGCATAGTAAAAGGGCCCCTAACATAGAAAATGTCAGCAGATAAAGACCTGCACAGTCCATCCAGTCTGCCCAATAAGGTGGCCAGAGTTTAACCTGGCACTCAGCACATGATTAGACACTGGTATACTTAATCTCTGTCTCTCCCTGCCAGTTTTGGGGCACAGACCATAGAAGTCTGCCCGGCACCAGTCCTACTTCCAAACTACAGTATTGATCATGATCTGTTTTTCCATTTATGGAGACCCAGACCTTAGAAGACTGCCAGGCATTGGTCTTAGTTCCCAACCTCTGAAGCTACCATTAAAGCTCACTCCAGTTACGAGGTCATTAAGTTTTGCTTTAATTGAATTCCATCATTTTTCTATATAGTGTTCCGCTATGTGTTTATCCCATGCTTTCTTTTATTCCATCACTCTTTCTGTGAAAAGTATTTCCTGGCATTTCAACCTGAATTCCCTGTCTCTGAAAAAGATTAGGTTGCATATATTTAAGCATCTGTATCATATCCCCTCACCTTCCTTTTCTTTATACATTTTGAGGTCTTCTTCTCATATATCTTTTGGCACAAGCCCCATTTCACTTTTGTCACCTTCCTTTGAACTGCCTGAAGTTTTTTGATACCCTTAGCGAGGTACGGCCTCCAAAATTGAACGCAATACTCCAAATTGGACCTCACCAGTGACTTGTACAAAGGCATTAACACCTCCTTTCTTCACTGGATATGCCTCTCTCTATTCAGCCTAGCATCCTTCTTGGCTACAGCTGCCTTGTCATATTGTTTTGTTGCCTTAAGATCCTCCAACACTTTCACTCCAAGGTCCCTTTTTCAGTTTGTGCTTATCAGCCTCTCATCCTCTAGCAAATATGATTCTTCTGGGTTTCTACACCCCATATGCATCACTGTACACTTTTTTGCGTTCAATTTTAACTGCCAAACATTAGACAGTTCTTCTAATATTTTTAGATCACTTATAATGTTGTCCACTCTGTTTGCAAATCTTTATGTCATCTAAAAATGACAAATTTTCCTTCTAACCCTTTGGCAATGTCACTCAAAAATATGTTGAATAGAATCAACCCTAATACCGACACTTGGGGCACTCAGCTACTCACCTTTCTTTCCTCTGAGTGAATTCCATTCACCACCACCCTCTGACATCTGTCAGTCAACCAGTTTCTAATACAGTTCACCACTTTGGGTCCTAACTTCAGCCCGTTCTATTTGTTCACAAGCCTCCTATGAGGAACAGTGTCAAACACTTTGCTGAAGTTCAAATAAACTACATCTAGCGTGTGTCTTTGATCTAGTTCTCTGGTCACCCAGTCAAAGAAATCAGATTTGTTTGAAACTATTTTCCTTTTGTAAAATCATGTTGCCTCAGGTCTTTTAAGCCATTGCATTCCAGAAATTGTACTATCATTCCTCCATAAGTTTTCCCTCAACTGAAGTACGACTTACCAACCTGTAGTTTCCTGCTTCTTCTCTGTCGCTAATTTTGTGGAGGTGGACCACATCTGCCCTTCTCCAATCACATGGAACCTCCCCTATCTCCAAGGATCTCTTATATAAATCTTTAAAAGGGCTCACCAGATCCTCTTTGTGCCCCTTCAGTATCCTCAGATGCATCTCATCCAGCCCCATAGCTTTGGCCACTTTTAATTTTTCTAGTTGTTCATAAACACTTTCTTCCCATATATATCTTTGTCAGCCAACAGAGATCCTTCCGTGAACACAGATTAGAAGTATTTGTTTGGTTTGTCCACCTTTTCCTCATTGCTCTCCACATATCGGTTCTTAGCAGCTTTCAGACTCGCAATTCTTTTTCTAGCTTTCCCTAGTACACCTGAAAAAATTCTTGTCAACTCAATGTCTCTAGCCATTTTTTTCTTCTGCCTGCACTTTTGTCAGCTGTATTTCTCTCTTCACTTCTTTGTGTTTTGTGCAGTATTCATCTCTATGTTCTTCTTTCCGTGTTCTTCTGTACTTCATAAATGCCACCTTTTTCTTGCCTTTTTATACCTTCAGACACTTGTTTGGTGAACCATATGGATTTCCTTTACCTTTTGCTTTTGTTTACTTTCCTTACATTAAGCTCTGTTGCCATTTGTATTGCTCCTTTCAGCTTACACCACTGACTTTCCATATCTCCACTATCCTCCCATTCTGCTAGCTCTTTCCTCAGGTATTCCTTCATTTTATTAAAATCGACATGTTTGAAATCCAGACATTTGAATTTTGTGTGTCTACATTCCCCTTTAGCTCCTATATCAAACCATATGGTGTAATGATCACTGCTACTTGGAGGAGGGACACCCAGACATTAAACACATTTTCCCCATTTGTGAGTATGCCTTTTCTCTGGTGGGTTCCGTCAACATTTGCCTGAGGAGAGCTCTTTGAAAGGCATCCACTCTCTTTCTACTTCTTTCTGATTCTGCAGATGGAGCTCTCCAATCTGCATCCTGCAAGTTGAAATTAAAGTCAGCATGACAGAAATATAGCAGATTACTAGCATAGTAGCTTGCTACTATGAGAGGAAACAAAGCTGCTTTTTTTTTCTCCTATGTAGGATAGATGGAGGCAGGATTATCAAACATTCTAGGAAGGAAGAATGAGAGGGACACACAGGTAAGAGAACAGTTTCCATTACATCCCAGAGATCAATCCAGAGACTTGCGAGTTATACCCATCTACCAGCATGTGGAGATAGGGAGAACAAAGTGCTCTTCCATAAGAATCCTGTGTAGTTGCCTTCCCCTTTAGTATTCTCTCTATCTCAGCAGATGGATGGGCAGTAACCTATGCAGCTCTCTGTCTGGTGCTTTCTCCTGGCCTGTCCCTCAGGCTCAGTTGAGTTGGGGGTATAGCCTGCTTTCTGCCTGTGTGGCTAGGATACACCTGATGGTGCTAGATCTCTCCCTATCCCCCCCACCCCCCATTGCTGTCTTTTGCTTAAAGGGTTTAGCAGCCATTCATTCAAAAAAAAGCTCCTGCCTCTTTAAGAAGCCCCCACCCCACCCCCCAAAAAAAGGCTGTTTAGGTGGCTGCTTCTCGCACCAATACTCCTGCAGCACTTCCTCCGCTGACAACGGCATCCTGAGAGCCTTGTGTGTGTAAGTGTCTTGTCTTTCTGAGGTGGGTGTCTTAATCAGGCCACTGCCTGCCTTCCATTTGAATCAGCCGATTACGCTTCCTGCTTTCAGCAGGGAGGACTATCCAATTGTTACACTCCTACCTTGTTACTCCTGGCGGTGGCCATCTTGAGAGGTTCAGCTGTATCAGTTCCTGAGGGGCAGCCATCTTGGGAGGTTCATCTGAGAGGCAGCCATCTTGAGTGGCTCATCTGAGAAGCAGCCATCTTGGGAGGTGCATCTGTATCTGTTCCTGGGAGGCAGCCATCTTGAGAAGCTTCCTTATGGGCGTGCCCAATGAGATTCTTCACCTAGCAGCTGGGGCAGTGATCCTCTGATGGGAGGCCTACTTAAGAGCAGAACAGTGCCATCATTTTGCTTCGGCTCCAACTTCGGTGGAGTTCGTGGTGTTTCCTGTTTTCTGGTGTCTTAGCGAATTTGACCATTGCCTGAATCCTGACCTTCTCTTTGCTTGCTGCCTGCCTTGACCATTGCCTGAATCCTGACCTTCTCTTTGCTTGCTGCCTGCCTTGACCTTTGCCTGAATCCTGACCATCGCTTTGTTTGCTGTAGCCTCGACCTCTGCCTTACTTCTGACCGGGCACTGGGCGTGCCACTACTTCCGGCTGGTGTTTGGAAGTCCTGTCGGCCCTGGGTCCTGGGGGCTTAACCCCCGGGGGAAGGGGTCGTTCCAGGTGAAGGTTCAGAATTGTCCAGCCGCCTTGCGGAGCTCGGGTCCAAGTGTGTCGCATCTGTGCTTCGCTGGGCACAAGAGCTCACAAGCTCAACACCAATAGAGGATTGCTCTTTTCGCTATTTGGATGCCTGTAGGATTTTGATAAAATACCTGGAGGTCACCAATGACTTCAGGCATTCAGACCATCTTTTTTTTCCTTTTTTCCAGTCGCAAAAACAGTGAGCAAACTTCAAAAGTGACCATTGCTAGGTGGCTTAAGGAGGCCATTTCCTCATCATACCTTTTGACAGGAAAGTCCCTGCCTTTGGGCATCAAGGTGCATTCCACCAGGTCTACTTCCTTTGCAGAGCTGCAGGCCATTACTATTGATGAGATTTACAGGTCTGCAATTTGGTCTTCAGCGCACATATTTCTGAAACATTACCATTTGGATGTCTTGGCTAGGGGTGATGTGGCCTTCGGTGTGCCTCAGTCCCAGCAGCAGGGATCGCTACTTGAGGACTGTTTTCTTACATCTTGCAAGTCTCTGTATTGATCTCTGAGATATAGTGGAAGGAAAAAAATAGTTCTTACCTGATCATTTTTTTCCTTTAGTTCCAAGAGATCAATCCAGAGGCCCTCCCTATGTTTGTCTATCTGTAGACTCGAATTTTGATTATTCACAGATGCTGATAAAAAAAGATGTTCAGAAGAGTAGGTGACATGTTTTTGCTAGCATTGGATATATTGCTTTTGCACTGTAGGTCAGTTGCGTGCCAGGATGAGCCCACACACTCTGTGTTATTTGTTGCTTCTTTCAGCTCCAAAGTTTGTTGTATTAGAGTGGTTCTGGTTCGAGGCAGGAGATTTTCTCTCTCATCCTGTTTGCCTTACTTATTTGTTATCATGAATACTGAAGAGAAAGCACTGGATTCTTATGGCAGAGCACTTTGTTCCCTTATCTCCACCTGCTGATAGATGGGTATAACCTGTAAGTCTCTGGATTAATCTCTTGGGACTAAAGGAAATAAAATTATCAGGTAAGAACTGATTTTTCCTTAGAATCTATGACTCAAAGCAAACCAAAAAATCTGAAAATATATAAATTCAGAAAAGCTTAACTTTCAGGCTTGCAGTACTTCAAATCATAAAGTGTGTACTTCTCAGAAAGTTTCAACTCTTCATGAAGCAGCCCCTCCCTTAAAGACACAGGGACCCTTTTACAAACGGCAGTAAGCCCAATGCGGGCTTACAGCTCGCTAAACAAAAAGTATCGCATGGCTACCACAGCAGCCTGGTGGTACTTCCCACTCCCAGCATGCTGTCATATCCGGCGCTACAAAAATATATTTTTGTAGCTCCGGGATGTACCCGGTGATAATCGGGAAGTGCTGTGCACTACTCAGTTACTGCCAGATTAGCACAGGAGCCCTTACCACTACCTCAGTGGGTGGTACTAAGGGCTCCCTCCCTCCTGAAATAGCCACATGGCAAGTGCTTTACTTGCTGCACGGCCATTTTTTGCAGACAAGAAAGGCTACCAGTTTACCAGCTGTGGTAAAAGGGGGCCTCGGCATGCGTCAAAAACACATGCCAATGCCAGTTCAGGCCCCCTTTAGCCGCAGCTTGGTGAAAGGGGCCCACAGTCTTTACTGGGCACCAGTCACAATAGGAGCCAAAATAAATTAAACCTCAGTCAATTCAGCAGTATGTAAGAAGAGTCAAGCACAGAACTTTAAATAAAGCACCCTTATTGAACAGTCAGTCTCTTTGGAACTAATCATGCCCATCCTTTCAAGTCCCCAAAATCAATGGCATGAGAGAGGTTTTGCAGCTTCTTGATGCAACCTTGTGCTTAGCTCATGAAAATTGTTTGTATTAGTTGGGAAAGAAAGGTTCCTGAAGAGCATTCTGCCTTAAAGCATTTGGTTTTCAATATTTTCTTTCCCATGTTGTGCCCTGAATGTGTCAGTGGTCAGAGAGCACCCCAAGCTTGAACTGAATGAAGTGTTGAGGAATGAGCAAATAGAGAGCTTATTGTAACCGCAACACCTTGACATATATTTTGGCTCATGACTGAGTACAACCAGAGCTTTGTTTTCCAGTAAATAAACTTTTAAATTAAAAATACATAAAAGCTCTATGCACTTATCCTAAGAAGTTTATTAGAGTAAACCATGTTGTTTACTGCATTGAGGTGCCATTTTCAGATAACATATAAATTGGGCACTGCAAGTTCAGACAAACAGATCTTCAGCTGAAACCTATTCTCTGGAGAGTATTAGGGAATGCAGCCTAAAAGGCAACGCAGATAAACTGGAATAGAGTGTGTTTGTTGACCAACAGAATATGGAAACTTCTGTTTGAAAGCAGGAGTGGAATTTATATATCATCTTTGATTCTGGTTTATCTTTTGAGTTCTGTATTTCAGAGATCTTTTAAAAATGTTTTTGGCACTTATACCAACTTTGCCAAAGGTGATCGTATTTAATCACCAGAATAATATTGCAATGATTATAAACACCATTGTTACTTCCGGGTTAGATTATTACAATTATTACTGCCATACTGCTGAGCTTATCCAAGACAAAAATTAGGAGACTTCAAACGATACAGACAGATTACTTACGAAATTTAAACAGCGTTGTGTGAACTCCATTGGTTACCACTAGAAACATTTATAAAGTCTTAATGGCATTTAAGGACCTTTAAGATCCAGGTATTTGAAGGAAAAACTACTAAATTATTGCTCACATTTGTAAAACAAGTGTTAAGTTGTGAACTTTCACTAAATTTAAAGATGCTGACTACCACAGGCTGAATTGCCTAATTATTCAGTTTTGGGCCTATTCCAGGCACTGGCAGTGAATATCCGGGTCTGGCCAGCCACCAGATGTTATCAGGGACTTTGCTGATATTCAGACCAGTGCCCAGATAACTGGCCAGATAACGTTATGGTAGCCGTTTCTCTGTCCTAATTTTATCCTGGGCTCTTACCCAGATAGCAGACTGAAAATTACCACTAACCGGGTAAGTCCTGGCCCTGCCTCAACACCTCCCCTGAACCCTGGCCCAGCATTAACAGGATAGTGCAACGGCGGTCTGTGCTGATATTTGGTGGCACAATATAGTTACATACCACTGAATATGAACAGTAGAGGCAACCAGTGAGATTTAATCAGCTAAATCCTTTTAAATATCTACACCAATGTTTTTTTGGGGGGTTGAAATCCCTAGCTTTGATTAAAATTTTGAGGACTTGGTTATTCTAATTATGACTGAGGTTACAGCAAAAGCTGGGTGAGCTGGTGAACTTTCTGAAATTTGTGGTAGTGGGTAGGCTTGGGAGGAAAGATTGCATGGTAACTGTGGTGTGTCATTAAGGAGGAGGGGATGGCTCAGTTATTTTTTGGGATTTTGTTTTTAGCTTGTTATTTTATTTGGATTTTATTTTATATTTATGTGTTGTAAGCATAAATATAAACCCCCTGATGTTCAAAAACATTTAATTAGCCAAGATCGGCTCCTGGCCATTTCTTTAAATGCCCCATAACCACTATCCAGCAATATTCAATGGGGATATCTGGCTATCTCCCACTGAATATCACCGGTTAGCAGCTAGCAGATAGCCGGTTATATTGGCCGACATAACCAGCTATCCGCTGCTTTCAGCCCCACTTTATTGTCTGTATTAATATGTGGGATATCTTTGGCCAGTTAGAAGATAATCGTCTAAGTCTGAATAGCAACATAACCGGTTATCTTCTAACCGGACAAAATAAACCAGATATTCAGTGCCGGTCACCGGAACGGCCTGGCATTTAATATCCAGGTTTAGCGATGACTGTGGAAGTTAGCTGGGCTAATTCCCACAGTCTGAACATCAGCCTCAAAATATGTAAGTAACTTGTTAGCAATGAAGTGGTATAGAAATCATGAGTGGTGATTTTAGTATGATCTGTAGAAAAGTGTTTGCTGTAATTTAATGCCAGCGTTTATATGCCACTGTTACTGATAGGGTTAGAACAGATCACAGTGATATAAAACATTAATCAATTTCAATAGCATAATAGAATAGAAGAATTTATAAGATCACATAAGCCAGATAACTCCTCTTAAAGCACAATTAGAACATACAGTCTCAACTCACGTACCCCCAATCCCAGCCCTATCCTGTTCACTAGGAAAGAATTTAAGATGTGTTTTTCAAAAGACCTCTAAACCTCAAGTAATTAGATTCATTTCTCATAGGTAAAGCATTCCATTCCCTTGCTGCATTAAAATTAAATAGCCTTTCCAACGTTCGTTTATATCTCTAATTAGTAACAGAGGGGAAAGCCAATCAAATACCATCATTAGATTGCAGGCTTGTACTACAATGATAAAAATCAATCATCTGCACCATGCAAAGTCTTGAAACCAAAACAAAGCAACTTAAAAATCATTCTTGTTTGACCTGGTAACCAATGTAGCTGAAATAATAGAGGGTTCGCTCTATATCTTACTGAACACCTGAAAATCAATTTCACAGCCTTATTTTGCAGGAATTGCAGTTGCATGGGTTGCCTAAGAAGAGATCCCAAATATAAAACATTATAATAATGCGTCTATGATTGAACAAATGCTTTACTTGCACTTTAAAATGTTCCTTAGATAATCTTGATCTAATCTACCGCAAATGATGCAATTTGAGAAGTACCTTTTCAACAACCCTAGAAATGTGGTATCAATATAACACAACACCTAAAACTTTTAATGACATTAGTGGGATATTAATATCTCTCAACCTTGGAATTTTTGATGGCAAATTGTCCAGTGACCAGTGCACCCATAAAACCATATTTTTTTCTGGATTTGAAGTTCTTTGATGTTATTTCTTTTCATACGTCTATCAGTCTCAGTAAATTGGGCACTTGAGGTGTTTTACCAGAAGCAACATGTGGGCATCCTCCTGATGCATACAGAATATGGATGCAGCGCACACAGTCAGAATAACTTCAGGGAGGACAATTTGACAAACAAGCCGTGGCAATAAAGATACTCCGCCCAGTTGTCAATCATCACATTTAGGGCTTAGCAGTAGGCCCCATATACAGTGCTGTTTAAAAGAGCTAAACTTAAGAACCGAGCAACAGTTGCACATTAGATATGTACAAGTGTTTGACAATTTTTCCTGTGTGTTATTTTTCTCATTCAGAATTTGCAGGAGATGAAATCCTTGGGCAAAAGATGACTTATTTCAAATGTTTACAAGCTGAACCCCCCCTCCCCCCCCTCTGGTTTACTATGCTGCGCACTAATGTTGACACAGCCCATTCATTTTGAATAGGCTGTGTTGGCATTGCTGCGTGGCTTAGAAAACAAGGGAAAATGATTTACAAGCTTGTCATTTGTTTTGTTCTATTGTTTTTAAACATTATTTATGAAATTTCACATAGAAAAAATGAGAATGAGTACCTACAATTAAAAAAAAAAAAAAAAAAAGAAGGCAAGATTAGCCTAAAAAAGGGAACCGAGTTAAATTCACCAGACTTCTTAAAGTTCACAAATCAGAATGAGGGGGGTAGAGCTTTTACATTAAGCCAATAAGCTATAGGTTAATAAGGAAAAAAATATTAACTATAACCTGTCTGCTGTTGTACACAGGGCAGGGACACTCATGGATACAGAGCTATAACATTACGTTAACATGGAATAGAGGCTTCCAGTGGAAACATCAAACAGAAAGAAGGCTGAGAGGACTCGGAGGAGTAGCAGCCTAGTAGTTTGTGCAGTGGACTTTGATCCTCCTGGGGAACTGAGTTCAATTCCCACTGTAGCTCCTTTTGACTCTGGGCAAGTCACTTAACCCTCCATTGCCCCTGCTACAAATAAGTACCTGAAGATACTATCCTGCTTATAATCGAACGAGAAAAACGCCCAAGTTCCGACCTAAATCGGGAGATGGACGTTTATCTCACAAAAACGAATAAAGCGGTATAATCGAAAGCCGATTTTTGGACGTTTTCAACTGCACTCCGTCGCGGATGCGGACAAAGTTGATGGGGGCGTGTCAGAGGTGTGGCGAAGGCGGAACTGGGGCGTGGTTATCTGCCGAACAAAGATGGGCGCATTTCACCGATAATGGGAAAAAAGTATGCGTTTTTAGCTAGAATTTAGGACACTTTTCCTGGACCCTGTTTTTTCACGAATAAGGCCCCAAAAAGTGCCATAAATGACCAGATGACCACTGGAGGGAATCGGGGATGACCTCCCCTGACTCCCCCAGTGGTCACTAACCCCCTCCCACCACAAAAAAATGATGTTTCACAACTTTTTATTTTCACCCTCAAATGTCATACCCAGCTCCCTGGCAGCAGTATGCAGGTCACTGGAGGAGTTGTTAGGGGGTGCAGTGGACTTCAGGCAGGTGGACCCAGGCCCATCCCCCCTACCTGTTACAATTGTGCTGCTTAATGCTTATTAGTCGTCCAACCCCCCCAAACCCACTGTACCCACATGTAGGTGCCCCCCTTCACCCCTTAGGGCTATAGTAATGGTGTAGACTTGTGGGCAGTGGGTTTTGAGGGGGATTTGGGGGGCTCAACACACAAGGGAAGGGTGCTATGCACCTGAGAGCTCTTTTACCCTTTTTTTTTGGTTTTGTAAAAGTGCCCCCTATGGTGCCCGGTTGATGTCCTGGCATGTGAGGGGGACCAGTGCACTACGAATCCTGGCCCCTCCCACGAATAAATGTCTTGGATTTATTCGTTTTTGAGCTGGGCGCTTTCATTTTCCATTATCGCTGAAAAACAAAAACGCCCAGCTCACACATTGTTGAATAAAACATGGGCGTCTATTTTTTCCCAAAATACGGTTCGGTCCACCCCTTCACGGACCCGTTCTCGGAGATAAACGCCCATGGAGATAGGCGTTTTCGTTCAGTTATGCCCCTCTATGTAAACCACTTCGAATGTAGTTGCAAAAACCACAGAAAGGTGGTATATCAAGTCCCATTTCCCCCTTTATCATGCATTTCCAAGGGTATTTCAACAAAAACATTGCTTCTATCTGGATTACTCTCTATCACAGTAGAATAAACTGTTGCCTCTTTTTTTGTGTTAAACAAGCAACATCTGGAAATATCTGGATTTTCAATCCACAAAAAAGAAAGTCTCTATGTTGAAAAACACAGTCTCATTATTTTATCCCTGTTAAGATCAGAGACCAAAGACACAATCATAGATGCTGGATCTGCTTGTTTCTCAATAAATGTTTCAACAAATGTAGTGAGACCAGTGCCGTAGCGAGGGCTAATGACACCCGGGGCGGGCCGCAGCTGCGCACCCCCCCTCTGGAGCGAACCCCCCCCCCCCCCCGGACCGCATTCTTACCTGTGGGAGGGCCGATCCGCCCCGAGTGCACGTCACTCGGAGCTGCGTTGGCCCCGCTGATTCCCTTCTCTCTCTTCACCGGAACAGGAAGTAACCTGTTCCGGGGCAGAGGGAGCAGGGAACCAGCGGGGCCGGCACCCCTCGAGCACGTGCACCCGGGGCGGACTGCCCCTCCCCCCTTCCTACGCCACTGAGTGAGACCAGTGGCTTGATCTAGAGAAATTGGTTCCAGAGAATCCATTGCTTCAGTTTATAGAGGCAATTTAGATTTGATAGGAAGATAGTAAACCTTCAACACAGGTGCAGTAGATGCTTCTGGGAGTTTTAGTATCTCCAACATAAATTTTCTGTACATTTCTTTAGCTGATCTGTTTTGACCTTGGGAAAATTAATGAAATGAAGATATCTTTTCTTAGAATTATTTTACAGACTCTATTTTGTTATGTAACAAATTAGTATCTTTCATTAAGGCAGGTCTATGTTGAGAAGCAGATTCAACTGAAGATTCCAATGTATCAATACAAGTTTTTAAGAGCTTTGAGCTCTGATTCTTGAGAATCTAGTCTCTTTGTTAGAACAGCAGTCTGTTCGTGAAAAAGGAAAGCTAACCAGATAATCCAGCTTATTTTCGAAAGAGAAAAACACCTATAGTGTGACCTAAATCGGGAGATAGACGTTTGTCTCGCAAAGGCGCCCAAATCGGTATAATCAAAAGCCGATTTTGGGCGTTTCCAACTGCACTCCGTCACGGAAACGAATAAAGTTGACAGGGGCGTGTCGGAGGCGTGGTGGAGGCGGAACTGGGGCGTGATTATCAGCCGAGGAGAGATGGGCGTCTTTAGCTGATAATCGAAAAAAAAAAAAAGGCGTTTTTACCGCGATTTTGGGTCACTTTTTTTGGACATTTTTTTCACGAACAAGTCCCAAAAAAGTGCTCCAACTGCCCAGATGACCACTGGAGGGAATCGGGGATGACCTCCCCGGACTCCCCCAGTGGTCACTAACCCCCTCCCACCAAAAACCCCCCACTTTAAAAACTTTTTTTCCAGCCTGTATGCCAGCCTCAAATGCCGTACCCACCTCCATGACAGCAGAATGTGTTCGATCCTCTCACAGCCTTTCCCTGGGTCAGATGTGGCTCTCGGGTGCAGTACAGGGTCACATCAGCATTGCATTGTGGTGGGCGTAGGGTATTGGGCTCCGTGATTTCATTAGCTTGTGTTACAGTCTCACGATGTTGGTAGTTGGTAGGCTCTTCTCCCATGGTGCTTTTCCCCCTGCCCACTGGGTCAGAGTGTGCCCTGTTGTGTTTCCTGTTGTAGTCCATGCGATAGTGGCCATTTTTGTAAGCCAGTTTTAGTTCCCTTTCCTGTGTTAGCCACGTTAGACAACTTAGTTCTTCCCTTGAATGTGGCTGAAAGAGGGCATTGTACAGCATTCTGCTAGCTCGGACCTACTGCTAATCTTACTACCAGGGAGACTCGTTGCCAGTGGGGCACAACCTCTGATCTGCAGTTAACTGTGAGTAAAGGCGGTTATTACAATAAAGGACGTTTTCGGAGAGATTAGTCTTCAGGTGTCAACTGGTGTGCCAATGTCATATAGCAGCAACCAGTCCTAGAGGCCTGCGTGTATGCAGGTCCCTGGAGCACTTTTAGTGGGTACCGCAGTGCACTTCAGCCAGGTGGCCCCAGGCCCATCCCCCCCCCCACCTGTAACACTTGTGCTGGTAAATGGGAGGCCTCCACAACCCACTGTACCCACATATAGGTGCCCCCATTCACCCCTAAGAGCTATGGTAGTGTTGTACATTTGTGGGTAGTGGGTTTTGGGGGAGGGGGGTTGGGAGCTCAGCACCCGTGGTAAGGGAGCTATGCATGTGGGAGCTTTTTCTGAAGTCCACCGCACTGACCTAGGGTGCCCAGTTGGTGTCCTGGCATATCAGGGGGGCGAGTGTACTACGAATTCTGGCCCCTCCCACGACCAAATGGCTCAGATTAGGACGTTTTTGAGCTGGGCGTATTTAGTTTCCATTATCGCTAAAAAAAAACAAACGCCCAGCTCAAAAACTTCCATTTTTTCAAAAATTCGGTTTGGCCCGCCCCTTCACGGACCCGTTCTCGGAGTTAAATGCCCATGGAGATAGGCGTTTCCGTTCGATTATGCTCCTCCACGTCTTACTCAGTTCTTCTGTTGCTGACTAGATGGATTCTGGAGATATCACCATGGTCACAGGAGAGAGAAGGTAAAAGTTCTGAGTTCTACACTCAAGTCAGCTCGTTCTCCCATTGATCCAGAAGCATTCGAGGTGCACTGCTCAACAGAGGGACCCTCACCTTCCTACACTCCTACTGTCACGGCTTCTATTCCAGGCCATCGGTAGCGTCAAGCCCCCAATGAGGCTAGTTCTCCTGGCAGCTGGGTTAGGAGGAGGATCTTGCCCTTCACCTGGACTCAAAGATATCTCAGACGACAAGGAAGATGCCTGTTCAGCAGGCCTTGACTCCCAGCAGCGTGGCCACAGAGACGCTCTCAGATGGTGGTGGTCACTGAACATAAAGATCCATTGGATCCAACTTTAGGACTGTAGTTGTGACCGACATGATGGTCCAACTACTGCCTGCCTTTTCTTCCTCATATAGAGAACCAGAGAAAATAAGTTCAGCAGGTAAACAGTCAACTTAGCTTTCACAGCTCGAAGTCAGCAGTGGCCATCTTGCTCCACTACCTCCCCATTTTGCCTTACTTTTAAATAAAACTTAAACCCAGCCTTCTAACTTTTGCCTTCATTAATATCAATAGACTTGGGCATACCACTGCATACCTTCTACTGTCCTAGAACATGAGCAGTGCCATGCTGAATTAAACCAGCATCCTGTTTCCAAAAGTGACTGATGAAAGTAATTTGAAAGTACCCAGCAGATTCTAATGGGAGTGTTTGCTTGAGACCCCCACCAGGGCAGATTACATACCTGGCTCTTTCCTGCCATCTCTGTTTTAATAATAAGTATATCTAGATATGAAATTTGAAGCTTGTCATATTGTATTTTGAAGTGTAAATTTGGGTCTAATCTGATGAACCGTTCAAAAAATTCTAGGAGTCTATTCTCATCCCATTTCCATAAAATAAAAATGTCGTCAATGTACCTCTTGTAAAATACTATTTCAGATTTGTATGGATGGTCTTTTAGGAATTTCTCCTCAAAATGTGCAACATATAGATTCGCCACATCTGGGGCTATAGATGATCCCATTGCAGTACCACGTATTTGTTGGTAGAACGTTTTTTGAAACTCAAAGAAGTTTTGTGTTAAAGCATAAGTGGCAAATGCGATGATCTGAAAATTGGGAATCCGACGCAAGATCTTTCTGTCTTTTAGTGTGTCCTCTATTATGGCTAGACTTTCTAATTGGGGTATATTAGTGTATAGGTCATCTATATTGAGTGTCACTAATATGATATTTTCTAGATCCTCATCAAAATCTTCTATCATGGTAATAATGTGTGAGGAGCTAACAGCACAGTGCTGGGAGGCGGGGCTAGTGCTGGGCAGACTTCTATGGTCTGTGCCCTGAAAATGGCAGATACAAATCAAAGTCAGGTATACACATAAAGTAGCACATATGAGTTTATCTTGTTGGACAGACTGGATGGACCGTACAGGTCTTTCTCTGCTGTCATCTACCATGTTACTATGTAATTTCTTTTATTTCTTCTTGTAATTTGGCTGTGGAATCTTCTCTTAAACATATGTAATAGTTCTCATCTGTAATTTGTCTTTTAACTTTTGCGATGTATTCAAATCTGTCCATAACTACATTGCCACCTCCCTTATCTGCAGGTTTGATCACCAAGTTTGTATTTCTGGAAAGTATTTGAAGCTCATTGAATTCTTCTTGGGTGAGATTGTGAAAATCTTTTTGTTTAGAACTTGTTTCTATTTTTTAGATCTCTTTGAGAATGCATTTGTGAAATGTGGAAATGATGGGATCCAGTGGTCAAGGTGGAGTCCATCTTGTCTTACGCTTCATTATGGTTGAGTCTGTAGAATATGTTATATCTTGAAAATAATGGGTGATTTGTAGCTTTCTATATAGTGTAGGGCCATTAATGAAATAAATAGGAGGTTGGGGTGTTTTACGGCCACAATAAAAATGGCCTCAGCGTGCAGGAATAACTTGTGTAAGGGTGTACTAAGGCCACTTGTAACCACAGCTTAGAAAAAGGACCTCCCCAAAGTGCCTCTTATGTCCTGATCACACTCAGGACTGTAAACATTGTGCTTGAATGTAACCACAAGCACAGAGAGATAGTCTGAATATAATCTGAGAGAGGACGAAGAGGAGCGGGAAGAATTCTCTTGTTTTATTGATGTGGTTATGGAGGCACTTGGGCTCCCCAGGGCTCTTGTGTTTCAACCCTCTAAAGAAATTCCTCTATTGGAGAGATTGGCAGGGCCCTGAAGCATTTCCTTCTCCACTAGGCCCTCTCCCTTCATGATGTTGGCAGAGTGGGAGTCCCTGGATGGGGTTCTCAGGAGGGCTAGAGCCCTGGACTGCCTTGTATACATTTGACTCTGAGGAGTTGGAAAGGTACTGGTTGTACCACAAAGCTGACATATTAGTCACAAAGAAGACTATTGTCCCCATGCAAGGGGACTCATCCTTCAGGGAGCTCCATGAGAAGCATGTGGAGCAGCAGGACCTGGAAACGTTAGAGAAGGATATGGAGGAGATTTGGCCTTTCTGGCTTCTAGAGCTAAGGTGAAAAGGTCTCAGCAGTTCACAGTGCCTAGGGGCTGGTCCAAGGATATGGGACAGACTTTTGAGGGTTCATTTCATGTCCCCAAAAGATCCGGTAACTCAGATTTCTCTGGCAGGGCCAGAGCTGCCAGGTCTGCCCAATGAGGGCGTACCAGATCCCTCAGTGGTTCCAGTAAGAGGTAGGTTGTCCTACATGAGTGGGCCTGCATCACCTTAGATCTCTGGAGTCTGGTTGCCCACATCATCCCTGATGCCTTATTGGTGTCCTCCTGAGGCGTAGAGCTAGTCTGATAGGCTGTCACCCTTATTCTACAGCATCTCCTTGAGCTAGAGGAGGTAGAGCCTGTTCCGGTGGAGGAACAGGGCCTGCGGCGTTATTCAATTTATTTTGTCATCCCAAAGAAGGGAGGCTTTCTTCGGCCCACCTTGGATCTCAAATGGGTGAATGTACTGATCCCTGTGGCACTCTACTATTTACCCTCCTGTACTGAGAAAAATGGCCATTTAACCCTACCCATTGAACAAGCTAATAAATAATTTTGTTTTGTAATTAAATTAAAGCATAGAATATATCAATAAATCCACAATCTCTCTTCATTTCCAAACTTTAAGTCAACAAAGTTCCTAGTAAAGCACTGTTCACTTACACACAGGGGCTTTATCTGCTCTCAGTACTTCCTCATTGAGAAAAGTTATAAGGGGAATGGGGGGAAAATAAGGAAACTCTCTGAATTCTGTTGATAGCATTTCTTTTTGAGTCAGTTGTAGCTAACATGTGAAGAGGTAACACCTTGTTGTCTGAAAAGAAGAAAGACTTCAGGAGAAACAGAGAGGCAGACTCTGCTTATTGTTTTGTTTTTAGTGGAAAATCTGACAAAGACTCTTTATTGAATTGCTTCTGCTATAATTCTTGGATCTGCTGGATAGGATTTTTTTTTAATTCCTTATTTTATTTATGTTTGTTTGTTTTTTTTCAATTTAAATAAAACAAACCCCAAAATTGGGACCCTCAGATACAATATAATTAACAAAATGTCCTACTAAATAATGCCTGAAAAAATAAGTATATAATTAAAGTGGGGAGGCAAAGTCACAGTTAATGGCAGTCAATTCACATAATGCCACGTGGGTGCAGTACTGGTTTGCTTAGGCAATTAAAGCTGCATATTCAGTCATAGACAGTATACCTCCCATGTGTTACAATTGTGGCTGCGGCCTCTCCCAGACTTACCTCATTCTGGAGGTCAGCTTCTGTGCTGGCTTCTGTTTCTTCTTTCTGTGTTGCTAGAGCTGGCTCTCTGTCTATGGGCTGGCTGCTCCCAGCATGAGTCTAATTGCTTTACTATACTGCAGCTGTGTGTGTTACCTGAGCTAGCTGCCTCTGTGTTCTGGTTGCTTCCAGCATGGCTCTAATTGCTCTGCTATACTGCAGCTGTGGGGGTTAAGCCTGAGTTAGCTCTAGCTCTGTTTCAGTATGCTGCCTGCCTGTGTCTGGTAGTGGTGACATCATCAGTCAGGGCCTTGATAAGGAAGTGGTGTTCTTCCCTTCAGGGCCTTTGCAACGTTTGCTTAGTCGTTTGCTTTAGGTCCAGGTTAGTAACATAGTAGATGACGGCAGAAAAAGACCTGCATGGTCCATCCAGTCTGCCCAAGATAAACTCATATGTGTATACCTTACCTTGAATTTGTACCTGTCTTTTTCATGGCCCAGACCGTATAAGTCTGCCCAGCAGTATTTCCTGCCTCCCAACCACCAGTCCCGCCTCCCATCACCGGCTCTGGTACAGACCGTATAAGTCTGCCCCCAACTATCCTAGCCTCCCAACCACCAACCCCTCTTCCCCCCACCTGCTCCGCCACCCAATTTCAGCTAAGCTTCTGAGGATCCATTCCTTCTGCACAGGATTCCTTTATGCATATCCCACGCATGTTTGAATTCCGTTACCGTTTTCATCCCCACCACCTCCCGCGGGAGGGCATTCCAAGCGTCCACCACCCTCTCTGTAAAAAAATACTTCCTGACATCTTTCCTGAGTCTGCCCCCCTTCAATCTCATTTCCATGTCCTCTCGTTCTACCGCCTTCCCATCTCCGGAAAAGATTCGTTTGCGGATTAATACCTTTCAAATATTTGAACGTCTGTATCATATCACCCCTTGTAATGAGCTCCTCAACCTGATTTGCTGGTGTCTATTGCCACCACCTCCCATTGTGTTATCGGAAAAGGAGCTCCGACGGTCAAATTCCTGGGCGACAACCACCTCTGAATACTTCATCTGGCAACCAGCTTCCAAGAAAGATGAAGGTGGTACTTGTAACAATGGAGAACAGCGGTTGAGAAGAGATTCCTATGACGGATACATATGAGCCCATACCCATGGCAGCACTTCCATCGCTGCTGTCACTGACCCCAGACCCTGGGCCTGCTTTGACTGAGATGGGGGACACAGCTGGAGGATGTGATAAAAGCGGTTAGTGATTCTGTGTTTAAAAAGGAGTGGACAAGTCCGTAGTGCAGTGTGCACTTTTGATCTGTGTTAACTTCCCTGCTTTTCCCTTGTGGCTCCCCTGCTTTTCCTTTTGGTGCTTTGGAAGCACTTATGTGATTGGTGCTTTAGTAGCACTTCTGTGTTTGGTGCTTTAGAAGCACTTCTGTGTTTGGGGCTTTGGAAGCTCTGTTGTGTTTAGTGCTTTGGAAGCACTGCTGTCTTCTGTGTTTAGCTTCCCTGTTTTTTTCCCTTTTGACTCCCCTGTCTTCCCTTTTAGTGCTAGGAGCTCTGCTGGTAGTTTGGTGCTTAGGAGCACCGTAGTTAGTTTAGGGTTGTTGTGCTTGGTGCTTAGGAGCACCTGTGCTAGTTTATGTGTTTAGGTTCCCTGCTCTTTCCCTGTGGCTCCCCTGCTTTTCCTAGTGGTGCTATTGGTAGCACTTCTGTTAGTATAGGGATTAGGAAGTCCTTTTGTTGGTTTATTGTTAGGAACACTTTTGTTGGTTTCTGTTTGGAGTTCTTCTGTTGGTTAGGGCTTGGGAGCACTTATGTCAGTTTAGGATTTAGGAGTACTGCTGTTTCCAGCTTGTTCTAGTCCTGGTCCCTGTGTCATCCAGTAAGTCCTGCCGGCCACTCGAACCCAGGGGCTCAACCCTTGGGGGGCAGTGGCTAAGTGCAGGTGAAGCTGTACGGACCAGTCCAGTGTGTTCCAGTCCTGTGTCCTCCAGTCCAGGGGATTCCAGTCCAGTGTTCCAGTCTTGTATCCTCCAGTCCGGGGGATTCCAATCTATGTTTTCTGGCTCGCTGGGCAGTGCCTGCAGTCCCTGCCGGTGCCGGTGTGCTTTCCCAGCGTTGGTTGGTGGGTTTTGCCTGCTGCTGTCGCTCCGCGTCAGCAGCCCAAGGGCTCATGTTTGCTCCAGAGCCCGGCCCCGCGGGCTCTGAACCTGAGAACCTGACACCATGTAGTATGTCCAATGTGTATTGCAAAAAATATATCAACGTTAAGTGTCCCAAATTTTCTTCAAAACCAGAAAAATATCAACAAGTTAGTGCAGTGTAAATCACAATGGGACTTATTTTCAAAGCACTCAGGCTTACAAAGTTCCATAGGTTACTACATAACTTTGTAAGTCAAAGTACTTTGAAAATGAGCCTCTATGTAACTTTGTAAGTCTGAGTGCTTTGAAAATACGCCTCCACATCACTTAGCTTGTGACTGATGTAGTTTAGAGATTGCTTGTGCCTGACTTTGCTGCAAGTTTTGTTTAAAAAAAAAAACTGTTTCAAGGGCTAAAGACCATTGTTACCATCACTAAAACAGCTTCACTTCTTGCCACCATTCAGTAGACAGATCACAGGAGTAACTTCAAAGGTTCTGGTCCCAGGGGGCACAAAGAGCTTAGGAGTACCTAGAGTTTTTAGATGCCATGGCAGTGATCTTGGAGCAAGTTTCCTGAGTGATAGTGAATATAAGGCCTCTTCAGAACTCACTGCTGTCATCTTTGCTTTCTGCTGCAGCCCTCTGTTGGAAGGGAACTGGAATGGTGGTGGATGCCAGAGAGGAATTGAGCCTTTCTCACCTCCCCCCCCCCCCCCCCCCTCCACCACACACACACATACTAGGTAGTGGTCCCAATGAATGGCAGCCTGTCTGGTTGAAAGTTGCATTGTCATGGACAGATAATGCAGACAGATGTTGGATGCTGTAGTAGACATCCTTGTCATTCAGCAGACTGGAGGCCACAATGGTTCACTTTGCACTGCAGAGGTTTCTTTTGATAGTGGAAGAGACGATATCACATATCATATTAGACAATGCCACAAAGGTGGCTTATGTCAACAAGCAGAGGGGGAACCAAGAGTATACAGGTGGTACTGGAGATAACCTTGTTATGCAGCTGGTCAGAGAACCTCCTAGTGGTGCTGTCTGCAACCCATACAGCAGAACTTGCAGGTGGATTTCATAGTTCATGGTTCATCTTCTCTGATATATCGCCTATACAAAAACTTTACATTATGTAAGAGTTAAAATATGAAAAATAAAAACTAAGTTAAAATAAATTACAAACACAGGTTTAAGGCACACATAACTGTGGGAGGCCAAGATAGGGAGGCTGAGTTTACATCTAGCATTCAAATATATAAAAAGTAATAACAATAAATATAAAACATAAAACTAGCATTAATTAGACCCATAAAGAGCTTCTGACTGTAGATGGGAAATTGAAACCTTTTGCCGAGTTGCAGGGCAGGTTACAGCTGTCAGAGATGGACCGCCTTGCTTATACCCTCTTAAATCACTATGTCTGTGGATTGCCTTGTAAACATTCATGTGAGGATGTTCAGGACACACTTAATGAAGTGTTAACTCTGAACTCTCAAAGTAAGCTTCCACTGGCTTATCACCATAAATATTTGCAATACAGTATGGAGGAAATTGATTTTGCCCACGTGACAACCCGGTGGTCGGATGATTTGGGGGTTGTCATTACAGCTACACAAGTGAAAGACTGCTTACACAGTGTCTAAAGAGGCATATGCAATGTGATGATATGGGAACTTCAATACAAGTTTGTCTTACATCTACACATTTCTCTACATAGAGCATATAGTGCATCTTTAACAGTCATGGATATTTCCCTTAAGTGCCAGCATGGACCAGTGACCCTTAGGCACATGTTTTGGACATGCCCCAGGATTCAGTTGTTCATGGGGCAGATACTGCAGCAAATATTGGACCAGTATAAGCAGAGAGTCCCCTTAGAGGCTACTTTAATTTTTTTTGCTCCGCAGCTGTCCCGGCACATACCCCATGGCATGCTCAGCTGCCTTCACAGTATGGTGCTAATAGGGAAAAAAGTAATCTTGTTGCATTGGTGTGAACCGGTGACACCTACTTGGGTGATCTGGAGAACTCGTATGATTTCTCTTCTCTCAGTAGAGCGCTTGGATAAAGTGAACATTTTCAAAGGATATGGGAGCATTTCTGGTCCACTCTACAGCCAGCAGCTCGCAACAGACTTTGGAATTAGTTTTCCTTTGCAGCATGGGGTGGTGGGAAGTGGAGGGGAGAAGAATGGGGTCCTATAATATACATTGACAAATGTTCTTTGATGTTTTACTGGGGGAAAAGTGCAGTATTATGGGTTGTACCAGATTGTATTTACACTTCCTTGATTGTCCTATATAGTGTGCGACCCAGCAGAGTTATATTTCATTGTTCAGATTTCTCTACTATGGATGTTGTTTTTATTAGGACTCAGTGTCTTGTGCCTGTGTCAGTTTATTTACTTTCTGCATGCTGCACCCTCCTTCGAGAGCCATGGTGTTTAAGTTGTTACTGTTCTATTTTCACTATGCATAACTTTTTGCGTCAATATTTCAAAGACCCATAAAGAAAGGTAAGAAGGGTGCAGGACTTAACAGGGCTCCAAAGGATCCTGAACTACCTGAGCCTTCAGCACCAGGTCGCAAAACGTCCCGATGGAGATGCGGGGATAACCGTATTATCGAAACAAGATGGATGTCCATCTTTCTTTTCGATAATACGGTCAGGGACGCCCAAATCTTGACATTTAGGTCATCCTTAGAGATGGTAATTTCTGATTTTCAGCAATAATGGAAACCAAGGACACCCATCTCAGAAACGACCAAATGCAAGCCCTTTGGTCGTGGGAGGAGCCATCATTTGTAGTGCACTGGTCCCCCTGACATGCCAGGACACCAACCGGGCACCCTAGGGGGCACTGCAGTGGACTTCATAAATGCTCCCAGGTATATAGCTCTCTTACCTTGTGTGCTGAGCCACCCAACCCCCCCCCCCCCCCCACCACCACCACTACCATAGCCCTTATGGGTGAATGGGGGGCACTAGATATGGGTACAGTGGGTTTGTGGTGGGTTTTGGAGGGCTCACATTTACTACCACAAGTGTAACAGGTGGGGGGGGGGGGGTATGGGACTGGGTCCACCTGCCTGAAGTGCACTGCACCTACTAAAACTGCTCCAGGGACTTGCATACTGCTGTGATGGAGCTGAGGCTGGCATAGAGGCTGGCACAAAATATTTTTAAAGATATTTTTTGGGGGTGGGAGGAGGTTAGTGACCACTGGGGGAGTAAGGGGAGCTGATCCTTGATTCCGGTGGTCATCTGGTCAGTTCGGGCACCTTTTTGTGGCTTAGTCGTAAGAAAAACAGGACCAGGTAAAGTCATCCAAGTGCTCGTCAGGGACGTCCTTTTTTTTCCATTATGGGTCGAGGACGCCCATGTATTAGGCATGCCCAAGTCCCGCCTTCGCTACGCCTCCGATATGCCCCTGTGAACTTGGTTGTCCCCGCGATGGAAAGCAGTTGGGGATGTTCAAAATCGGCTTTCGATTATGCCGATTTGGGCGACCCTGTGAGAAGGACGCCCATCTTCCGATTTGTGTCAAAAGATGGGCATCCTTCTCTTTCGAAAATGAGCCTGATGGTGACCTGGCGCTTTGAGTTTGTGGGGCTGCGGGTTTGTCTCTGTGTCTTATTGTACAGATTTTTCAGCCATAAAATGTCTCACCTGATTTGAATGAACATCGATATAAGGCTTCTTCCCTATAAGTTGGGAGAAATCCTGATTTTTATTCAAATTAGTCCATTTTAGGGACCATCTGAACTCCAAATGTGTCTACATGTTGAACAATGTGTGTGTGTAAATTCCTTAAGTGTCATGCATTCTAACTCTATAATTTTATTACTTTCAACTTAACGGAATTTGTATATAGATATCTAAATGTATTTTCATTCCTGTTCACGGTGCACTTATTGAGGTTACTGTGCATACCCCCACAGATCTTGCAGTCCCTTATGATTTCCCTTTGAAAATGCAGCTGACATATATAGGGCAGATATGTTTGTACCCACCTAGTTCCACCTGCATGGAAACAGGCACAAAGTGCTCCCTTGAAAGTGCATACATAGATTGAAAACAAAATCTCTCTGACCTTTCATTGTTCAGACCTAACTCTACCCTTTTTTTCATGTGAGTAAATTTACATGTGTAATTTTACCCATAGTTAAGAAGTGGGTAATTTTTAAGCATGTTTTTACATGAATAAATATATGGTTATGTGTATTAAAACCTTTTGCCCTCATCATTCACCATTAATTCATACCAATAATGCAGCTTTCGGTTATGTTTTTCATGTGGACCCCTTTAACATTGGGAGCAGACTCCTGCATTTGAATACGCTGTGGCAGAAACAAGTTATGGTTTTTTGCCCTGCAATAACCATGAATTGTTTTGTTTGAAATCTGAGTAATATAGTGGGATTCCACTATAGTGTGACCCTTCCCCTTTATAGTATGGATGTCTAAGAATGAATAGTGTTTGTAATACTATTAAAAGCTATACCATTTCATGTGCCAGAATGCTAAATGCACAGTGTAGTTAGATAGTGATAAATGAAGAAAGCATATATATCTTTTAGAACTACTGCACATTTAGAATGTAGGTCGGTACATAGTTTTTAAGTGGAAAGAAGAGTTTTTATTGTGTACATATCTTGCTTACTTACAGTGTCACAGATGGAGTTTTTTTTTTCTTTGTTTTGAAAGGGAGATCCGGTGAGAGACCTGATGCTTCGTTTCCTGGGTGAGCAGGCTGCCCTGAAAAGACAAGTGCTAACTACCAACTCCGTAGAGCAGTCTTTGGTGGGATTAAAACAATTAATAGTAAGAAGCAACAGATTTTTTATACAGTCTATATGTTTAATTATTCCTAAATGTGCTTGTCTAAATTCTAGAAGAAACTCCATGGAAGTAGGTTATTTTGTACACTTTTAAAAGTTCCATATTATAAAATCAATGGGCTATACCTGTTAACTTCCATGCTTGAGCACCTGAAAGCAGGAAAACAATAGAGAGGGTATCTTCAACTGTGGGAAATGGGAATATAACATTTTAATTAGTTAATTTAAATGTTTCTGCACTTTGAACAGATCTTGTGAGTGAGTATTAAGGTTCATGGTGAGGAAAACATGCTGTATCTTCTGGGCCTAGTCATCCTTCACCACTGTGCAGCATAGCAGATTTCAATTTGTAGTTTTGTTTGCTTGGTAATATAGTTCAGTCTTTCCAAACCTATCCTGGGGACCCCACAGCTAAACAGATTTGCAGGATATCCACAATAAATGCATTTGCATAGACTGAGTTTCCAATGTGCTCAAATTTCTCGTGCATATTCAAACAGGTTTGGGAAACTCTGACGTAAATGTTCCCATATTGCAGACTACTCTCCCAAAGCTCAGGTCTCTAGAGTAAAGATCTGAGCATGCGCTGTCTTTTTCACATACAGCGGTCTCCTCCGCTCCTCAGTTAGTTCAAACCTCAAAACCATGAAACAACTCTCAGGGAGGTGGGAAGGGTTTTGTGTCTTCTAATCCTGGTGTCTATGGAAAACATCTGTTACAATAAGCAGCAACATTTTTTCTCTTTGAAAACAGGATTGAGTTAGACACACGTGGGTGATTCCAAAGCTTAGGGCTGCTCAGCATTGAATTGTCTTTAACCTCTGGAACAGCCCACACAGTCAAATGATAGAGGAGTTAGTCAAGAAGGACAGATTGGCAAGCATTGCTGAAGCTTAGCTTATATGTGATATACCACATTTCTGCAGATGCAACTAGGCTGTTTGCAACATCAGTAAAAAAAAAAAAAGAAAAGAAAAACCTAAACAGGAAAGTACATGGAAAGATAGAGCCAGTAAAAAAGAAGACAACAACAACAACATATCAATAAGCTTGAAATGCATCCCTTTGGAACTCATTGCCCTCCCATTTAAGACTAGAACCCAGTTTCCAGACCTTTTAAAAGAAGTTTAAGACTTTCCTGTTTTCAAACACGTTTGGAGATTAATACAACCTGTTAAAGGCTGAGAGGATGGTTGTTAGTGCAGGTCTGAAGCAGGAAGCATATATCATATACACTACATTTACTTCTGTCTGAAAGATTGTAAATCAAACATATGTTTTTTTTCTCTGACTTTCCTTGTTTATGTTAAACTTGTAAACCTCTATGAAGGTTACACTGGGGCAGTATATCAAATAAAGATGACACTTGAAACGTATTCCTCCACCAGTCACAACCAATGGCGACTGCAACATGGTCAAGATCAAAGACCAGCCTGAAAAAATAAGTTTTAAGATGAGATTTGGACTATATGGTGATTCTTTGTGGATAAATACCAGAAGAGAATTCTAAAGGTGAGGTGCAAGAAAATAGACTGAGCACCTAGTTGAGTCGAGGTGAGCACTGTCCATTGGCAGAATCATAAGAAAGTTCTCTGGGAGCGAAGAGAGCAAGTATGGGTATAAGGAGTAAGAAGCGTGGAAACACGGAATGGTACACCAGAATAAAAAGCTTTATGTGCCAAGGTGAGAATTTTGGACTAAATAAGGGGAAGGGAAAGGCAAATGGGACTTGATATACCGCTTTTCTGAGGTTTTTTTTGCAACTAGTGGCCTAGTGGTTAGAGTGGTGGACTTTGGTCCTGGGGAACTGGGTTCGATTCCCACAGCAGGCACAGGCAGCTCCTTGTGACTCTGGGCAAGTCACTTAACCCTCCATTGCCCCAGGTACAAATAAGTACCTGTATATAATATGTAAGCCGCATTGAATCTGCTATGAGTGGGAAAGCAAGGGGTAGAAATGTACGAAAAAAATAAAAAATAAAGCGGTTTACATATAGTCAGGTACTTATTTTGTACCAGGGGCAATGGAGGGTTAAGTGACTTGCCCAGAGTCACAAGGAGCTGCCTGTGTCTGCAGTGGGATCAAAGTCCACTGCACTAACCACTAGGCTACTCCTCCACTCCATAAATAAGAAACAGGTAACAGTGATTTTCTTTTTTTTTAATTTAAAGAAGGTCTTTATTGACAGAATAACAACAAATAAGGGTCAGACACTCCACACTGACAATCTTTCCACAAGAGCAACAGGAGTATAAAGGCGTTACAGCACTCTGTGGAATAAACATGCAAACTGTCAATCTCCAACAAACAATATCTTCTAAGGAGATAAGGATACATAAAGCACAACATATTATACCCTTGGGGTTATCTTTGACTCTTCTCTCTCCTTCTCTGCTCATATCCAGCAGATCGCCAAGACCTGTCGTTTCTTTCTTTACAACATCCGTAAAATCCGCCCCTTTCTTTCCGAGCACTCTACCAAAACCCTCATCCACACCCTTGTCACCTCTCGTTTAGACTACTGCAATCTGCTTCTTGCTGGCCTCCCACTTAGTCACCTCTTCCCTCTCCAATCGGTTCAAAACTCTGCTGCCCGTCTTATCTTCCACCAGGGTCGCTTTACTCATACTACCCCTCTCCTCAAGTCGCTTCACTGGCTCCCTATCCGTTTTCGCATCCTATTCAAACTTCTTCTACTAACCTATAAATGTACTCACTCTGCTGCTCCCCAGTATCTCTCCACACTCGTCCTTCCCTACACCCCTTCCTGTGCACTCCGCTCCATGGATAAATCCTTCTTATCTGTTCCCTTCTCCACTACTGCCAACTCCAGACTTCGCGCCAGGGGCAATGGAAGGTTAAGTGACTTGCCCAGAGTCACAAGGAGCTGCCTGTGCCTGCAGTGGGATCAAATCAGTTTATTCTGCTGACTTCGCATACTTAGGGACCAAATGGTAGAACTCTACTTTCCAAAATAAGAAGCACACAAGAGTACACCAGAATCCGAAAGATCCTAGCATCATTCCTTTTCAAGCATTTCCTCACAAAGAATAATCCACCCAATGTTTGATTGTCTCAGTGGTGTTTAAACAATCCTGACCTTCCTGATACATGTATAACCTCCTTTTGATATGTACTCAAATCAGTGGCGTAACTACGGATGGGCCTGGGTGGGCACAGGCCCACCCATTCTTGTCTCAAGCCTGCCCAGCAACAGCGCCACACTGCTCTCTTTCCCACTCTCCTCTGTGGTGTCCCGGAATCTGTGCTCCTGTCTCTGAACCCCTTCCCTCTCCGGTGCTGGTACTGGCGTCCTCGGCGCCTACAGCGATTTATTCTCTCTGCTTGCGCCGGACCTACAGGTTTCCATCTGCTGTGTTCCATCAGACAGGATACAGGCAATGATGTCAGCGAGGGTGGGACGCAGCAGAAGCCTGTGGGGGCCGGTGCAAGCAGCAAGAATAAATTGCTGCAGGCGCCAAGGACACCTGTATAGTACACCAGGGAGGGACGGAATTCAGAGACAGGAGAGCAGATACTGGGACACCGCAGAGGAGAGGGAGGAGATGTGTGGTAGGTAAAGAAAAAAAATCTGTGTTCTTAAAACATATCTCCGGGAAGATGTTTGTGGTGTGGTTTGGTGTGGTGTGAGGGAGGCATGTGCGTGTGGAAGAGCCTATTCAGTTTACCTCTGGGCCCATCCAAAATACCGAGTCTGGCTGCGCTTCTGACTCAAATGTTAATTCTATATAGTTTTTATATACATTTACCACATTGTATTTTTGAATTCCTAACCAGGTACTCTCTTCTACTATTTCAAATATCACAGAGCATCTTTTCCTCTCTTACTTTTCCAATTACATAACATACCTGGATTGCTATAAATATCACAATTAATGCTTGATATGGAGCTTGCTCACCCTTTCTTTACCAAAATATCATCAAGAAGCAAGACAATTTCCCTCTATTTTCTTATTACAGAGGAAAAGGCTTCAGACACTCAGTGAGCCAATTCTTTAAATTTATAGGCTCACTGACTCGTTTAGCGGCTGCAATTTCTCCGCATACTTAGCCTACCACGATGCTGAGTGTCTGAAGCCTTTTCCTCTGTAATAAGAAAATAGAGGGAAATTGTCTTGTAAATATCATAAGAAATGTTTCAGCAATCCAGGTATGCTATGTAATTGGATTTACTGTACATTGTAAGCCACATAGAACTCAAGCTTGTTTGGGAAAATGTGGGCTATAAATATCATTAATAATTAAATAATGCCTGCACCTGAATAATTGCTGGCTCCTCCCTAATGCTGTCCCCTGTACTGCCCGACCTGCTCATTTTTTTAATGGCCGATATTCGGCGGCACAGCCCAGTTAAATGCTTCTGAATATGGGTGACTGGGCAGCTAGGAGCACATTAAGTGGTCAGGACCCTCTCCTGATTACTTAAATCACTTTTAATATAGGGCCCAATATTTTTAGTTAGAAGCAGAGCTTAATTTGTGCCAGAATGTGGTGAAACGATGTTCCGGCACTTTTTGTAGCTGGAAGTGGCGTCACCACCCCATTCTCCCTGTCCAACTTTTCTCCTTCCTGTCCCCTCCCCAGCCGGCAACGTGGCATCTTTCCTTGCCTCTTAAACCCCAGTTATACCTTTTAAAAAGTGATCTTCGTTGCTGGAGGCAGCTGGCAGTGAACAGAAATTCAGACAAGCTGTTTGCACCAATCTCAAGGTCTTCTCTCTGACTCACTTCCTGTTTCTGCAGAGGCGGGAAGTATCAGAGAAAAAGCTCTGTGGTGAGCGTGAACAGTGCGTCTGAATCGCTGCTCTCTGCCAGCTGCCTCCAGCAGCAAAGATCTTTTTTAAAAGGTAACAGGGTAGGACCGAGAGGCAACAAGAGATGACAGATTGCTGGCTGGGGGGGGGGGGGGGGGGAGGAAGAAAAAATACTGGTCCATGGAGGAGAGGGGAGGGGAAATGCTAGACCATAGAGAGGAGAAAAAATTCTGTTCCACAGAGGGAGGGGGGAGGAGAAAAAAATGCTAGCTCATGGAATGAAGAAAAATGCTGGTCCGTGGAGGAGGAGAAGGGGGGGGAAGAAAAAAAAATGCTGGTCCATGGGGGGAGAAGGGGTGAAAAAAATAAACACTGGTCCATGGAGGGGGGTAAAGGAGAAATGTTGATCTACCGGTGGGGGGGGGGGAGGGGGGGAGAGAAATAGAAATGCTGGACCATTTGGGGAAGGGGGAAAGAGAAATGCTGGTCCATTTAAGGGTGGGAGAAGGAGAGGGAAGGAGAAATACTGGATCCGTGGAAAGGGGGGAGAGAAAGAAGGAGAAATGCTGGACCATTGGGGAGGGAGAAGGAGAAATGTTGAGCCATGTAGGGAAGAGAAGAACAAATGGTGAACAGAAAGTAGAGGGGAAATGGGAGACAAGGGAAGGGAAGAGACAGTAGGATTTTAGATATGAAGTGAGAAAGAGTGAGGAGTTGCAGAACTTGGTGGGAAAGAGAAGAATGGGAGGGGGATATTCTGACTGGGGGGGGGAGTAGAAAGGGATAGAGAGGAGGATGCCAATTATAGGGGTGAAAGGGGAGAAGCTGAACTATTGGAAAGGGAGGGAAAGGGAAATGCTAGACTACAAATGGGGGGGGGGGGGGAGAGAAGGAAGGTATTTGCTAGAAGCGTAGGGAGTGGAGAGAAAGTGAAGATGTTAGGCTATAAGGGCGGGTGTGGGGTGGAGAGAGGGAGACCAGATACTGGGCAGTGGAGAGAAGGATAAAGAGAGAAGAGATGCTGAGCTACAAAAGTGGAGGAAGGGGCGATGCCGACCATAATGGAACTGTGTGGGAGATGCCACGGGGGCTGTCAAGAAGATTAGGATGGGAGAGCTAGAGACTGAGAAATGGAGGTGGAAAGTTGATAAGTAGGTGAAAGTAAAAAGAAGGAGGTGGAGAACTAGAGGGTGAGAAAGAGGTTGAAATTTGAGTGCACAAAGTCAGAAAAGAACAGGAAGAAAGAGAAAACAGGAAAAGATCAATATGTTAGAGACAGATGTGAGGGAATAAAAGACAGGAAAGTGGAAGAGAGAAACTCATTGGGACCAACATGATTAGAAAAATAAAATGCCCAGACAACAAAGGTAGAAATAACTGTTTTTATTCTGAATTTATGAACTGGAATATGTTAGTTTTGGGCAGTGGCGTTCCTAGTGGGGGCTGACACCCAGGGCGGATCGCCGATGCGCCCTGCCCCCCGGGTGCAGCGCCCCCCCCGGTGCAGCGTGACCCCCCCACCCTGGCGAAAGAACCCCCCTCCCCCGGGTGCACGCCGGGCAGCTTCGTTCATTTCCATGCTCCCTCTGCCCCTGAACAGGTTACTTCCTGTTCCGGGGCAGAGGGAGCATGGAAACAAACGAAGCTGACGGCGCGCGGCACCCCCCCAACGGCATGCACCCGGGGCGGACCGCCCCCACCGCCCCCCCTTGGTACGCCACTGGTTATGGGAAATGTGCATTGTGGATGTCTTTGTATTGTATTAAAAACGAGAGTGAATGGATTTGTTTTTCTTTCTCCAGTGTTGTGGTACATGCCAAGTTCGACTTCTTGGAGTTACTAGCAATTTTTGTTTTCATATTTCTATTTCTGATTTGTACTCTGGATTTGGTGAGGGTCTATCTGTGCAGAACAGCCAGCATTTCAAAAAGATTGGAGGTGCCAGACACAATACAAATAGCCTCTCCCTGGACAAAATGAAGAAGCATCCTCAAAACTGGGGATACTTAGCATCCACTGGATCTACAGAGCTGGCTCCTATGTAGCAATGTTTTGGCTGTGACCAAGGTGCGGTATTCTGTTTACATAGTTTGTATAGAGATCTGTAACACTTCCACTTGTTCTGTTTGACCAGTAGTAAGTGTATTGGTGTTCTAGGGCATAGTGCAATGCTGGCTATTCATACTTAGGGTTCTTGTTGTTTGAATCATAGGGCCCTGTTTACTAAGCTGCACTGTAGGCATGCTATAGTCCATCCATCTACGTCCAGCAATTCTCCTCTCTCCCGTGCGCTCCCCTTCATGTCTAGCAATTTCTCCCCTCCCCTCCCGTGTCCAGCGATTCTCCTTTACCCCTATCCTCCCCTCTCATCCATGTCCAGTGATTTCTCCTCTCTCCCCTGCCCTCCTTTCCCATCCATGTCCAGCGATTCTCCTTTACCCCATCCTCCCATCCCATCCATGTCCAGTGACTCGCTCCAGCCTTTTCAGCCCCTGAGTTCCAGTTCAAACCCAAGCCCCACCTGCCCGCCCTCTTCTCCCGCAACATCCCCCTTTTATTCCTGCCACCTTGCATTTTTTAAATCTTTTATTTTACTTCAAAATCAAAGCGACAGCAGCAGCAGCAAAAGAAACAGGCTCACCTCGATCCTTCCCTTCCCTCAGTGTCCCGCCCTCGCGGAAACAGAAAAGTACGTCAGAGGAAAGCAGGACACTGAGAGGGAAGGAAGGCCCGAGACGAGCCTGTTTCTTTTGCTGTTGCCGCCGCTTTGATTTTGAAGTAAAATAATAGATTTTAAAAATGCAGGGTGGCAGGAACGAAAAGAGGGCTGTGGGGGAGCTGAGGGCGAGCAGCTGGGGCTGGAACTGTGACGGCAGTAAGCATGGCTTGTGGTGCCCCTCTACCATGCTTACTGGGTTGCGCCGGCCCCGATTTGCCACGGCACCCCAGAGAGGTCGCTGCGGTGCACCAGGGTGCCGCGGCACACAGTTTGGGAAACACTGCACTAAGGTATAAGGCAGTATATAACACGAATAAATCCAATCCAATCCAAGATGGACAGCAAGCTATTCCTGAAGATGTTGCTGTGTAATCAACACAATTGGGATATAAGGTGTTTCTGGTGTGTACGTTGGCCAAATTACCTCTTTACTTCAGTAGAAAACCTTGAATGGCTATTTCTGAATGTCAGCTACTTAGTGGAAACACTTCTCCATTTTCAGCCTCCTTTGTGAAAAACTGGATATAATAAGTCGCAAAGCTTGTCTAGATAAGCTGCTCATTAGCCTAATATAAGACAGACTCTTCCAGCAGCAATGTTATTTCTGACTGCACTGTGCCCTTCTTCCATTCTCTACAGTGCATATGCAGGCAGACATTATCAACACATCCTCTGTGATATTTAGGGGAAACATCCACTTTGCTCTAAATCCTGCCAGTCAGCAGTTCTGAGATCACTATCCTATCAGCCAAAGCAGAACCACTAATAGAATACAATTGCCTGCTTTGTTGACTGGAGATCCAGATGGTCTGTGCACTGAAACATAACATTTAATACCTGACCGAACCAAGATTACAATATTATGATATTAGAACTGTTTAATGGTGAATATTCAAGCATGGAGGCTCAATAGTTTGTTTTATGGCAGCTGCCTTCAACATCCAGAAATTTTAAAGGGTGTAAAAATCTGTAATTTCTATAGTCTGTAGGACCAATTCTGCAAGCCTATAAAGGTAACAGTTGTTTATCGATCTTGACTGAAATTTATTCATTACAGAGTTGTCAAAATTGTCCATAAGTAACACAGAGCAAACACGAGATTCTCCTTCCTTGAATTAAAGTGATTAGGCTGCCCACCTAACAGTAGTATATGGTACTATCTCTGGAATGTGCATACAATAATTCTGCATAATTTTATTCTTTTCACAGATTTAGTTGTACTTTTTTTGAATACCTTATTGTGCTAGGAAATATATTAGGCAAGATTTGTATTTTGAGATCAGAACCTTTTACCCTGAGATAATTAAAAATTTTGATTAGGAAGCTATATCGAGTAGGTGGAAAGAGAGCACCATGACATGAATGACAGTCTTAGCTTTGAGATTTGGCTTCTTTCTTGTTTTCAGTCTCCTAATATAGTACTTAAACACTTGTTACAGTATTTTGCTTAGTCAGACTGTAGAAGCAGAGAAAACTTAAGGTTAAAGAATGAAAAATAATTATAGAACAGTACCTGAACTGATAGAACTCGTGAGCTGGGTAGACCTGATAAATTATGATTGCAAGTAGATGGCCAACTGCTTGATTCGCTAGTTCAGGTCCATGATTCCACCATATTCATCTGGTTCTAGGGATCATGCCAGGTACTTGTGACATGGATTGGCCAGTGTAGGGAACAGGATGCTAGACTTAATGGACCTTTGGTCTGCCCCCTACTGAGCCAACTGACTGCCCGGTAGTACCGCTGAGTGGCACTTCTAATTGGCTATTCCCTAACTAGTTAGGTTGGAGGCAGTCCAGAGGTGGAGTTTGGACAAAGCCACAACTTAGCCAGTTGGGGTCCTTATTAAGATTATGCTTCTAAAATGTATGCTCCTAATTTAGGAGCATAAATTTAGTAGTATAAATTATGCTCATAAATTAGGAGCATAAATTTTAGAAACATAAATTTAGGGGCATAAATTTTAGGAGCATAACCTTTATAGAATAAGGACCTTGACGGCAATATACAGTCTGCTGACATCTGAGTAAGCGCATAAAATTAGGACAGCAAAAAGGCTTTCCGTGCCCGGTTAACTACCAGGTCAGCGCGTGTACCTGGATATTCAGTGCCAGAAACCGCATGTGCTTTGTCATTGAATATTTGAGGTTAGTTCAGCCCACAGCTGTGAGCAGCTTACAAAGTGCATAATGCCGCAGGCTGAATATTACCCCCTCACTTACTGGATCATAAAAATGCAGCTCGGAGCCCTAGCCGTATCTGTAGCCAATGTTATCAATCATTTGACCTCACCAGGAAATGGTTGTCGTGTTGTTTAATTATATTTGAGATAGCAAAGAAATTCTTTGTTCTCTCTGAGGTAAATGCATAAAAATGAACTTTAAGTAATAGAGTTTAAGTCTGAAATCACTGAGTAGCCATACCTTAAAATTCTCATTTTTATGGGTACTTTAATCACTAGAGGAACACTTAAAATCATATTCCCATTATATTTGCTGCAATGTTCAGTTATCTTGGAAAGGGCATGTTGAGATTCTTCAAGCCCCACCCCAGTCATGTCCTCAGTCAATCTGACCAGGACTCTTTGCTAGCTAATCTGTTTGTTGTCAGATAGACACTGCTTCTGTACTTGTGATATGATTTACAAGTTATTTTATATGCAGCCTAATAAAGTATTGATATCAAAATGTTTTCTATAACTGTGAGAATAATTAGAGTAAGAAAGCTAGTAGTTTAGGAATGAAGAATTTTCCATCGGAAGGTTATGAAGGTGCATTAGTATTGGCTGGGACTTGAAAGTTTGTCTGTTCACAAAAAGGCTGTTGACAGTAGCATTCAGTCAGTTCCTTTATTAAATTCTATTTTTTTTTAATTATTCTTTATTTCAAATATTTTTGCCTCTGTAAAATAATAACTCTTTTCAACATTCAAACAGTTAAGATTCCCCCCTACTGGCATTCCCCTCATCTTCTACTGGAGCCCACTTCCCCCAGTTTCCATATTCCTTCCCCTCACCCCTATTATTCACCCTGCTCAGCTCACCTATGGTTCCCAGATTTCCTCCGAGGACAAGCAGGCACTATTCTCACATGTGGGTATTGTTATCCATGGAGCCTGGTGCTGATACTGCCAAGTGCACGGTCACTTTAAATCTTTGAGGCAGTGCCCCTACTATGCACGCACAGATGCCTTCCTACCCGACGCTTGAGCGTGAGACCAGCAGTCTATCATTTTCAACAGAGCAGAGAGGCTGACTTTTTGATGTCTCCTCAGCATTGAAAACTTTGCCTTTTTGGTGTCTTCCCTTTTTTTGGGACATTATTCTATCATATTCTTTTGTTTTCAGTATTCAATTTATATATATATATATTTTTTTTCCCAAAATTATTTTCAGTTTCAGTTTTCGGCCTTGTGGCGCCTCTGAGCCCTACCCAGGAAGCATCGACTATTTTCAGGTACATGACTACTTGAGCTCCTGGGCCACAGAGCCTTTTGACCTAACATTGGCCATTTTCCCCTTCATGTCAATGAATGTGCCAAATGGCTTTAAGAAGTGTACTCAATGCAATAGGACTATTTCAGGCACATACCACCATAATTGCTGTTTTCAATGCTTAGGTCCAGAGCACCGGGACATACAGTATAATCTCTGCCTATGCATGCATGCATGCAAGGACCCTTAAAGCCCACAGAGTACAGGAAGAAAAACATTTTGGTTCTGCATTGAGCATAGCAGTGGCTTAAATACTCGATGAACAACCTGCACCTGCATTGGCATCGCGGCATTTTACAGGATTTTCCTTTGGTAAAGCCATATTGTCTCAGATCTTTTAACTCATTGGATTCCAGGAAGTTTACTGTCCTTTCCTTCAGCGGAGCCTCCATTATATTTCCAACCACCAAAGTGAGGCTTACCAGCCTGTAGTTTCACACTTCTCTGTATCCATTTTTATGGAGAAGAACAATATCTGCATATCCCCAATCCCATGTCTTCAAGGATCTATTATACAAATCTTTAAGAGGACCCACCAAACCCTCCTTGATCTCCTTCAGTATCCTTTTGTGTGTCTCATCTAGCCTATGACATTTCTACTTTCAGTTTTTCCAGTTCGTAAACACAACTGTGTCATATCTACTGCACTCTCATATATGTCTTTGTCAGCTGACAGAAGTCCTTCTCTAGGATTTTCTTCCATTATTATTATTAACATTTGTATAGCGCTACCAGACGCACGCAGCGCTGAACACCTGACACAGACAGACAGTCCCTGCTCGATAGACACAGAAGTATTTGTTTAGTATGTCCTCCTTTTCCTCAGGCTCCACATATTGGTCCTCATTAGCTTTCAGTCTCACAATTCCATTTCTAGCCCGCCTCCTTTCCCCTTAGTTCCTTCTCTTTTCAGTGGGGTCTGAAAGCAGGGGCTTGTACAATATTGTGTTGGAGAGTTGTCTCTTATGTATTTCAATTTGTTCTTGATTACCATGGCTCCTCCTTTGTCATCTTATTTGATAATGACATCAGGATTGCTTCTGAGTCTGTGGATGGCTTCCTGTTCCAAGCGCACGGAGGTTATGGGGCAAGTGATGCTGTTGGTTAATTATCTCAGATTGGACATGGCATCAAAAGCATTCTATATACAAAATCAAGTCCAGCATTCCAACCAACTAGGGGTATCCATGGAAATTTTCTGTTTTGGGAGTTTTGGATAAATGGCAGTGGTTTGTCAGCATCTTCTTCCATGCATGGCTAAGAGGGTGTTGGTTGTGTGTTGGTGTGATGGTTCATATAGAGGTATTCCTTGAATCAGAGGCGGTGGAAGTTGGCTTCTTGGTCATCGCAGAATTGAATTGTTTGTGTAGACTTGATGGGACAGAAGGAGAGTCCTCATGCAAGAACAGCTGCCTTTGCTTGATTGAGTTTGTGGTTGGATAAATGAATAATGTTGGTGCAGTTCAGGGTATTTGCAGTTTGGCCTAATGTGGCTCTTAGGAGGCTGAATAGTTTTCCATCTTTCTTCTTTAGAGTAGTGAAATGCTTGTGGTAGATGGCTTATATTTTGTTGGAGAAGTCTTGTCCCATTAGAGGATGAGTGGTTTGTTGGTTCCTTATGTGGTATTCCAGTTGCTTTCCATTTTACTACCATTTTCCATCTCTCAGTCCTGTAATCTGCCCTGTGGTGTTCCCCCTCCTTTTTAATATTTACTTTAGCCCCCTAGTGAACCTCATCGAAGACCATGTTTTCACATATTATTATGCAGATGATATTCTGTTACTTTCCTGTTATGCCTTGATGCAGTTGCTGATTGGCTCACAACGCATCATCTTAATTTAAACCCAGGTAAAATCATTGTCTTTCTCACCCCTCCAGCTCTCCTATTTCTGGTGTTCCAATTGCCTGTGCTGATGCATTTAAGTATTTAGGTGTTTATTATTTCCTGCTGTACGTTTTGGACACGCATCAAAATTAGAATTACCACCCAGGGCACACGGTAGCCAGGCGGTAGTTCTAATTTGACTTGCGTTGTACGCATGTACGCCTACGAGTCTTAGTAAAAGGGCCCTACTGTTTCTTCACAGAGGTTGGTAGCAAATATCTATCTGTGGTGCTGTTGTAAGTGCTGCAAAAGTGTAAACATGCAGTACTGTTGGGACTATATTATGTTCTGAGTGTTAAAGGAACTTTGCTATAAAAACAGCAGGAACCATGTTGGAGCAAGGATGATTTAGAAGTGGTAGGACTTAGTTGTGGAGAAGACTAACCACTGTCTGTCTGTATGTATGTATGGGAGCTGCTGCGACTGTTTTGGAGAAAACTGCAGATTGCATCTCTTTTGTTATTGATTTAAAATGGAACTAGCCAAACTCAATTTAGGTGACTATAGTATTTTGGAGATAGAGTTAGCGTTGGGTTCGAGGATATTGTTCTGGAATACAACAAAATGTACCTTTATACAGGACTTCTCTTTTTAGAAGCATCATTAACAAAGATTTTTGATTACTTTAGTTCTGCATCCAAAGGGATTCAGCTTGGGCCTAGCTTCACTGTTACGCTACAAATGATCCTTTGAGGCATTACTTGAGGTGACTGGATACAGGTTGACTAAGCAGGAAACTCAACAGGTGAAAACTGCTAAACCACAAAATTCCAAAACACTCAGTAAATGCTGCTGTAAATAAATAGGAGTGTATGTGTTGTTAATGGGTACATCTGTGACTCCTGCTCCTGTACATTCTGAATATCTTCGTTTTTCAGGCTGTTTTATAGTATATTTATATATCCAGATGTCTGCCTTAACAACAGTTGCACTTTGTATATTTCTTCATATTGTCTACTACCTTTTCCTTCCCCTCCTCTACTCATAGAAAGTCAAAAAGAATTTAGGTGAATTGACTCTTAAGGTATGTAACACTTTGATAACCGTACACATTTATGTTAAATATTTATCCAATATAATAGACTGTCAGATGTATCAGCACCCCTAATTTGTTCTTGTAGGACATTGCTAGAACTATGTTGACATTTTTTTTTCTTTCTTTCTGTTTGGTATCCAGTCAAGTAGAATTTTTATTTTTGGAAAAGAGAGGATGTTGATTGTAGCAGAATGCATGTTTTCTCAGTACATGGCATGTGTTATTTAGAATGGCATAGATTTGTTCTTTATAGAGCTAGTTTTGCAAGTGCTATGGCAGATGTGGCATTGTTTTACATAGCAAAGGTTTCATATGGATCTCTAATTGTCTGAATCATATTTTCACCAGCCTTGATGATGATTACAAATCATTCCTTGATGCTAGATTGTCAGATTTGTTGTAATCTGAGGACTTGATATAATAATGAAGACAAGAAGGAAAGAGGGGGGCATTGTTTTTCCCTCCAACAGTACATGCTGTAAGAAGGCATCGAGCAGACAAATCTATAATAACTGTAATTATATTTATAAGATGGTATTTTGTATGTAGGATAGAAATGAAAGCAGGGCCCATCAGAAAATATGGATGGGTTCTTAGCATGTATAATCAGTAATTGGTCAAGTCTTCTGTTATGTGTGACCTTTTGTGATCAGAGAGAAGTAACAAAATCATCAGTAATTTTAAAGAAAAATGTTTCAGGGTTTGTTTTGTGCCAAATGTTCAGAAAGCCTTATAGAAAAACTTAAGATTTCTAGAAACAATAGCACAAACTAATATCAAATAAGGAAAAACAGCAGGACATAATATATAACAGCATTTGAGATACCGCCATTTCCAATAAAAATCTCATCAAAATGGTTTACATAGTTCTAGTAAAGCCGGGGTCAACAGAGATCAAACTCAATATGTAAAAAATAACAGCAGCATCATCTGAAAACTGGAGAAAGATGGCCAACAACCATCAAAAAGGGGGAGGCACAACATCAAATTACCTGAGACGTGGAGGGGCATAATCGAATGGCTCTGGCCAAATAGATGGCTGGCCATCTTCGGGGCCGGCTCCGCAAAGGGGCGGAGCCAACCGTATTTTCAAAATATGGTTGGGGCCGGCTAAATCTCAACATTTAGGTCAAATGTTGAGATCGCCGGGTTTAGAGATGGCCAGCTTCGGTTGTCAGCCATAATGGAAACCGGGCCCGGCCATCTCAAACCCGGCGAAATGCAAGGCATTTTGGTAGTGGGAGGAGCCAGCATTTGTAGTGCACTGGCCCCCCTCACATACCAGGACACCAACTGGGCACCCTAGGGGGCACTTCTAAAAATTAAAAAAAATTTTAAATAGCTCCCAGGTGCATAGCTCCCTTACCTTGGGTACTGAGCCCCCCAAATCCCCCCAATACCCACTCACCACAACTCTACACCATTACCATAGCCCTAAGGGGTGAAGGGGGGCACCTTCATGTGGATACAGTGGGTTTTGGGGTTTTTTGGAGGGCTCAACATTAACCACCACAAGTGTAACAGGTAGGGAGGGATGGGCCTGGGTCCACCTGCCTGAAGTGCACTGCACCCACTAAATACTGCTCCAGGGACCTGCATACTGCTGTCAGGGAGCTGGGTATGACATTTCAGGCTGGCAAATTTTTTTTTAAATTTTTTTTGGGTGGGAGGGGGTTGGTGACCACTGGGGGAGTAAGGGGAGGTGATCCCTGATTCCGTCCAGTGGTCATCTGGTCAATTGGGGCACTTTTTTGTGACTTGGACCTAAAAATAAATGGACCAAGTGCCGCCGGCGAAATGCTCGTCTGAGCCGGCCATCTTTTTTCCATTATGGGGTGAAGCCGGCTATCTCGTAACCACGCCCCGCCCCCGTCCCACCTTCTGTACCATGCCTTGAAAGTTGGCTGGCTCCGTGACGAAAAGCAGTTGGGGCCGGCCAAAATCGGCTTTCGATTATACCGATTTGGACGGGATCAGGAGATTTGTGTCGGAAGATGGCCGGCGATCTCTTTCGAAAATGAGCTCAATAATGTGCAAAACTGAACCCAGGGTGAAGTAAGGGAGGCAGGAGACAGGACAGGCTTAACTGACCCTACTCTGGAAAGGATTTGCTCAAACAGCCAGGACTTGACTCTAGGCTTGATCGAGAGAACAAATATTCAGCACACAAATATATGAGCAAATAGTTCCACAGGTAGGGGGGCAAAATGCAAAAGTATGAACATTGTGAGTCTTTTGTAACTTTGGGTCGTCAGCAAATTTAATTATCTCACTAGTTACTCCCATCTCTAGGTTATTTATAAATATATTAAAAAGCAGCGGCCCCAGTACAGACCCCTGGGGAACCCCACTATACACCCTTCTCCATTGAGAATAGTAGATAGTGTGGTTCCCCAGGGATCTGTACTGGGATCGCTGCTTTTTAACATATTTATAAATGATCTAGAGATGGGAGTAAGTAGTGAAGTAATTAAATTTGCTGACAACACAAAGTTTTTCAAAGTTGTTAAATTGAAAGAGGATTGTGAAAAATTACAAGAGGACCTTACAAGACTCCCTAATTTTTCTCTACAATTTGGCTTCTCCATCTGCCACTCACAAGATCATCCCACAATTTCTCACAATCTGCTTGTGATTTAACAACTCTGAATCATTTTGGCCATTATTTTAGAAACATATGCATGTGGAAGTGGATAGAGTATCATTTACACATATATCACATACACATATATATGTATACTAGCTGCTATTTACACAATGAGATGCAGACCACATAGATTTCAAAACACTTTGGGTGTGGCTAAAATTCACATGTGTATTTTCCATTTGACAAAGGAAATACACATATATGGGGGAAGAATATCCATGTTAGAATTTCCACCAGCTCAAAGGCACACATAGATTTTTAAAGAGTGCTTTGTTTTTAATCATTCTCCTTAACCCCATGTAGTTTATCTTCTCCCCCAAAATAAGGCCTCATTACTTAATTGGTGGCACTTATATATGGGGTGTGCTGGTAAATTTTTAACAATAGGCTCTTTCTCTGGACGTAGCCAGCTCTGCAGTTGGAAGGGCCAGGTGTGGGGGTGGGGGGAGCAACACTTGCCTCTCTCTCCTCCCTCCCTTCGTGGGGGCACACTGGGCATACCTTTGCTGGCAGCCAGTAAATGGACTGCCACCACTCCCAACGTCTTGCTCTGAGCAGCATGCTGAAACTTCTCACACATGCTGGAGAAGTCCCAGCCTGCTGCTCAGAGCTGGAAACAAGGAGTGGGGAGCAGCAGCAGTCTATTTACTTGGCTGGCAGGGCTCAGCATCCCCACCAGCAAAGTAAAAGAGAATTCAACAGGGGGCCCAAGCCCACATTTTGGGAGCCAGTTGTTAAAATAGCCATGGAGGGCCCTACTTTAACGACCGGCTCCCAAAATTCTTAAAAACTTAACAACCGGCTCTTGCGAGCCTGTGAGAGCCTGCTCCAGCACACCACTGTATGTAGGCTTATAAAACGGGGCAGCTACATGGGGAGTGGTGACACATGTGGAAGCTGCTGTGTCCATGCCGTTTATTTGTTCAGCATGTATGTTTGTAAAATGGCGGCTCCCACTGCACATGCTGGCAAAATACACACGCACTTCTGCAGGTATTTTAGAAAAGGATATTCTTTGACAGATTCTTTTTAGAAATACCACAGATACTGAGCATGTCCTAGGAGTATTCATTTATTTTAACTAGAAATTTTACATCCCTAGCATGTCCAGATGTGACATTTACCCAGGCAACAGTGGGGTAATTGAAATCACTGCAAAGAAAAAACCAATCTGCTGAAATGCGCTTACCTAACAAGTTTCCAGCCTCCCAAATTATACATGTACAGTACATACATCAAAATACAGGTGGAAAAAAATAACTTCATCCAATCTTCACAATAAGGCTCTCATTTTTAACAATGTTGCATTTACAGTTCTAATCATTGGTCAAAATTTCCACCATATAAATTGTTGGAACAGATGCTTGTTTTATCATGTATAGAAATATCAGTCCAGTCTTGATAAGGCTACTTGTTTGTATAAACTAGTAGGGTTGTGTGGTGTGTTTCAGCTCCCCAGATTACAATAATTTAATGTTTATGAAACTCTTATAACAAATTCCAAATTATAACATCTGAAATCACCCATTACTGAATTGCCCAATTTATGTTAGCATTTCACTGCTCGCCCCCCCCCCCCCATTTAGACCAAGCCAGGGGGAAAACTGTTAACGTGAATATGTGTAGGTTAACTTCCCTCTTCCCCCGATGAAGGGTATTTCTTCCTCCAAACACATCCCTCCTTGCAGTTACCAGCATTTCTTACTCCACATCCCCGCTCCCCATGGTAACTAGCATTTTTTCCTCCACCCTATACCGTTAGTGGTTACTGGGATTTTGCTTGCAGTTCTCATTAATAAGAATATAAGAACATAAGTGTTAATATGTTAATAAGAACATAAGAGTTGTTATATTGGGACACACCAAAGGTCCATCAAGCCCAGTATCCTGTTTCCAACAGTGATCAATCAAGGTCTAATCAAGATCTCATTAGAATAAAACAGATCTTAAGCTGCTTATCCTACAAATAAGAAGTGGATTTTTCCCAAGTCCATCTTAATAATGGGTTTTGGACTTTTCTTTTAGGATATTATCCAAACCTTTTTAAAACCCTGCTAAGCTAACTGTTACCATATTCTCTGGCAACAAATTCCAGTGCAGGGCCTTGAACATCTGCTCAAGCTCAAGGCATGCTGGCTCCCGTCCTCTGAGATTTCTGCACTGATGGCATTTATCTCTGGGAATCCATTTTCTGAATCTTATCTCTTTATCATCATAGTTTATTTTAATTTTGGTTTAAGACTCACAATGTTCAGGGAGGGCATGTCAAGATGGCGGCTGTGCATGTTTGCTAACAATCAGAGATTGTCTGCTAGCGTTTCCTTTACTTGTTTCTTCAATAATGCCACACACAAAAAGAAAAGGGACGGTGAAAGCCCGACTGCCATCGGACAGGACTTCGTCCCCGGTCCAGCAGACGCTAGACCGCTATGCAACAGCTTGTTCTCTTATCGGAGTGGAGACCCCCACTGATGGAGCCGAGAAAGGAGAATCGGCCCTCTTGAGGAACAAAATATCATTGTCACCTCCAGATCCTAATCCTCCACTACGCCCCGCATTTCCTAAAGGTGAGGCAGGAAGCACAGCAGCGTCGGAAGTCGATGTTGTCCAAGCTTTTGCTGGCAGTGCCTCTAACCTAGACGCGGAGGGGAAGAAAATGGAAGCAATGAATACTCCCGTGGTGATTACCTTGTAGTCCATTTAGGGAGCCCTGCAACGTCTAACTACAGTAGTCACTACTACTGCTCAAGAAATGACTCATCTGGTCAATAAAGTTGATACCTTGATGACATCAATTGAAGAAATAGAAAAAGAAACAACACATCAAGTTACACAACTACAATTAGAGGTAAAAACTTTAAATTCCTCTACTAATACTATTATAACTGATGTGACTATGATGCGTCACAAATTGGAACAAATTGAGAATTACAATCGTTTAAATTTAAGGATTTTAAATTTCACGATGGCCATGGGCATTAACTCGACGGATCTCTTTAAAAAATATTTGTTGGAGATTTTACATTTTCCTCAAGAAGCTATTCCCCCTTTAAACAAAATTTACTATCTACCTTTATCTAATCAAAATCGAGAAGAGCAAGGGGTCCTCGGGAATGAGATACAAAACCAACAAACTGAACAAGATCTAAATGACATTTCTGCTTTGTTAGAAGAATTGTTAAGTGAAGTAACTTTAAGACGTACATTAATGGTCTCCTTCGTATTCGAACAGGACTTAAATTCTGTGCTAAAGTTGTACTTTAAGAATTCTACAAAAACTTTCTGTGGACACAGAATTTGGATTTATCCAGACGTTACAAAACCTACACAGGATAGAAGGCGGAAGTTTCTAGCTCTTAGAGAAGAAACGAATTCGATAGGAGCTAAATTTTCACTATCATTTCCTTGTAAATGTATAATAAGATATCTGGATTATAAATATGTTTTTTGGGAACTAGAACAACTTTAAATCATTCTTAGAATTAAAAAGAGCACCCAGTGGACCCAAGGTTTGAGAGAATTTGGACTATGAAAAATAGAGAGAACTCGGTCAGGCCAGTTACTGGATATATATCCTATTTTGCTTCTTAGGTTCTCCTTACCTTTTGTACACACCCCCCCTTATATATTTTCTTATTATATTGGTTCTAAATAAGAGATATATACTTTTTGATGTACTTAAATTTTCCTATTTTACTTTATTTCTCTATGTTACAACTTGCAAGTGAACCTTGTATAACTTGTAAAGTATAATAAAAATTGTTTGAAAAAATTAAATCGCAAGAGGATTGTGAAAAATTACAAGAGGACCTTACAAGACTGGGAGACTGGGCATCTAAATGGCAGATGACATTTAATGTGAGCAAGTGCAAAGTGATGTATGTGGGAAAGAGGAACTCAAATTATAGCTGCGTAATGCAAGGTTCCACATTCGGAGTCACCGATCAAGAAAGGGATCTTTTGCTCAGTGTGTGGCGGCGGCTAAGAAAGCAAATAGAATGTTAGGTATTATTAGGAAAGGAATGGAAAACAAAAATAAGGACGTTATAATGCCTTTGTATCACTCCATGGTGCAACTGCACCTCTAATATTGTGTTCAATTCTGGTCACCACATCTCAAACAAGATATAGTGTAATTAGAAAAGGTACAGAGAAGGGCGACGGAAATGATGAAGGGGATGGGATTTCCCTATGAGGAAAGGCTAAAGTGGCTAGGGTTCTTCAGCTTGGAGAAAAGATGGCTGATGGGAGATATGATAGAGGTCTATAAAATAATGAGTGGAGTGGAATGGGTAGACGTGAATTGCTTATTTACTCATTCCAAAAATGCTAGGACTAGGAGGCATGCAATGAAGCTGCAAAGTAGTAAATTTAAAACAAATTGGAGAAAATATTTCTTCACTCAATGTGTAATTAAACTGTGGAATTTGTTTCCAGAGAATGTAGTAAAAGCAGCTTAGCGGGGTTTAAAAAAGGTTTGGACGACTTCCTAAAGTAAAAGTCCATAGACCATTATTAAGATGGACTTGGGGAAAATCCACTACTTATTCTAGGATAAACAGCATAAAATGTATTGTACTGTTTTGGGATCTTGCAGGTACTTGTGACCTGGATTGGCCACTGTTGGAAACAGGATGCTGGGCTTGATAGACCTTCGGTCTATCCCAGTATGGCAATACTTATGTACTTACGTACTTATGAATGTTATTAAGGTGCATTAAAGTTTGAGCTTTTACTGCAACTTAACTTCCTGTAGGAATGACTAACCTGTGGTATCTCAGTACCACAGGTTAGTCAGTCTCACAGTATATGAATATCGCAGCTTGTAATCAACCTTGCAAGCTGTGCTCTTCAGAGGAGCACTCAGCCATTGCCTGATACTCCCTGGCCACATCTTAAAGCAGTTGGGCATTAGTTTACCCCCTCCCCCCCAATCTCTGATGTCCTTCCTTGGCCAATAGCCCCCTCCCACTCTCCTGTAGACCCCCCTCCAAAAAAAACTTTATGAAATTCCCTGGAATCCAGTTGGTTTGGAGCAGGAGTGATCCTAAGTTGTTCCTTTTCCTGGTCGGGGCCAGGTTCAAAATGGTGTCAATGACTCCTAGTGGTAGTCTGATGACACTACCACTATGGGTCAAGCTGCCATAGTGAGGCTACCCCTAGGGGACACCAATACCATTTTGAACTCAGCACCAGCAGAAGCAAGTGGATGAATTACTTCTGCCCCAACTTCACTAGACCCCAAGGAATTTCACATGGTAGGCCATGGGGGCCTATAGGAGGATGGGTGACTTTTGGCCAAAGAGGAGGCATCAGAAGGGAGTTATATGTTGTAGAGGCTTTGGAAGGAGGAGAGGGCAGCTTCTGTTTTCCTGCATCAACCATTTTAAGAAGCAACCTGATTCTCTCGGCGAGGAAAAATAAAAACAGCTTTTTTTTTCCTGGAATAAATCAGTTTGTGCTATTCACCACAAGTTTTGCTATTCGATATATATAATAATAAAGTTGTGTGTGCCTTTGTATGCTTTGCATCTTTGCTGTGTCTCCTGCAGTACCTTAAATTAGCGTATATTATGGTAATATAATGCACATTATTGCCTTTTAACATGTGTTAAGGGGCATATACAGGTGATGGCCGTAATATACCTTAATAAGTACCCTCCCTTCATGTGGACAAGTGCAAAAGGATGCACATAGGGAATAATAATCCAAACTATCTACATTACGTATCACCACTCAGGAGAAGGATCTAGGTGTCATCGGGGGCAATATGTTGAAATCTTCTACTTAATTGGCAACTGTAAAAGCAAACAGAATATTGGGGACCATTAGTAAAGAAGTATAGAATAAAGCAATATTAAAATATCTCTATATCACTCCATGGTGTGATCACACCTTGAGTATTGTGTGCAATTTTAATTGATACATCTCAAATTAGGAAAGGTATCGAGAAGGGTGACCAAACTTTTAAAGAGGATAGAACAACTTCCATATGAGGAAATAGGGAGGGCATTTTAGATTGGAGAAGAGTCAGCTGAGGGGAGATATGATTTTTTCAAGTTTATTAATATATTAAGTAGTGTTAAATAGGTAAACGTAAATCTGTTGTTGTATTATTTCAAAAAGTACAAAGACTTAGGACCTGCCATGAAGTTTCTAAGTAGAGTATTTAAAACAAATTGGAGATGAAGGGGAAAAAGATAGGCGTAATACAAGGAAAGATTTCTTTCTCTAAGGACAAGCAAGATACTTAAATCCTCACAACATAGACAATGTCATCCAGTGGAGCCCAGCACAGGAACTTTACTCCAGTACTGATAGATCTTTTGAGCCAGTTCAACCATGCAGGCATGCCAGCCCTACGCTTTCTGTTTTTCCTGAACTTTATTGATTTTTGGATAAACGTTGTGTACGTTTCTCTCACTGTTTGGTACGCTTTCCAATAGCTCTCCAAATCAGGTTTTGTAGTCTGTTTCAAATTTCCTTTATTTTTTTTTACATTGGCTTGATGTTGGCTGTTTAGATCTCAAGCTCCCATTCTGCTTACTTTTTCCATCATCGAGTTGTTTGATTTCACTGCAGCTGTTTTTCCAGATGACATGTCCCAAAAGAAGGCCACCTGCAGCTTCAAAAGGTGCTCCTAGTGGAACTGGATTAGCATTGTGTCATCACAGATACACATATTTGGTGCCTGCAGTGCCTGTGCCTGATCATGATCCCTTTCATTGTATAGTGTGTTCAGAGATTTCAAAGAGAGGGATTCATGGCTGAGAGAAGCAGCTCAAAAGAATTTTCAGTGCAGACAAATCCGGTCCATTGATATTAACATCAGAAACATTCGTCAGCTTGGGTCCTGGTGCTGCACCGGAGGCTGAATCTTCTTTGATATTAAGAATGTCTCGATCACCCCTAACACTGAGTGCTGGTAGAGGCCATCGGGATCAGTCATCCGAAGAAGAGGAAGGATTTGTCCTCATCTTCCTTAGTGCTCATTAATTTTCATTTCCAAGCAGTCTTAAAAAAAATATCAAAGGGCCTTTTGCCACAAAAAACAATATGGATATCTTTCTGTTGCAGCATTGTTGCTTGTATGTTTCCCTTTATTGTTAAAGGTACCCTGTAGCTAGGGAGTCCCATGTGAGGATTTCAGTATTGTGCTTGTCCCAGAGAAAACAAAGTTACCTATAAAAGGTGTTTTCCATGTTCAGGAGGATATGAATCCTTACACATCCTCTCCCACCTTTCCAAGGAATTGTCTTCATAAGCTAGTAAATGGTCTGTCAAGGTCTCATACAACTGCAGCAGGTGAGAAATGGCTTGCATGCTTGGTTGAACCAGATCAAAAGTTTTGTCTATCCATACTGGGGTAAAGCTTCTGCAGTGGGCTCCATCAGATAATGTCACCTATGTTATGAGGATTTATATCCTTCTGTCCTCAAAGAAAACCTACTACAGTTAAATAACTTTGTTTTGCGGAAAGGGGGTGGAGGTGATGCAGACGAGGACTGTATCTGAATTAAGAAAGCATGAGATAAGCACAGAACAGGGGTGGACTGACCATTCAGGCAATTGGGCAGTGCCCGAGGGCCCAGAGGCTCTTCCCAGATGCCCACCGCACACTACAGCCCTCTCTTGGCCTACCTTTAAAAGCACGCCGCTGGTGATCTAGTGGCCTCTGCGGGGGGGGGGGGGGGGGGGGCATGTTCTTTCCTGCTCGTTGTGCTGCTGCTATTCCCCCTTCCCAGCACTGCCGTATTTTAAAAATGACGGCCGAGACTCCCTGCGTAAGTCTCACGAGACTGTCAAGACCTGTGAAACTACCGTGGGACGTCTTGGCTGCCATTTTGAAAACATGGCGGCATCAACAGGTGGGGGAATAGCTGCAGCGTAACAGGCAGGAAATAACATGGTAGTGGGGGCGGTAGGGGGGGCAGCAGCAGCACGGCGGTAGGGGGGTGTTGGGCAGTGGCCGGGCATGGGGCCCATACCATCCTCAGTGCCCGGGGACCCAGACCACTCTCAGTCCACTCCGGCAGAGAGAAAGGATATCTTGGTGAGAGGGAGTGTACAACTTAGTACAGTAGTTGGTGTGGATGTGTAGGTTGGATAGGCCTTATGGTCTTTATCTGCTGTCATTTTCTCTGTCTCTATGTAAAGGTAGCTATGCTGCTACGAATGTCCAAAGAACAACTAGTCTGAAATGTGATAAAGAATGATTTGAAATAGATGAAGTAGGTGGGGGAGAATATTCAGATTTTAATAAAATTTTTTTCTGCCCAAGGTACTCATTAATTTGGCCATGTACAATTGTGTGCAAATGCTTAGGCACCCCTGATTGAATTCTATGTTCCAATTAATCCCTAGACGGGTCAGTTAGTGAGGGCTAACATGTTAATGCACATTATTTGCTGCAGTGCCCACTGCATAATATGGACTGGTACAAATCATGCACATTAACTACAATACCACATGCTATCAGTAAATGACCCTCTAAGGGAGCAGAAGCTGACACAGCATTGATATGGTACAAAGTTAAACAGTTTTCTTCCTTGACTGTAGGACATTACAGTAACTAACTAAATCATTCTTTCTTTCACCTGCACAAAACTTCCTGTGCCACTGGTTGACATACAGCCCCTGAGCATAATAGATTCTCCCCCATGCTTAACGGTTGGCATGATGTTCTTTGCTTCAAATGATTCAGAATTTTTTCTTAAAATGTATCCTGAGTGATTGAAGCCAAGCAGTACAATTTTTGCTTCCTGGGTCCAAAGCAGTTTGATTCAAAAAGGAAACAAAAGTTTCAAACCTGTAAGGGTTTTCTTTTGCTTTAGAAAAATGTTTTTTTTGTGATTGGTTGGTAGAAAAGGTTTCTTTCTTACAGTTTTGTGGTGCGCATCATTGTTGTATAAGCAGTACTGCATCATGGACATCTGCTCCATTGTCAGCTAAAAAATTCATCAAGTTGTTAGCAGTGATCTGTGGGTTTGGTTTTACAGATCTGTTAAATGTTCAGTCAGTTTTGTCTGAAATTTTTCTTGGTCTTCTAGATCTTCACCTTTGATGTTGACAACTCCTTGTAACTTCCATTTCTTAACAATGTTTCTGAAATTGAAAGTGCTAGTTGGAAGCATTTAGAGATTTTTCATAGCTTTCCCCCACTCTGTAGGAGTAAATTATCTTTCTTTTTTTTTTCAAATGGTCAGACATCTGCTTAGAGGAGCCCATGGTTGTTGAAAGTAGACCTAACATGAAAGACAAGCTGAGAGGTTAGACATGCAAGTGTATTTGTTTAACTGTGAAATTGTTTTCACCTAAGTAATTGCAGTCCTAAGAAGTCACTAATCCCCTCATTCTGTAAGATGGTGCATGTACTGTTATGCAGTGTTCAAACAAAAGTCGACACTAATTCAGCAAAAACTTTTTCTTAGAATAGACAACCTTTAAAACTGAAAACAAAATTTCATAATTTTTCATTCATTCACACTGTCCAAATTTTAGAACTTTTTAGAGTTTTTTTGTTATTAATGGATGAAAAAGACCCCAAAAGTCTTTGCACAGCAGCAAGAGTAATTTCTTTGTGCCGGCACATCATAGACTCCGATATTATCATGGGTTAAAAAACCTCCACTTTTTTTAAGTAAACTTAATAATTTTTTCATTTCTTTTTAATTTTCACAACATGTTTGTACTAGAGTATAAATGAAGACACTTAGCTTGCAAATTGCCCAACAGGGCTCTCCATTTCACTCTATATAAGGCTTCTTCAGGGGACTAAGTTCTTCTGAAACTAATCCATCCTTAACTGTTATGCTTCAAGATGACATAACAGTGTTAGTTCCAATTACTTAAGTTTCATCTCATTCAATTTTATTTCATAGCATTCTTAGTACTTTTTCATGGATGAAAAAGCATAAACTTAAATTGAATTCAGATAAAGCAAAATTTCTTTTGATTAGCCACTCTGCAGGTGAAGAGGAAAACAGTGTAAGGATCAATCAATTTTCATCCACTATTAGAGTGTTGGGGGTGTTATTGGATACTAGGTTATCTTTTGGACCTCAAATAAATACCCTCATTCAAAAGATATTTTTTATTATGTACAATCTCTGGAGGGTACGCAAATACTTTGAGCAAGAGTACTTTCTTTTTATTTATTTATATTTATTTATCATTTTACTTAATTACATTCACATTTATCACATAAATGTAAGGAAATACAGAAATTAATATAAAAAGGAAAACATTTTCTCTCAACAATATATATTTACATCTCTTTAGAATCGTTGGATACTACTTCAATTTGCGCCCTATGGAGCCAGGAGTTGAAATGGCGAGTGGAACCACAACAAGTTATGAACTGTTTAAAGTCCATCCACAAAGTGACTGAGAATTCAGCCTGGTGGAAGATGAACTATAAATTCATCCTCCGACTACACATTTCGCCCCACAGGGCCTTTAGAGCATCCCTGAGAGAGACAGATGATTGTCCAAAGTGTGCGGGTGAGGGGGCCTCCCTGGGCCATATGTTTTGGCATTGCCAAGAAGTGTCGGCTTTTTGGTTGGCACTGGGCCGGCAAGTATCGGTTATGTGGAAGGTGCATTGGAAACCAACCCCTGGGCAATTATTTGATGTTTTCTTGGTGCAGGGGCACAAACCGGCGGGCCTACAAGCCTTTCTGAAGAGAGCAGTGCTAATGGGGAAAAGAACCATCCTGCAGAGATGGCTCAACCGGGAGGCCCCTTGTGCCCTACACTGGCGTTGGGTGATGATGCAATGTTGTTCATTAGAAAAGAAGGGGATCGTTGACTTGGCTTCCTCCAGGGGAGACCAGTTTTGTAAAATTTGGTCGCCATTCTGGGATACACTCACTCCTACCGCAAAAAGTAGAATCTTGAATTGTTGAGGGAGGGGGGAAGGGCGGTTTGGGAGTAAAGGGGATACGGGGGGGGGGGGAATTTAAAATGTAAGATTGGCAGTTCTTTCATAACAGAAATGTGTCTGCTCAAGTTCTGTAATAAGTTTATGGTCTCTGTACTATTATATATCTAATGTCATGCCAATAAACAGTTTAAAAAAAAACAATATATATTTACATAATTGTCCACAATTGGAAGATCCAAGATCAGGAAAACAATCTTAACGAAAATAAGAAAAACTCAAAATGGTTAATCTTACACTTCACATTTTCTGAGGGAGGAAGGTTAATCGGTTATTGCAGCCGGTACAGTGGTAACTGAAGGAAGTTGCTGCAGAGGATTCTTCATCTGTTTCCACAAACTCTTATAATTTCTTAGGTTCAAACAAATAAGTAATAAGGAAATAAAACACTTACAAGGGAATCGCGCTAGGAAGGTCCCACCTAGGGCAATGATTCCTGGCTTAAAAGCCAAGACTTCACACCTCCCAGTCTGCAATTCCCTTGATGGGTAAGGAAATATATGCATCTTTGAAACAAAAAGACTATCAACCATGTTTTGGAAATACAATTTCAAAACATTGTTCCTATCTAAATCAAAGACGAAAGTCACTAATAATATAACTCTATATATAACTTCTGAATTTTCCAAAATGTCAGTTAAACTTACATCTCTTTTCTCTGATAAAGAAGATTTTAAAGGAAATATAATTTTAGTCACCAAAAGGTGGCTATCAGAAGGAATTAGCAAAGTATCAGAGGAATATTTCTTCAAGAATTCAGTAGCTGATATATAGGATATTATAGGTAAATGTATCCTTCTCAAGTTATTTTCCCTTAATTGGTTCTCCAGAAATTCCAATTTTTACAAGAAAGATAACTATTCTTCATTACCAAATTATCTGATTTCATAGAGAAGCAATTTCCGTAATCAAAGTCTCTATTTTTATATCTTGGACTTCCACTTTGTTAGATAAGTATTAATATAAATTCTTTAACTCACATAGTGAAAAATTTTAAACATCTGAAGACGAGATTTATTCACATTCTTCTGGAGTTCCTATAGTACGTCCATTATGACATTATTGGCTTCACCAAGTCCAATTTCTCCACAGAAACCGCTCCAGATATCTTCGGGGGGGGGGGGGGGGGGGGGGAAGAACTCACTCTCCAATCCCCCAGTTGGTTTATTATCCGAGTCGATGCTGCGCCAGGACCTCCTCGGGTCACATGAAAATCCTAACCCACTTCGGGCGTTTCCATTATTGACCTCCATAGCGAAGCAATACTATTTCTGAATCTTGGAGGGGTCGTGCCAACAGGGGGACTCAAAGTCACTCCCTCCACTGAGATTCGGCAATAAAGCCTTGCTGTTCCCCGAAGCAAGAACCAATATCCCCGACGTTATGACCCAGAACCTCTCCAAAATAGACTGAGAAGTGGTGGGAACCCCAGCCGTGTTCGAGGAGGACAGCACCACGGCTTTGCCTTTTCTCTTCCCCATTCTCTGGGGAGCGCGCCCTCTTCTTCAGGCATTCTGGTGTAAAACTCAACGCCATCTTGGATCCTCCAGGTTGGGACACTCTTTGTCTGGTTTCTCCTCAGAGGCCTGTCTGATATGGGTAACCCTACAGCATAGCCCTCTGAGTCATTGAAACACGGAAGCCCCTCCACCACTTACAAGGTGGTGTCCCTTTGGAGGGGGAGCAAGAGTACTTTCATCTTATAGTTCATTATTAATTTTGTTAGACTAGTGTAACGTTATTTATTTGGGGTCTTCTAAGCAATATTGAAAAAGTTGCACCCATCCAGAATACTGCGCTCTGTCTGATATACTCATTGAAGAGATACAATAGTATTTTATTATATTTTAGAAAAATGGCTTTCAGTGTATGCCAGAGTTATGTTTACGTTTTTGTTTTGTTTTGCCTCATCTATAAGGTTCTTTACGGATTAGCCACACTATTTTTTTCCAAATATTTTATTGAATAATTTTCAGTAATAACAATAGAACAGTGGAACAAGAAGAAAGGAAAGGGAAAAAGAGTAATACTGTTAGTATGCAAAATCAAATCGATAGCATTGGATGCAATAATTTTCAATCAAAAAACAAGTGGACAATAAGTCGATTAAAGAGATTGTAGATAATGTTCAAGTGGTTCCCATATCTTCTTTTTGGAGAAAACTGTACACTGCATTTCTGCTAATGTAAATTCCATTCTTTGGATATTGTAGAACTGAATTCCACCAGAAGTGAAGGTTGAGCAAATGAACAGATTTCCAGTTGAGCAGAATATGCTTTTGAGCAATAGTGAGTAAAATATTCATCAGCTTTGCTTGAGAGGTCGACAAATTTACTTGCTGCACACACGATTTGAAAATTACATTTGTTGGTGATAAAGTATAGTCCATTTGGAGAATTTTCTGAATTGTGGGCCAAATTGATTGCCAGAATTTGAGTATAAAATCGCATTCATATAACATATGAAGAAGAGTTCCTGTCTTTTGATGTCAGTGCCAGCATTTGTCTGAAGAGATTAGACAAGCTCTTGCTAATTTACGAGGAGTCCAGTTGACCCTATGATATAGAAAGTACATAGACTGAAGAATTTATGCCACAGACAACGGCCTCAAAACTTTTGACCAGAAAAAGGACCATTGAACATCAGTAAGAGATTGATCTATATCCGTTTGCCAGTTGGCTTGAAGAACTGTATTGAAATTGAAGGAATATTTTATCAATATCTTGTAGATCCGTGATGCAGTATGACCTTCAGCGATTAAAGATTGTGCAGTGTCAAATAATGAAGGCTGTAGTGTAGACAGCAGAGAAAATGATGGAGAAGCAGCAATACTTTGAGTTATCTGTAACCACTTGAAATATGCAGAAGAAGGTAAGGAAAAATTTTCCTTAAAATCAGTAAATACTACTACTACTACTACTTAACATTTCTAGTGCGCTACTAGGGTTACGCAGCGCTGTACAGTTTAACAGAGAAGGACAATGGTCAAAAGGACTTAGCATGAAGTACATAAAAAAAGTCCTTATTCCCTTGTCAATCCATTCTTTCCAAAAAAAAGGGAAGTTTGTTAGTTCGTACATATGGATTGTACCACAATGACATATATAAAGATTTCGAAACAGGCACAGTAAGAAATGTATCTAGCTCAAGAAGTGATTTCACAGTGACTGAGAGTATAGGATCTATATTCTGAGAAGGAAAAGAAGAAGATGATAATAACATTGGAAGTGTGAATGGATGCACCATAGCTTCTTCAAATAGTAACCAAATTGGTTTATAATCATCTTTTTGAAAGATCCAATTACAACCCTGCTGAGATATAAAGGATTTGTGATAACTAGTGAAGTCTGGGAATAAAACACCCCCAGTGTCCTTTGTACCTTTTAATTTTCTAATAGCAATTTTGGGAGTTTTATTTTTCCATAAAAAACATTTAACAACTTATCTAGCTGTGAAAAAAAGAAGAAGGAAAGGTCAGGGGAAGCATACTAAGAATGTAGTTAATCTTAGGAGATACCATCATCTTAATTGTTTCTAGACCACCAAGATAGAGAGAGAGGGTGCCAAGAGTGTAAAAGCTGTTTGAGGAACTTTAATATTGCTTCTGTATTATAATGAATGGTGTCTGCCAAAGAGGTATATAAATCTATTCCTAGATATCTGAGCTTAGGTTTAGCCCAAACTAATCCAAATGAGCTTGCAATGTGTGAGAGAGCATATGAGTTTAATGGGAGAAGCTCAGTCTTTTGTTGATTAACTTTGTATCCTGATAAATGAGAGAATGTATTGATAGTTTTGAAGAGTGCAGGGATTGAGTCATAAGGATTAGAAAGATATAGAAGAACATCATCAGCATAAGCTGAGTACTTAATTTCAAGACCCTTATAAGTAACACCTTTTATATTACAGCAATCCTTTAGTACCAGCAAGAGAGGCTCGAACGCTATATTAAAAAGATATGGAGAGAGTGGACAGCTTTGTCTAGTTCCTTGTTTAAGAGAGATGTTTTTTGCTAATGAATTATTTGTACGTATTTGTACGTATTTCTAGCTATGGGATTAGTGTATAAAATTTTGATTTTAGTTATAAATTCCGAGGGACAACCAAACCATTCTAAAGCAAGGAACAGGATTCTACCCAGTCAAAAGCTTTTTCTGCATCGAGAGCTAGAGCAACTAAGGGTTCATCACTTGTCCTTCCCTGCACCCTTTCCCGTGCACTCCGCTCCATGGATAAATCCTTCTTATCTGTTCCCTTCTCCAGTACTGCCAACTCCAGACTTCGCGCCTTCTGTCTCGCTGCACCCTACGCCTGGAATAAACTTCCTGAGCCCCTACGTCTTGCCCCATCCTTGGCCACCTTTAAATCTAGACCGAAAGCCCACCTCTTTAACATTGCTTTTGACTCGTAACCACTTGTAACCACTTGCCTCCACCTACCCTCCTCTCTTCCTTCCCGTTCACATTAATTGATTTGATTTGCTTACTTTATTTATTTTTTGTCTATTAGATTGTAAGCTCTTTGAGCACGGACTGTCTTTCTTCTATGTTTGTGCAGCGCTGCGTACGCCTTGTAACGCTATAGAAATGCTAAATAGTAGTAGTAGTAGTAATTTGCCAAATGAGAAATATGAAGAAAGAGGCATGTGTTATCACTAATAAGTCTACCTGGCACAAATTCAACTTGATTGAGACTTATAACTTTTGAGATAATTTGTTTAATTCTATTGGCAAGAATTTTAGCAAATATTTTGTAATCAACATTTAGTAGGGAGATAGGACGATAATTAGAAACTAGCATGGTATCTTTATTTGGTTTTGGTATAACAGTAATAATTGCTTCAGAGAAAAGACAACCAGAGGCATTATCTGGAGTTAGAGCATTAAATAATGTGAGAATTATATGTGAGAGTTCCAATTTGAAAATTGTATAGAATTCTATTGGAATACCATCAGGGTGTGTGTTTTTTGGGGGGATTCTTTAATTGTATAAAATTCTTGTTCTGAAATTTGTTTCTTAAGTGATTCTATATCAGTATGAGCATAGGCGCCCCGTATAAGAGGCTTGGGGAGGCTAAGCCTCCCCAGCCCGCCACTGCCCCGCCCCCCCCCTCCGTACCTTTAAATATTATACTTTTGCTGGAGTCGCGGGCAGCGCCGGCATTGAAGGCATCAGCAGGCTCATCGCGGTTCCAGCAGCCTTCCCTCGCAAGGCGGATGATGGCTCCGCCCTCGTAGAAACAGGAAATACGTCAGAAGAGGGCGGAGCCATCATCCGCCTTGCGAGAGAAGGCTGCTGGAACCGCGATGAGCCTGCTGATGCCTTCAATACCGGCGCTGCCCGCGACTCCAGCAAAAATATAATATTTAAAGGTATGGCGGGGGGGGGCAGGAAGGAAACGAGGGCAGACGGGAGAGGAGAGGAGGGTTGCTGCACATGGTGGAAGAAGGGGAGAGGAGAGGGCAGGGGAGGAGGGTTGCTGGACATGGGTGGATGGAGGGAAGGGGAGAGGAGGGTTGCTGCACATGGGTGGATGGAGGGAAGGAAGGGGAGAGGAGGGTTGCTGGACATGGGTGATGGAGGGAAGGGGAGAGGAGGGTTGCTGCACATGGGTGGATGGAGGGAAGGAAGGGGAGAGGAGGGTTGCTGGACATGGGTGGATGGAGGGAAGGGGAAAGGAGGGTTGCTGGACATGGTGGAAGAAGGGGAGAGGAGAGGGCAGGGGAGGAGGGTTGCTGGACATGGGTGGATGGAGGGAAGGGGAGAGGAGGGTTGCTGCACATGGGTGGATGGAGGGAAGGAAGGGGAGAGGAGGGTTGCTGGACATGGGTGATGGAGGGAAGGGGAGAGGAGGGTTGCTGCACATGGGTGGATGGAGGGAAGGAAGGGGAGAGGAGGGTTGCTGGACATGGGTGGATGGAAGGAAGGGGAGAGGAGGGTTGCTACACATGGTGGAAGAAGGGGAGAGGAGAGGGCAGGGGAGAGGAGGGTTGCTGGACATAGGTGGATGGAGGGAAGGGGAGAGGAGGGTTGCTGCACATGGTGGATGAAGGGGAGAGGAGAGGGCAGGGGAGAGGAGGGTTGCTGCACATGGTGGATGAAGGGGAGAGGAGAGGGCAAGGGAGAGGAGGGTTGCTGGACATGGGTGGATGGAGGGGAGAGGAGAGGAGGGTTGCTGCACATGGTGGTTGAAGGGGAGAGGAGAGGGCAGGGGAGAGGAGAGTTGCTGGACATGGGTGGATGGAGGGGAGGGGAGAAGAGGGCTGCTGGACATGGAGGGGGAGGGAGGAGTGAGGAAGGAGATGAGATGACGGAAAAGGAAGATAGTAGAAAAACTGCACATGGATGAAAAAAATAGGCAAAATCTGGATCCACTGGACAGTCAAGTTTGCGGAGGACCCAGCTTTTACTTACGGATGTAGGACAAGAAATGAAGAAGAAAGGCGGAAAGTAAACAAATAAATGGAAAGGAAGCCCTGGAAACGGAGTTAAGAGGACAGATAGCAGTAGAATCGGATACTGGGCCAGCACAATCAGAAAAACAAAGTCACCAGACAACAAAGGTAGAAAAGATCATTTTATTTTCATTATACTGTTTGGAATATGTCCACTTTGAGAATTAGGTGTTCAACATTAAAAGTTTATTTACTTATTTATGACATTTTATCCCACATTAAACATGAATTAGGATGTTTTGTGGCTCTACATGAGAATTGTGATATTATGATCCCTTGTTTCAATATTGTTGACAGTCTGCATTTTCCATATGGGTGGTATATTGGTGTATTAGGTTCTGCCCAGTGTAATATTTATGGTACAGTAAGGTTCAGAGTGTGTTTTTGCACAAAGTTGTGCATAGTGTTTTGGAGTTGAGCGATTGTGGTTAGTATATGCTTTGAGCAACCACTTTATTCTTTGACATATGATACATAACTAATATCTAAATTTAATAAAAGGTATTCATTGTGACATTTATTTTTATTTATTTTTTTTCTGTGTGTGATCAGACAATTATGGATTTAAGCTCCACCCCTGCCCCACCCCCTAACCCCGCCCCCTTTAGCCTCCCCAAACAGTTGGGCCACCGACCGCCTATGAGTATGAGACCATTTGGGACCTTTAAGGGTAGATAGGAATTCAAATGCCTTGCTTTGAGTGTTCATTGATTAATATTGATAAAGATTAGAGTAGAAGTTATGAAAGGCTTTGGAAACCTCAGAGTTAGACGTAGCAATAGCTTGATTGGGTAATTTGATAGCAGAGATTTGAACTTTGAGTCTTTTTCTTTTGAGATAGTTTGCCAATAAGGTACTACTCTTATCTTTTTCAGCATAATATTTAGAATGGATATCAAAAATTTGTTGTCCAGCTTTAAGACTAAGTAATTTATTCAATTTGTATTTTAAGTTATACAGAGAATTGAGTAAGGAGGCATGACCTAATCTTATGTACTCAGATTCTGTATCTTTAATTTGTGATTCAAGTTCAGAAATCTGAATTTTTTCTTGCTTAGCCTTGTAAGATGCCGAGGAGATTATTTCACCTGTTAATACGGCTTTAAATGCTTCCCACACCAAAATAGGATTAGTAGAAGAGGGGGTGTTAATCTGAAAGAATTGCTCAATAAAAGATCTAATTTTCACAAGAACTTCCTCATCTCCCAATAGACTCGTAGGTAGCCTCCAAATTGGTGATTTTCTAGGAGCCATTGCTGTCCAATTTAATATTAAAGAGACTGGGGCATGATCTGAAACTACTATAGGAGAAATGGAGGAAGATTTGATAGATTCCACTAATGAGTTGGAGATCAAAAAGTAGTCTAGCCTGGAAAAACTATTATTCGGGGCTGAGTAGAAAGTAAATTCTTTAGAAGTAGGATTACATATTCTCCATGGGTCTATAAGGTGCAATTGTTCCATATATGAGTGTAAAGTGATGGAGGATTTGGAGGGAGACAACTTGTTTTCTGAGTGTCTATCAAGGAGATAATCCAAGGGTATATTAGTCTCCAGCCATAATAATGGGAATAGTTCCACCAGTAGAATGAAAAGTGAGTGAATGAGACTGAGAGTAGGGATGAGTTGACACTTAAAGAATTCCCTGTATTATACGTAGAAAAAAAGTATAGAATTATTTGCCAATGGAAAAATAGCGATAGTCTCAAATTATACAGTTTGCCACATGTAAGCATGAAAAATATATATTTAAAACACCTAAAGCATAATAGGCAACAACATAAGATGAGAAAGTCAGGAAATAAAATTGAAACAGGAGGAATCGATGAAATATCTGATAAAGCAGGTAAATCTGCATAATAGAAATATGAGACTTTAATAGAAGAAATTGGAGAGATTAGTTATTATACAGCATGTAAAGAAACTCTTCAATAAAACACGTTACTGAACATCAGCAAAAGAGAAAAACTCGATTTAAGAAACTATGAAAAACACGAGCATATTACAGGAGAAAATGCACTTTAGGTATACATATTAAGGTAATTTAAATGTAATCGTAAACCTTACCAAGTTAGTATGATAAAAGTGTGACTCGGTGTAATAGAAATACTATCAGACATACTACAGAGTGCATGTGACTGTTAAAAAAAGGAAAGAAAAAGAGACAAATTACGTGTCCATTCCTGTAGATTGGAGATGGTCTAGAAAAAGCTGAAGTTGGTCCGGGGAATCATAGAACTTTGTTGAATTATGTATAGTCACTGCCATTCTGACCAGGTATTGAAGGCCATACCTGGCTCCAAGAGATTTGAGACGGGCCCTCATTTCCAGGAAGGCTTTTCTTTTTCTGGCTGTTGTTTTTGCCAAGTCCGGAACAATGAGAAATCTTTTGTCGTCAAATTTGAGATTATTAGAATTTCTGGCTGCGGTTAAGACCTGCAGAGCTTTAGGGAAACGGAGTAGTTTTGCTCTGATCGGATGGGGCTGCTGTGATCCTGGCCTGAGGTGCGATGGGGATCTGTGTGCCCTTTCAAATTGTAGAAGCGAGTCTAGATATAGTTGAAGAACATTAGGAAGCCAAGTTGCCAGAAATTGAATCATGTCTGATCCTTCTGTACCCTCTTTCAGCCCAATAATTCTGATATTATTTCTCTGATTTCTATTAGACAGGTCTTCAAGTTCAAGTTCTAGCTTTCGAATGCGAAGGTCTGTCTTTCCCTTAACTGCAGTCACAAAAGAGAGGGTAATACAGCATACAACAAAGACAAAAAAGCAACACTGGGCCTTCAAGAAAGAGATAAGTGCCGTCCTTTATTGTGAGAAAGACCCGACACGGGCCGTGTTTCGGCGCACAAACACCTGCCTCAGGGGTCAGAGTGTATCTTCACAGTCTACTTTTCTAGACTGTCTGACTAGCTATATTCATACAGATTGTGAAGATACACTCTGACCCCTGAGGCAGGCGTTTGTGCGCCGAAACACAGCCCATGTCGGGTCTTTCTCAAATAAAGGACGGCACTTATCTCTTTTTGAAGGCCCAGTGTTGCTTTTTTGTCCTTTTTTTCTTGCAACTGCACCATGTTGAGTGCAGATTCATCAGCACGTGTCTCCAGTTTTTCGATTCTGTCCTGAAACGCTGATAAAGAAGCAGTGAGAACCTGTAATTCCGATTTTAGATCAAACATGGTTTGATAATATTTGGTAGTGAGATCTTTCAAAGCCCAAATTTCTTCCATCAAGATTTCGGTAGCTGAGTTCGGAAGTTTCGACTGAGTAGCCTTTTCTGGCATCAACGGGTCAGTCTTGGTTCTTTTTGATCCCGATTGCAAGACATTCAAGGAAGAGTCTGATTTTGTTGATTTAGAGAGAGGTATTGTGTTTATGAGTTAAATGAAGGCAATTAAGAACAAAAAAATACAATTTAAGTATATTAAAACGATTATCTTGTAAGAAATACAGGAAAGGGAGTCTCTTAGCGTCTGCTCTCATCAGTGGCTCAACAGCACCCCCCCCCCCCCCCCCACACACACACACACACACAATATTTTATTGATCAATTTATTTTTCACAAAAATCTAGGAATACTAGAACCATGACTTTATTTAGCTACCCTTTTTTAAGACTTTAAAAAGACTAAAGTTATTAGATATTTTTTCATTTCAAGCTGCTCGTCTTAATAATGTGGTTCAATCTTCTCTACTTTCTGCTACAAGTTATTTATCTTTTCAAAAACAAGTTAAAACCTAATTATTCAGGAAATATGTCTTGAATTCTTCTGATTAAGATGGTGGTTTATATATCTGTTAGTTTAAGATAGAAAATGTATAGGTGTATGCGACTAAATGGTGTATTTCCTGAAAATGGCCAGTTTCATTATAGAGTGATCTGCATTGAACAGGTAGAGGTGAATCGCTTGTTTACTCTTTCCAAAAGTGCTAGGACTAGGGGGCACTCAATGAAGCTACAAAGCAGTAAATTTAAAATGAATTGGAGAAAATATTTCTTCACTCAATGTGTAATTAAACTCTGGAATTTGTTGCCAGAGAATGTATTAAAAGCCGTTAGCTTAGCAGGGTTTAAAAAAAGTTTGGATGGCTTCCTGAAGAAGTCCATAGACCATTATTGAATAGGACTTGGGGAAAATCCACGGCTCATTTCTAGAATAAGCAGCATAAAATGTATTGTAATTCTTTGGAATCTTGCCAGGTACTTGTGACCTGGATTGGCCACTGTTGGAAACAGGATGCTGGACTTGATGGACCTTCGGTGGGGCCAAAGGAAAGGTGAACGTGGGGATGAGGAGGAGGAGGGTATGATGGTTTTGGGGGGGAGGGGATGAAGTGGCCCCAGGGGCTGGAGGACAAGGGGGCGGGGGCCCAGCAGCAGTAGCGTCATCCTCTTCCTGTGTGCCTGAAAAGAATCGGAGCAGATATTAGGGACTTGTTACCTGCCCTTTCCAAAACAGCCACATATGGTAACCCATGCTTAGCGCAATGCAATACTCACGAGGGGTTAGGCCAAGCCGTGGCATAATGATGACCCTCACCCTCTCAAGAAATGTCTGCTGGGCTTCAGAGAGTCAGGAACGGGGGTTGGGGGGGGGGGGGGAGAAATCCCTCCTCGTCTTCCGAAGGTGTATCTGAAATAGCACAATAAAAATGGAGAACTGTAAAACCAAACCAGAAACCACAACCTGTACATATATCTCCAGCATCCCACGTACCTTCCTGTCCCTTAGCCAAATAAGGACTTGTCTTTCACAATACTCATCAGGGATATAAATAGGGCTAGCATGGACACCGGGTGAATGCTCGCTCTTGGAGGAGGATGTGTCCATGCTCTCTTCAAAGAAGGAAAGAAGAAAATGCCTCATTATAAAAACAGTTGGCAAATGGAACTATAGCTGTCATACTCCCAAAAAACCCCAATCTGTATATATACACACACATCTCCTTCCGTGGAACGCCCCATATCCCCAACTGCCCTCGGCCCGATGTAGACTTGAGCCTCACAGTACTCACCAGGGATATTTGCAGGGACAGTGTGATGGCACACAGGAGGAACAGCTTCGGCAGGTGAAGGACCCTCCTCTCCCTCTGTGGAGGAAGTGTCCATGTTCTCTTCAAACAAGAAAAAAAGAAAATCATAGCACATTAGCTCAGTTGGGGGGGGGGGGGGGGCTGGTGGGGGAGGGCAACTGAAGGGAACAAGCTAGAATGCTTAGGGAGAGACCCAGTGTTGGATCGAGGAGTGGCGGAAAAGTTGGGATACCTGTGTGCAAAAAAAAAAAAAAAATTTCAGTAAATGGGGTACACCTGTATTTAAGAAGAAAATGTGGAAGCAGACATTTGGGAGCTCTGCATTTTACTAGGGTTTGTCAAGGTTTCTTAAGAGAGGAGGCATCTCCTCATCCATGAGGCACATGCCCCAACCAGCAGCAGAACTGTTCTCTTCCAGAACAAGGACTTGATGAAAAAAGCGAGGAACCCGATGAAGCATGAAGCTTGGTTTCTAGAGGCAGTGAAAAGGGACCTCGAGATATCAACAGGTGAGTGTTATATTTCTGGCTGGAATACAAGGGCCTCTTTTCTTTGGTGGGCAACCTTTGCATCACCCATGTGCTGCAAGCTTGTCACTGTAACACAAATCCCTTTTTTCAGAACCATCATCATCAGAGATGCACCCACTGCACCCCCTGAACAGCCTTAGGGAGCCACAACACCCCCGGACCTCTGCTCCACCAACTGGCATCCTGTGCAGGCCTCCTCAGAGCTGTTCCACCCTCCCCTTTTCATACATCCCAGACTTCTTGTCTGCATCCCTCCCGCCCCAGCTTTCCATTCCTCCAAACCCTCTCATCCACCTGCACCGTAGGGAAAAAAATATATGATGAGGCACTCATCACAGAAGAGGAGGAGGAACAGGATGGGGTGGTCTTCATCTCCAAAACACTTCCTCAGGATGGCAACGCATGTACCTCCGAGGAGCACCCTTGTTGCTGCAGTTCCATCCACAACTGCACCTCAGGGCAAGAACAGCAGCATTAAAACTGGCATCCTGAGGGAGATAATGGAGATTAGGGAGTTGGTGGGCAATATGCTCACCTGTATCTGTGGCACTCTGGAGCGCCTCAAAGGGCAGTAGAGCGTATTGCCCAGCACAGCACTCCAGCTATGCCAGCTCTCTAATGTTTGGGGCCAACAAACCTCTTCCTCCCCCTCTTCTCCCACCCTAAATCACCCCACCCCACCCCTCCTGGACTTGCTGTGATGCTTTGCGAGACTGAAAGGCAGGACGGAGCGGAGAGAGGGGAGTGGTGCATAGTTTTTTGCTGTGTGATTTGTTTTGTGTGCGTTTGGTTTTATATGGTTGGTATAGCATTACAAAAAAATTAAAAGAATGGTTATGAAACTACTTTTTTGGTCCCCCAGGCTATAATCCATAAAAGAGATTTCTTCAAACAAAAAGAAATATTTTATTTCAATTGTTAGTTGAAAACAGGGACAATGATGAGCATCAAAACTGCAACTGAATGTAATAACACGTGAATGTATTCTGCATGAAGACTTAAAAACTGTGTAGGTAACACAGGCAGTAATGAAATAATCCACCCAACCCCTGCCCAACCAACCCTTTACAGAACCTTACAGTAACAGAAAAGTACTACTACTACTTACTACTACTTAACATTTCTAGAGCGCTACTAGGGTTACGCAGCGCTGTACAAATTAACAAATAAGGACGGTCCCTGCTCAGAAGAACTTACAATCTAAAGGACGAAATGTCAAGTTGGGGTAGTATAGATTTCCTGAGTAGAGGTGTTGTGATTAGGTGCCGAAGGCGACATTGAAGAGGTGGGCTTTGAGCAATGATTTGAAGATGGGTAGGGAGGGGGTCTGGCGTATGGGCTCAGGGAGTTTGTTCCAAGCATGGGGTGAGGCGAGGCAGAAAGGGCGGAGCCTAGAGTTGGCGGTGGTGGAGAAGAGTACTGAAAGGAGGGATTTGTCTTGAGAGCAGAGGTTACGGGTAGGGACGTAAGGGGAGATGAGGGTAGAGAGGTAAGGAGGGGCTGCAGATCAAGTGCATTTGTAGGTTAGTAGGAGAAGCTTGAACTGTATGCGGTATCTGATCGGAAGCCAGTGAAGAAAAGTACACATGAGATCTCAAAATTATGTCTTCTCTCAGGTCTAAAATACTCTTCCCATGGACCTGCAAAAGATTCGCAAATCTGGGATATACCTAGGTCAGGCACAAAAATACCTCAGGAAAAATTTGACAACTACTCCTGGATGGGAGTTCAACTGCTGGACCTTTTTTGATTGGCTTCTGCTTCTCCCTTCTCCCAAACAGATCTAGTACCTAACAACCCCAAAACAAATACATGTACAATGGCTGTATAAACCTCAACATGGCTCTGTCTTACATGAGAAGTATTGTTCTATAACTTGATCCCATTTCCCCTGATAGCATTTGTCCCATTGGCAGCTACTGGGTGAAAATCCATCTCTGCTTGCTCATCAGGGTTAATGGGGATCTCCAGCCCATGTGTCAGGGCTATGTTATGCAACATGCCACAACCATTTGCACACTTTCTGTGGGCAATACTGCAACACCGCTCCTGAAGTATGTAGACAGCAGAATCTGCTCTTCAGTACACCAAGGTATGCTTTATTGCATCCTAGATTTGATGCGCAAAACATTATAGTGTTCCTCAAGCTTCTCCCACCAAACAGAATAAAACATGAATATGAATGTTTGGTACTGTAAAAGCACCCCCCACCCCCCCAGTGAACAGTCAACGACTTGTGTAGCCATACCCCGCCACACAGCCTTCTAAAGAGAAAAACATGTAACTTCCATAACAACATCAATATGGAATATCAACTTCCAAGCACACCCAGTAGCCCAAACCATTCTGACCCATGCAGGTTCTGCAGCCTCTCCCTTCCCCCCCCCCCCCCAAAAAAAAAAAGCCCTGATACCCCAATGGTCCTGGTCACTGGTCCCTGACCCCCTCAACACCCCCCCCCCCCACACACACACACACACACAAAACAAAAAAAAAAACCCTAGCCAGCTGGAGGGAGGGAAGGGCGCCGGCCAGGGCAGTGGACCTCCAGGGTTTTCTTTTTAAGTCTTGGACTTTCCTTCGAGTGCAGATCATTGAACATTGGCCCTATAAGACCAGATGAAGGAACACATAGCTGCAAAGAGTAAAAGGTTGGCATAATATTTTTCAAAAAAAAAAGTTTGGTTTTTTTGTTCCATTTCTTTATGTTATAAGTATTACTCACCCAAGAGCCAGCTTACCAGTGGCAAAATTGTGACCTATCACAGAGTGGGAAAATATGTAGGAGTCATAGCAGCTCCCCAGGAACTTTGCAATAACATCCAGGAGCCTCGTGTTTGCTTTGCACACAACTGGAACGTTCATAGAGTATGACAGCATCCTGTTGCAGTATGCTGCTTCTCTATCCATTGGTGGGGTGAATGGTACTTGGGTGCAATCTGTTGCACCAACATATTTGGAAAACCTGCAACCCTGAAAATTTGCACCTTTAACTCCTGCCATTCAGCTTCAGCTCCAAGAAATGGATATATTCCTGTAAATGCTTTGTCAGGGCATGCAAAACCTGCATCAAGTGTCTTGAAAATGTGGATTGCACCATAGCACAGCAGCCTCATACAACTTGCTGGATTGACCCTGTAGCTAGGAACTGCAGGATGCACAGTAATTTTACAAATCTTGTATAATTACTGTGCATCCTGCAGTTCCTAGCTACAGGGTCAATCCAGCAAGTCTTGGGACGGCATGTGATCACACTGTGGGAGAATCAATATCACATCAGATATTTTCATACAGGGCCAAAATAGCAGTCCTGTTCAAAAGGTAGTTTTCTACCACCTCATCGTGAATCCCCTCCAAAGACACCCTTGTGTGATATACACACTGTCGAGGTCTGTTAAGGGGCCTCAAAACCTAGGGTTCCTCTGTTCTCCCTCTGTTCAGCCCTATCCTATGGGCTGTGTTGCTGCACCAATGGCAGACAAATATGCAAGCATCAATGGGAAACCTCAGTCTGCAGGCATTTCGCTGAGAAAACGCGCTCAACAAACTTTTGAAAACATGCCAAGAAGATGCCCTGAACAAAGAAAGAGACACTTTTCTACTGGGATTTTTCCATCCGGCGTATTCCTTCTGGTATGGTAGAGAATATGGACATGACTATTAAGCACGGGGGAGGGGGGGGGCCGAAGGAGGCTTATTTGTCCGCTTGCCTTTTCACAGAAAAATGCTTTATTCAGCTTTTTAAATCATTATTATTTAAAGCAATACAAGCAACACTCATCAAATGTGCTTTTCAAAATCGTGTGCTGACATACATGCCAAGCGAAAGGATTGAATATTCTTTTATTTCCGGCTTCGCGCTCAAACCTTTTATTTTTCAATTTGTAAAACAAGACAGATCTGCAGCTGTTAATGGTAAAAGTTTGACAACTTCCTCTCCTGAACCCTAACGCTGGCCTGGACCTGGCATTAATTTTTGGCAAACTATAACAGAAACCCTTATTAGAACTTTAAAGTATTAGAAATATTCTCATTTACTCATGTTGTATAAATAATTGCTTTTTGTAAAAAGCTCAATAAAATTATATAAATATGTATTTGTTGTGCTCAGTTTTTTTGGTGTATTGCTGTGGACTAAAAGTCCAAGCTTTGCAGGGACACCACATTTACATCATAGCACATCCTACCTCCATCCTGATCACAGTATTTAATTAATAGACAATATCCAAAAACTGATGTTAAAAAACTAATGTTCAAAAAAAAAAGGAATATTGTAAAACAGCTACTTAGCTTAGGTAGAGATTGTGCAGAACCAAAGATCTTCTTCCTGTAAATTCTTGTCCACTGCAATACTTTTTTCAAAAATCACTCCGTGCAAGACATAAGATCAAAAGAATCACTGTTCATAAGTTTTAGTTCCCTACATGGGCCATGTTTCGCCAGACTAGTGGCGTCTTCAGGGGAACTGATCTGAAACACAGGTTAGAGATTGTATAAAAAACAGCACTTCACCTCGTATCTAAAAGTGAAAGTAAAACAGCCATAAAAAATTCAAATTACAAAATATACTCATATTCAACATAAATCCAATTCTTCACTCACAAAACCAGGGAGGAACAACACCCTGTCCGGTTCACAAACCTACTTCAGAACGCCCACACATGCGCAGAATATAAGTCAGGCATCAGCTGCTTTCAAACTGCGGGAAAAGATTAGATGAGAGCTTGCCATTCAATTTCCCTGTTCAGGCCACTAGGGGCCACTGTTCGCCATCGAAAAATGAACTCCTGTTCTTTCTGGAGAAGCAAACGAGAGACGTCTCCACCTAAAGGTAAAACAATCTGTAAAAGCACAACAAATTTTAAATCTTTGATGTCATGATGTGCTTGTATCCAGTGATCCACAAGCGGAGCTTCATGTTTGCTATTTCTTAGATTACTCAGATGTTCACCAATCCTCTGTTTAATCTGTCTGCTGGTGTGCCCTATGTACCATTTAGTGCATGGGCACACTATACCATAAACTATTTGTGAAGAATTGCAATCCGTAGACTTATTCAAGAAAAAAGGTTTATTCATCCAGGGATTAGTAACTCTCATAGTTTGCCAAGCATGCTGGCAGTAAACACATCTGCCACAGCTTTTATGACCTTTTATTTCAGATGCAGTAGCAGTCCACAGTCCTGGATTAACAGATGCCAGTATCTCACCTAAATTGTGATCACGCATATAGGCAAATGTTGGTGCTTGATCAAATCCAAGAGTGGTCAACATAGACCAATGTTTATTAATAATGTTCTTAATTACATTCGTTTGGTGAGATTAAGGCAGCACGCATACCAATCTTTCATCTGTACACCGTGGTTTAGGTGGCGGATTTACTAACCAGTGACGGTCAGCACTCATTGCTCTCTTAAAAGCTCTTTTAATGACCTTATTGGGGTATGCTCGAGCTCTAAACCTCTTATAGAAGTCCACAGGCGAACTCCTAAAGCACTCCTTCGATGTTGATAATTTCTTTACACGTAGAAATTGGCCCACTGGGATTCCATTTTTAGAGGCTACTGGATGAAAGCTTCGATAATGTAGTAGCGTATTGGAATCAATTATTTTTCAATATATTTCTGTAATGAATCTCCCTTCCTGTAGCTGGATGGTCATATCAAGAAAATTGATCGATTGCTCTCCAATAGATGACTCAAATTTAACCCTAGAACGCATGACGTTAAAAATATACATATTAACGTCATGGGGGCCTTTTAGGCCCCCATGCACATAATGTAGAAAAACACACTTAAATAACTTTCACAAGTTTATTTCAAAATTGCTCAATAAAATATGAATAGTGGACAACATTTTAATTATAATTTTTCACAGAAAACACCAAAAAATCTTTTTTTTTCCCAAATTTCACGCAAAGACATGAAAACACACAAAAATGCATAGAAATCTATAGCAAATTAGCTGCAGCTACATTTTTATTCTAACTTTCTTTTCTATTATATTAGTCTTCCAAACAATTCTGACATGTTATTTTTTCAGAAGAGTGTTCTTTGCAAACAGTTTCCTTACAAGTGGAACAATATCGCTCAGTTTTCCTCTCTATGTTTCTTGGACACATGAAACAACGCTTTCGTTTTCTTTCTCCTGGCTCTGGAGTAATCTGAAACTGTACGCCACACCGTTTCATTGCTTCTTTAGTTTTCTTTGGCAAGCATTTCAAGTCGCTTCGCTCTATCATGTGAGGTATTACAAGTTCATGACAAAGGTCCTTCAAGAATAAGCGTCTCCTGTCCTTCCTCTGTGCATGAAATTCAGGATGAGTTTCTGTATAAATAATGAATGAATTTAGGGCTGCTACATCAAGCATATTTGAAAATAGTACTACAGGCCATCGTTTTGTTTGCCTCTTACACGAATATTCTCCCACCATCTCATACATTTTATCTACACCTCCTTTTGTTGCATTGTAATGCAGGATGATTTCTGGTTTCAATTTTTGGTTATTGCTGTCAACACTGCAATCGTGATGCATGGTACTGAGTAAAATTACAGATTTCTCCTTCTTTGCCTTGTAAGATACCAAAGTCGCTTTGTTATTGAATCCAAAGACACTCTCATAAAGTGCTCGCTGATGATTGTGTTTGAGTGCTGCTGGAATTTCTCGTCTGTTTTGCTTTATAGTACCAACAAGTGTAATAGCTTTTGCAAGCAGAAAATTGCCTAGTTCAACATTGGTGAAATAATTGTCCATGGTGATGTTTCTACCTGAATTGAATATTGGAACAGCAAGAGTTTTGACTATTTCAGACCCCAGATCCTTCTGTACTGGTGCACCAACCTCTTTGCCACAGTAGATTACGCCATTTATGCCATAATAATTTGCAGAATCACACATCCAGAAGATTTTTATACCGTACTTGGCTGGCTTGCTGGGCATGTATTGTATGAATTTGCAGCGTCCTCTGAACGGTACAAGTTGCTCATCTACAGTAACATTAGTACTAGGATTGTAAAGTTTTGTGCAATTTTTGATAAATATGTTCCAGATATAACTGATAGGGGCTAATTTGTCTGTTTCAAACCTCGCTGCACGAGTTCGCTTATCATCAAAGCGAATGATCCTTCTAATTTCCTCATATCTGCCCACTGACATTGTCGCCTTATAGTGTGGATCAGAAAGTGGGTCCAGAAATAATTCTCGTATTGGGACATCATACGATTTTTGACTCCCTGCCAGCAGGAAAAGTCCAATATATGCATAAAGTTCCTCTTTTGAGATATTTTTCCAGGACTTATTTTTTGCTGAAGCGATACATCTTCCTTCTAGGTTTGAACATAATAGGACCTCTTCTGCAATATTGTCAGAAAAATAAGTACAGAATACATCTTTAGGGGTAAAGTAACTGGGACTTCCCACAGCTCCTTGAGCCTGTCTCACAATATTGTGTATTGGAGTACGTCCGACTAATGTAGGATTACTGTCCCAAAAAACATTCGTTTTGGATGTTCTACTTATCACTTCTTGAGGATCCACTAGATTCACTTCTTCATCATCAGAAGAATCACTGGATGAGGATGTTTGATTAGCTGGTGGCAGATATTCTTCATCAGACAAAGATAGTTCACTTTCATCATCGCTTTGAAACATAATCGCTTCAATCTCTTGGTCAGTCAGACACTTGGAGGAAGACTGTGCCATTGCTGACTAGATGTTAGAAAATGAAACAGATTTCCTCTCAACAGCTTATCTTATCACAGGTCCTTCAGCAATTAGCTCACAGTGTATACTGTCCTCAGTGTTCAGAGGACCTGAGGTGATGTCATGGCCTTATCACTCCCTCCAAAAATCACATGACATCCTCACATGTTATTATCCACACCCTGGCCCCTCCACCAGCATTACTGAGTACAAATAAAGTAACTTGAGACACAAACACTTCTGAGAACATGATAAAAACAGCGGGGGCCTAAAAGGCCCCCAATTCGTACAGATGTAGTTTTCACCAAACAAGCATTGTTACACCATAATGCCTATGAAAAAAAATTATATGAACAACTGGATATTATCAACAATGACATACTTGAGGAATACCTTGAGTTTCAAAATTCTAACTAAAGTAATTTTGCAGATAATAGCAAAAATGTAAGCATGGGGGCCTAAAAGGCCCCCAATATGCGTTCTAGGGTATCTACTGAATTTAATTAGGACAAAAAACAGTGGAGCTCACCCTGATCACCAGTCCAAATGAGAATCACATCATCAATAAAACGCTTCCATAATATGATGTTGGAGATAAATCTTGATGGATATAGAAATTTCTGCTCAAAATCTGACATGTAAAGGCATGCGATAGTAGGTGCAACAGTAGCACCCATCGCAATGCCATGTGTTTGAAGAAAAAATTGGTCTCCAAATTGAAAATAGTTCTTCTTGATGATGATCTCCGTCATTTGATTTAAAAGAGTCATTTTCTCCAAAGATATTTCAAGTTGCTCAAGGTGAAAACTCACAAGGTTACAAGCATCAGTGTGTGGAATGCTAGTGTAAAGTGATACAACATCTAATGATACCAGTATAGCAGGAGTTTCAATCGGTTCAATATTTTGCAAAATTTGTAACAAATGAGCTGAATCTTTAAGATAAGACGGGGTTTGAAGTACCCTAGGTTGTAAATAATAGTCCAGATACTGGGAGAGAGGCTCATTAAGGGACCCACACCCAGAAACTATAGGGCGGCCCGGAGGTTGTCGTAGTGCCTTATGAATTTTCAGCAAGAAGTATATAACAGGTGTACGAGGATGCTGTTTATGTTTAAATTTGTTTATTGATTTGCACGGAAAATTCCATATCATATTCAGAAAAGGCTCTAAACAATTTTCATGTCTAACATAAACAGGTTATTTATAACTTCAACTATCTCTCAATTTTACTAACATCAACTTCTAATCTATCATGACCTAAAACCTTTTCCAAATGTCCTTATTGATATTCCTGTAATATTTCCCGTAGGCACCTTGTTTCCTATCTCCCCCCCTCCCCCCCTTCCCTCCCACGTCCACCCTCCCTTATGCTCTTATGTCCTTAGCCGGTCAGTTTGTACTGGATTGTCCAAGCAGTTCTGCTACAAATTCAGGATCCGGCCTCTTCCCCCTAAGGGGATAGTTTGCCAGAAGGCAGTCCAAATCCGATGGAAGTCCTTTTCTGTAAATCTTCTTTCACTTTTATAGTCTGCCAATTTCTTTTCAAACTTCATGTAGTCTATCATCAAACCACGCCACTGCTGCAAGGTTGGAGTTTTATTTGTAATCCATTCAGTAAGTATAACTTTTTTTGCAATCATTATGGCTCTATGAGTAAATCCCTTAAACCCTGTCGGAATCGGGTGCACCATCATGGGTTTTCCAAATAACATCTGTGGTCCCTTCTTACAGGTAGCACCCCACATCTGTGAGATCGACTGGGTAAGTATTGTCCAAAATTTTTGGATGCTGGGGCATGACCAAAACATGTGTCCAAGTGTCGCCCCGTGCGCCCCACACTTAGGGCATGCACCATCCGGGGATATTCCCATGTGGAAGGCTCTCCTTGGAGGGATATATGCCCTCATTACAAATTTGTATTCCATTTCGCTGTATTGAACCATTTTGGAAGCTTTTTGGACCTTGTTGATATACTCCTGTATTATATTTGGTGGCAAGATCGTGCCTAGGTCCGTGTTCCACTGTTCAGTCAGCAACTGGTAGTCCGGTTCTTCTGTCCTGTCTTTTAGATGACGATGATTCATGGACAATGACACTCTGCCCTGGGACTGCAGGGAGTATGCCGATGAAAGTTCCTCCTGCACATCCTCTGTGAGGCACTCCCAGGGCAAACTTTTTACATAATGAGTCAACTGCCAGTAGTGAAAACGATCCCTTGGTTTGAGGGTAAATTGTGTCTGTAGTTCTTCAAAAGTTCTCATTTGCCCCTCTTCTGTTACCACTTGATGAATATATGCCAGACCGCTTCGCCTCCATATACGGAACCCATCATGCATGATTCCGGGCTGGAACTGCGGGTTTTCACAAATAGATAGATATGGGGTCACTCTCCACGAGAAGTTGTGCTTTTTACATACCCATCTCCATACTGATCTGGCTGTTGGAAGTAGGTATGATTGTTGGAGGAGCCTAGGCTGTTGGCCCATTCCCATATGTAGCCAGCAGCTAAAATGGACTCCTTGAGTTAGTGAAGTTTCTAAGGGTGTGTCTGAAAATTCTGTGGTATTCCTATACCAATCTGTGATATGTCGCATGCCACTGGCAATGGTGAGATAACGCATATTCAATAGGCCCAAGCCTCCATATTCTCGCGGGGTGTGCAATAATTGTATCGGCAGTCTTGCTTTTCGTCCTCTCCATAGAAATCTCTGAATGAGCTTATTTAACTGTTTTTCATCTTCTGTTTTCAGAAACAGAGGGAGAGTCTGGAAAACATATATCCACTTGGGCGCGATCATCATATTATAGACAGTGATGCGCCCCAACAGCGACAGAGGATATGATTCCCACATTCTTAGTTTTAGACGTGTGGTCTCCAGCAGGGGCTCAACATTCTCTTGGTATAGTCTGCCCAGATCTTGTGTTATGTTGGTGCCCAGATATCTAATTTTCCCTTTTACTTTGGTCAGAGGGCAGTCCTCCCGGTCCGGGCCTCCTTTGTCTGGATATGCCTCCATGGCCAGTGATTTTTTTTTGTTCAAAGTAAACCCTGAGATTCGGCCATATTCCTCAGTTTTCTGTATAATCTGGTCTAGCGAGGCTGAAGGATGAGTTGTCACAATCATCAAGTCATCTGCAAACGCTAAGGTTTTGATAATTTTATTCCCCACCTGCACTCCTGAGACTTCTTCTGATTTCTTCAAAGCTCTCAGCAGGGGCTCTAATGACAGGATAAACAATGCTGGGGACAGTGGGCAGCCCTGTCTTGTACCCCTCGCTATCTCGAAAGGCTTGTCTCTAATCCCATTTACTATTACTGCAGCTGACGGGTCTGTATATAGTGCTACGATTGCATTGTAGAACCATCCCCCAATGCCCATGTACCGCAGGACGGCGAACAGATATGTCCAGTTCACTTTATCAAATGCTTTTTCGGCATCTAGTGAGTATAAAGCAGTTGGTGTCTCTGTCAGCTGTCCCGCTGCCATTGCCAGTAAGAGCCTACGTACATTCTTAGTTGCCTGTCTGGTTTTGACGAATCCCACCTGCTCCTCTCCCACCACCCTGGGTAGTATCCCTGATAACCGGTTGGCAAGAATCTTGGCTAGGATTTTTAAGTCCACATTGATAAGTGATATGGGTCTATAGGAGTCGGCCAGGTCATCTGACTTCCCGGGTTTCAAAATTAAAGATATTAAAGCTAAGTTTGCGTGTTGTGGGAAGTGGCCTGCTTCTATTACTTGCTCATAAAATGCATGTATCACTGGGTAGAAGGAGCTGGGCAATAGCCTGTAAAACTCCCCAGAATATCCATCTGGACCTGGAGCCGACCCTGTAGGCATTGACTTGATGACTTCCTGAATCTCTTTTGCCTCCAGGGGTGCCTCCATTTCGAGTTTTTCTTTTTCTGATAATTTAGGTAGCCCAGCCTTATCTAAAAACTGGTTTATCTGCCCTACTTCTGGTTCGACAGGTGAGCTGTACAGGTTGGCAAAAAATTTTGAGAGAAGCTCAGCTATTTTGTCACTTTTATTATATACCTTCCCTGTCGAATCTCTGAGTGTCACTATTGGCTTGCGGGGTCCCCATGCATTGACTAGGTGTGATAGTAGTGTTCCTGGCCTATTCCCAAATCTTTGAAATTTACATCGCTGAGTCGCTAAAAATCTCTGTCCCCTCTCCTGTAATAAAGCATTCAGTGTTACTTGAATTGCTCGCAATTGTTCTTTAGTCTCTTCGGTCGGGCGTTTAATAAATTGGGACTTAGCTTTCCGTAGACTCTGCTCTAATCGTGTTATTGCTATGGATTGCTTCTTATTTTTGGCATGAACAAAGGCAATGATCTCGCCTCGAAGGACAGCCTTAGCTGCACTCCAGAGTAGTTCTGGTTGATCTATGTGGCCACTATTGTTATAAAGGTAATCTGACCATTTTTTTTTAAGAAAGTCTTGGAATTCACTGTTCTTTGCTAGGTAATTTGGGAAACGCCAGTTACGTGTCTGCTGGTAAAATAATGGCACTTCAATGTCAACCCACACTAGGGAGTGGTCCGAGACCTCTTCTGGGCCTATCTCCGATGCTAGCACCCAGGAAAACGCCGGTTGGGAGATAAATATGTAGTCTAGTCTGGAATAAGTCCCGTGTGCTCTTGATAAGTGGGTGTAATCATGCTCCTCAGGGTGTAAGCAGCGCCATGTGTCTATTAGGCCTAGAGACCGTTGAAAAAATGAGAGCGCATGGGCCCTAGGTCCCCCCCTGGAAGCCGCCCTGGGGTTCGAACAATCTGCTTTAGGATCCACCACTAAGTTGAAATCTCCCATCACCAGCAGCTGTGTGGATTTATATGGGAGACAAAGTTGCACAAGGCTGGTATAGAACTTTGCATCATATACATTGGGGCCATACACCCCTAGAATCAGGAGCTCCCTCTGATGGATCCAAAGACGAACCAAGACATAGCGTCCGTTTGGGTCTGCTCTTATTAGTTCTGATCTTGAGGCAATCCCTTTACGGATCACTACTGCTACCCCCCCTTTACGATCCCCCGAGGATGCTGCATGGACCTCGCCCACCCATTGTCTCTTTAATTTATTGTGTTCCTCCATGGTGAGTTTTGTCTCCTGCAGGCATCCTATATCTACTTTGTGTCTCTTTAAGCACATAAGTATTTTTGCCCGCTTTACTGGTGTAGAGATCCCCCCCACGTTCCATGAGGCAAATCTTGTGGTCTTAATGTGGGGTTATTCTATATGTGTTCATTTGCTGTTTCTGTCTACCTATAACCGTCCCCGGGTGCCCAGCCCCACCCAGGGTTGCAAATACACCTTGTTCTGTAATGTATGACTTCCTATAAAGCTTACTCAATTTGGACTTTGTTTGTGGTCTACCCTCCTGGTTGATTTGCTTGGTTCTCCAGTATCTATCTCTTGCCTTTATACCCTCCCTTACCCACCCCCCTTGTCTCTTCCCATTCCCTTTCCCTTGCATCACTATTTACCCTTCCTCCTATCTAATGTGAAAAATATGGGGATCAATAATGTGAGGCTTTCCCTCCCCCCCCCCTTACTTTGAATGTTCCAGTCTTGCCCAGTACCTCCTTATTTTCAGGATCGCTTTCTTGTTTTACAGTTGCATTCTCCAGATCTGCCTGGCGCCATGTTTCATGTAAAGGAAATCTTACTTTCTTTGACATTAAGATTCGCTGCCAGCCAGTCCTGCGCATCTTTCGGGGTTAAGAATGTTCGCCATGTACCTTGGAAATTGATTCGCAGTGTGGCAGGGTATATTAACATAAATTTTTGATTAGCATCCACCAGTGTTTGGCAAACAGGTCCATAAGCTCGCCGTCGCTCTTGCAACGCAGGAGAGTAATCTTGAAAGATTTTAATTGGCGACCCCTCAAAAGCCAGTGTATTGCGTTTCTCTCGTGCTCCTCTAAGGATTTCTGCTTTGTGGATAAAGTTATGTATTTTTATCATTACCATTCTAGGTCTCTGGTTACTGTCTATCTTGCGGCCCACGCGGTGCGCTCGTTCAAGGCAAAGCGCGCCAATACTATCAGACAGGGCAAATTCCGTTTGGAGCCATTTTTCTAATACAGAGGGCAGGGAACGATCTGAAACTGTTTCTGGTATTCCTATAATTCGAAGGTTTCCCCTTCTCGATCTATTTTCTAGATCATCAAGTTGTTGCGATTGTTTTTTCACCGTTTGTCTTAGATCTTCAAGCTCCGTTGTCATGCCCGCCTGTTCATCCTCAGCAGATGATACTCTCTGTTCTAATTCTCCGGTTCGTCGGGTCGTGTCAGCCAGCAAGCTTTCCACCGCTTTCATTTGCCCAGAGAGCTGTTGTAATTGCGGTTCCAGGGCTTGCTTAACTGCGTCGGTAATTTGTTGCAGCTGTGGCGGAGAGAACATCGAGGTTGGCGCCTCAGGCTGCGGGCTCATCGCCATTTTGGAGTCTGCGGCGCGGGGCCTCTCCGCTTCTTTTTTTGTCGATTTCGGAGGCATTTTTGATTCCAATCGCGTAATAAAAGGGTCCATTCACTTGCGCGACCCCTACCTCAGCGAATGTTGGCTCGAAGGAGTGCTGGGCTGCTATTTTGTCGGCGGGATGGGGGATTCGGCCTAAGAGGTGAGCTTTCCTGCCTCCGCTCTCCTCAGCACATCACGTGATCCTCACGAGGATGCTGTTTAAATAAATATCGATGTTCTTTATTTGTTAAAGTTCCAGCTCGAGCAGACTGCAATAGCATATCATTTACTAGCTGTTGAAATGCCGGTCCTGGATCATGATCTAATCGCTGGTAAAACTTTGTATCCGACAACTGTCGGAGTGCTTCAGCATGATAGTCAGTGGTATTTTGAACAACTACCCCTCCTCCTTTATCGGCCCGCATTATCATAATGCTAGTGTCTGATTTCAGACTTTTAATTGCTTCTCTTTGTGATGTCGTTAAATTAGGGGGTACATAGTTCAATTTACTCTCCATACTATCAAGATCCCATAAAACTAACCGTTGGAAAGCTTCCAGCAGTACATCAGGTGGCCCTGGAGGCAACCAGGAGGAAGGTAAACGATGAGTTGACATAAAAGTTTGAAATTCTTCCTGGGCATCAGTCTTTTCTTGTTGACCAAAATATGCTTTTAGTTTCAGTTTACGGAAAAATCTATAAAGTTGTTTTCGATTGTTGAAGCTATCATACCATGAAGTAGGAACAAAAGATAAACCAAGCTCCAGGACACTCATCTGAGATGCTGTTAAAGTCTTATTCGATATATTGAAAACTACTGTCTTGTCCCCCGCAGTTGTCGCCGACCCCTGCCTGGCTTGCTGAGAACTTGTTGCACATCGAGCTGGCTGGCAGATTCCTGAGGTAAAAAAAGGTTCTGTAGATGGTGGTACAGTTATCGCAGTTGTTGTTGGTGCATGAGTCATAGACCTCATATTTCCACTAATAGATTCTTCACCTGAAGAATCACTTGAAGTGTTTACAAAACCAACACGCTTCATTTTGCGAAATCTTTTAGACCTTTTATTGACATCCATCCATGGATATACATAACCTTTAGTGTAATCACTTTCATCACGTTTGAATTTCGCAATTTTTTGCCCCCGTATCTCAAGCTTATATTTTTCCATGTTATTCTGATGTACCTGGAGCTGTGAATCATAATTAGGGCTACCAATAGCCTTCATAGCTTCAAGCTTATCATGTACATCTTGTTGTTGTTTCAGCAGCTCTTTTTGCAATTTATCAATTGTTAATAACATTAAGTCTAGAGAACAGCGTATCTTTGGTTCTGCACAATCTCTACCTAAGCTAAGTAGCTGTTTTACAATATTCCTTTTTTTTGAACATTAGTTTTTTAACATCAGTTTTTGGATATTGTCTATTAATTAAATACTGTGATCAGGATGGAGGTAGGATGTGCTATGATGTAAATGTGGTGTCCCTACAAAGCTTGGACTTTTAGTCCACAGCAATACACCCAAAAAACTGAGCACAACAAATAAATATTTATATAATTTTATTGAGCTTTTTACAAAAAGCAATTATTTATACAACATGAGTAAATGAGAATATTTCTAATACTTTAAAGTTCTAATAAGGGTTTCTGTTATAGTTTGCTAATTTTGAAATTTGAAACCGATTTTTGTTGGTTACCCAGAATTGCGTTTGGTATTAATTTTTGGCGTCAGAAGTTGTCAAAGCCCTCTGCATATTGCAGCGCTGTTTTCTGAGCATTAGGAAGGAACACAAAAAAGACCTCATTAACATCCATTTGATTACATTTGAATGCAATTTGCGCTAATCTTTGGCATGCTCATTGTTTACTGTTTTACAGCCGTTGAGCATTCTGCGCACATAACACTGGCGCCAATCACCTCTAGCACCAGCATTTGGTTTTGTGCATCGGCCCACTGGTGTTCTCTCGCTGATTACCACAGGATTCTGTGTACATCAAATTTGCATATGATAGCTTACTGCATTGGTAAGCAAAAATTGGGCGTTAAATTTGCATTTGAAGCAATACACTCAGCTGTCAGCTCAGGTCTCTAACACATGCTTTCTGCATCAGCCCCCAGAGTGTGAGTAACTTACAAGGGAGTGAAGAACATTTTCGTCTGCCTCTTGGTATTTAAAAAAGGAGAGGGAGAGATAAGGATCCATTAATAAAGACATGGGCTCTTAGATTGCCATGTAGAGAGTTTATCCAATCTTTAAAACATTTACAGCCAGATGCACTAACTCCACAGAAACAGCTCTTCCCTTACCGATCCCTTAGCGAATCGGTAAAAAACGGGCATGCATGAAACAAATTGCATGCAAATGAGCTGCTTGCTGTTAGCTCATTTGCACACGATTTCCTTCCTAAGGAGGAGCCAGTCGGCCAGCCGAGCATGTGCGGAGCAGCCAATCGTTATGCTGGCTGCTGTGCGCATGCCAAAGATGGCTTCATACCCGTCACTCAAAAAAAAAAAAAAGGCGTCCCTGACGAGCGCGTGGACATTTTTTTCTTCAGATTTTGTGATGGGCGTTCTTTTTGGACGTGTTTTTCTTACGTGCCCGAAATGACCACCGCCGGGGAGAATCTGAAGAAAAAAAACGCCCAAGTGTTTGTCAGGGACGTCCTTTTTTTTTTTGCGTGAAGGACGTCCAAGTGTTAGCACTTGAAAGGATGTCCCTGACTAGCACTTGGACGTTTTTTTTTCTTCCGATTTATGCGATGGGCATCCTCCTCTGCATGGGTCCCACTCACAGCAGTCCCAATGAGAGGTGCAGACCTCCTGTTAGGTTTTCTATGGTGCATGGGGTCGGAAACGATAGTGCATCACATTATAATAGTAACTAGTAAAAAAGGCCCGTTTCTGGCACAAATGAAAGGGGTGCTAGCAAGGTTTTCCTTGGAGTGTGTATGTTTGAGAGAGTGTGTGTGAGAGTGAATGTGTGAGAGAGGGAGAGTGAATGTGCGAGTGTGTGTTTGTGACAGAGAGAGAGTGAGACTGGGTGCGAGTGTGTCTGAGAGAGAGAGAGTGTGTGTGTGAGCATGAGAGTGTGTGCCAGGCCCCTCCCTTCCTCCCAGTTCCAGGGTCCCCCCTCCCTCCCGCCCTCTGAGTTCCAGGGTCGCCCCTCCTTCCCTCCGAGTTCCAGGGTCATCGTCCCCTCCCTCCTCCCTCCGTCCAAGTTCCAGGGTTGACCCCTCCCTCCCTCCCTGCCTCCGAGTTCCAGGGTTGACCCCCTCCCTGCCTCCCTCCGAGTTTCAGGGTCCCCTCAGTCCCCTGCATTCATCCATATGCAGGCAACGTCCTCTATTCCCTGCCCCCTCCATCCATCCATGTGCAGCATCTCTCCCCTGCCCCCCTCCACCTCCCTCCGAGTTCCAGGCCCCCCTCCCCCCTCCGAGTTCCTGTGTCCCCCTCCCTCTTATTTCCAGGGTCCCCCCTCCCTCTGTCCCTCCATCCCTCCCTCCCAGTTCCATGGTCCCATGGAACTGGGAGGGAGGGGGGACGGAGAACGTTGGAGGAGTGACGTCAGCAGGTGGTTACAATCCCAGTGACACACATTGGAACGTTGGAGGAGTGATGTTAGCAGGTGGTTACGATCCCAGTGAGACACATTGGAATGTTGGAGGAGCAAATTATTATATTAGATTAGCTCATTTGCATTCCGTTTTCGTTAGCTGCTACCGTGACAGGAAAATGGCTCGGAGAACCCTTTTGTGCATGTCCCGGTTTACTACTTGCACGCTAAACTGGCTACCAGTTTAAAAACCACGTTGCTGGCTCATTAAGTTTAGTGCATCGGGCCCTCAGAAAGGACAAGCCTTTTAAGTGTTTGAAAGTACCAGTCAAGCCTGTCAGTGGCTTACAACCTACATCTACAGATATAACTAGCCTAGACACCTTTTCTTTCTCTGCCAAATCACCAGATTAAATGTCTTCTAATGTTGTTGACAGATGATCTGCCTTTAACAAACCCAACTCATCTAGATTTCACTAAATAAGGAATAATCTTATCAAGCCTTAACTGATGCACTTTGAGTAGAATGTTAATGTCTCTGATAATTAAAGAGGTTGAGTACTGTTTTTGTCTTTTTTATGTATTATTATAACATAACATCAATATAAGCAGGGTTGCCCGTGTGTGCTGCAGGTGACAAGAAATAGTTACACAATGAAAAAAGTATAAACTCAGTGGGATTGTTTTTTTGATATAAAGATCAACACAGAACCCATTGGAGCCAGCACATTTTTTTTCTTGGGAAATCATTAATAACCATGCACTTTCACTTATAACACACATGCATTCTCTTGCTCTTCACACACACATGCACGTACTGTGTCACTCTCTAGACATGCATATGCACATTCTCTCTGTCCTGGTGCTCAGCTGCTTGTGTTACATGTACTCAGTCAGAAACTGCTTCCCTCCCCACCCCCAACCAGCTGTACCAACTATCATGTAAAGTGGAGTACAGACTCGATTACCTGACCTTCACTAATCCGATCATCCGGCATGTCCAACAGACACCCCCCCCCCCCCCCCCATCCCCGATGATGCCATTGTTTCTCTTTCTGTTTTGCATCTGAGACAATTTATTTCAGACCCTGGACACTGCTTTTACAGCAAAACAGAACCATTGTGACCCCGGACCCTACTTTTATGGCCTTCGTTTATGTATTGTTTGAGGAGTTACCATTGTTTTACGTATTATCCAACTTTTCACTTATCTGACAACGGGTTGGTTCCGTTTACGTCTGATAATTGAGGCTTTGGGGGGAGGAGAAGGGTGTATGGTTGTGATTGGTCTTGTTGAATGTGCTCTTTCCTATTTTAAATGACATTCTTTACTGTATATAATTATAATTTTTTATTGTAAACCACTTTGGTTAAGAAAAGTGGTATGTCAAGATATTTTAAACTATTAAACTAGAAGGGGGCAGAATTGGAGAGCTATAGAGGGCTAAAATCTGAAAACTAACCAGACCCTTTAGCAATCCTTCTGGCTTTGAGACACTATATAAATCTGTGGAAGCCTGAAAAAATCCAGTGACTTGTCAATCCTAACCTGAATTCTGAGCCCATCTGAAAGGGCCCACTTAAACTTTTAGGCCCTAAGCACGTACTTAGTTTGCCTGTGCCTTAATGCAGCTCTGATTGAAAGAGGCCCCCTGTGCATTTTTGCCACAAATATTTAAAAGTCTTCATCATATCTCCCCTCTCCTGCCTTTCTTCCTAAGACCACTGACTATTTTAGCAGTCACCTTCAGGACCAACTCTATCATGTTTATGTCTTTGTGATGGTGCGGTCTCCAGAACTGTACACAGTACTCCAAATGGTGTTGGTCTTAGGTTGTTAAATCTCATGAGACGAGCTTGAGAGTTTGTGCACCCTGCAGCTCAGACTCATACAAAATGTGTAGGGAGTTAGATGCTCCTGCCCAGCAATGATTCCAGCAGTAGCTGCAAAATGGAGGAAAAGGTCCATGCTTCTGCAGTGCCCACAGATGTTCAGGTGGGGAAAGGGAAAGCTAACTAGCTTGGGGGGAGTAGGGGCTGAGGGGAAGGGGTTGTTGACCTTGTTTGCAGGGTGTAGGGGCTGGGGAGCTGACTGGCTTGCGGGGGTGAGGGGAGAGTCTGAGTAGCAGGGGGACTGACTTGCTAGCTGGGGATGGCAGTGGTCTGCAGGTGTAAGGTTTCAGGGGGCTGAGTGACTTATAGGGGCAAGGGGTGAGGCTGGGAAGCAGGGGAGGTTGGCAGGCTTAAATGATGGAGAGGCTGAGGCTGGGTTAGATGGGGGTGGCTAAGTTGTTTGTAGAGGATGAAGGACAGGCAGAGGGTCTGACTAGCTTGCTGGGTTATGTATTGTGGCTGACTGGTTTCTTGGGTGGAGAAGGCTAGCTGGGGAGGCGCTCACTGGGAGTGGCTGATTTTAAAAGAGGACACAAACTAGATGACAACAGGATGAGGGAGAGAGAGTGAGACTGAGACAGGATGATGACAGCATTTGAGCAGGATAGCACAAGCATGAGACTGGGTGACAACAGGGTAAAGAAGAGAGAGTGAGACCAGGTGGCAATAGATTGGGGAGGGGGGAGGGGCTGGAAGCTGGCTGTATATTTCTACTAGTGGCCCAATTTACTGAGCTTTTTTCCCCCCTTAGACAGGGAATAGGAAAACAGCCTCTTGTTTTTTCCTCCTTCACCTCCTTTTCTATTAATATTGTAGTTCTACCCAGATTCCTTTTGTTTCATGTAAGTTACATATGTTGTTTCTTCTTTTTATTCTCCTCTCTCCTATATTTTTAAACTGTACACTGCCTAGATAGCTTGCTCCTTTAGTTGGGATAGAAAGTTGTTAATAAATTTGAAACCTGTTACAGAGGAAGAAATGCGTTTGGTGCAATTATCCTGATTTTAATTCCTTGGAAGCTTATCAGTTGTCTCCTTATCAGGAAGCGACTAGGATAGCTGAAAATGAATATTTTAATAATGTGATTCAAAAGAATGGTTCTAATTCTAGGGGATTATTTTCAGTTGTGAAAATACTTTCTAACGATGTTTTTGCTCCTAGATCTACTTCTCAGAATGTATTATTATCTTGTCAACAGTTTATTGATGCCTTTTACAATAAGGTTTCTTTAATTGTAGGCTCCTTTGAAGTAATGGGTCTCTCTTTATCTCAAATAGGCCAGTTGGATAGATTTTCTTCCTGTATCAATACAGCAGGTTTCAGAGGTTATCAAAGATTTAAAATCATCTTCTGATGCACTAGATGTATGTTCACCTGTGACAATTAAGTTTTTATGAGAGGGCCTTGCATCTGTGGTGGCCAATTTGGTAAATAGATCTTTTACTGAGGGAATGTAGCCTGATAAATTCAAATATGCAGTAGTTAAACTGCTTCTCAAGAATGGGAAATCTAAATTGACTGTTCAAGAAAATTATCATCCAATATCATCTCTTCTATTCATGACTAAAATATTTGAGAAATTGGTTTTGCACTAATTACAAGACTTTCTGGAAGAACACATGATTTTGAATGATCATCCATTTGGCTTTCAGCTGAAACTTTCAACTTGAAACATTATCAATCTCAGTTTGTGATACTGCATAAGAACCAGATTTGATCACGGTACAGGGTTTCTAATGGTCTTGTGAGACGACATTGCAGTTTTTGTCCATCATTCATTATTACTAGATTGGTTGAAAGCAGTAAGTATTGCAGGGAAGACCTTTGACTTGTTTTCATCATTTTTATCTCATCAAATGTTTCAAGCTCAAAAGAGAAATAAGTTCTCAAATTGGAAGGAGCTTAATTCAGGGGTTCCACAAGGTTCTGCACTTTCCCTTGTGCTGTTTAACATATGTGTGATACCAGTCTGCAAGCTTCTTTCTGGTTCAGGGGTCAATATAGATTGTAGGCTGATGATTTGCAATTTTTGTTCCTATTAATGGAAAGCCAGCAGAGGCTTTGGATATTTTGCAGGTCTGTTTATAGGCCATTAAATCGTGGGTGACAACCAATAAACTAACTTCTGCAAATCTCTGAAAACTCATCTCTTCCAAAAGGCCTACAAGGAAAATACATAGCCTACAAACTACTTCAACAAATCACACAATTACCACAGCTCACCTCTAACTTACCTAACACTTCCCTGGCTATCCTCCCTTACCCAATCTTTAAACAGCAAGAATTGTAATTGTCATAATGAAACGACTATGCTTATCTTCTCTTACCAACATTCAAACTATAAGAAATGTACCTGTTAACACGAAATGATTATGTCATAACCACACTCTGAAAGCGACTTTGAGCCTACAAATAGGTGGGAAAAGGTGGGATACAAATGCAATAAATTAATAAATAATAAAAACGTAGGGCCCTGCTTACTAAGGTGCTCTAGCGTTTTTAGCACGTTTTACAAAGTAGTGCGCGCTAACTGTCCATAGGAATATTATCAGCATCTACACAGTTAGCGAGCACTAAAAACATTAATGCACCTCTAGCGCAGCTTAGTAAATAGGGCCCTTAGACTGAATGTAGAAAAATTGCTAATTTTGTTTTGTCAGGATGTGATAATCCCTCTTTTCTCTCTCTGATAGATTTGAAACATTTATAGATCTTTCCACTATTAAAGAGGTATAGTATTTGGGGTCACGAAAGGAGGTATAATATTTAAGGGTCATGATTGATTCTTCACTTTCATTCCAAACACAATTATAGAGTACTACTGAAAAGATCTTATATATAACACTTTGAGATTTACTTACTCTTGACAATTTTAGAATAGTAATCCAGTCTCTTATTTTACATAATTTTGACTACTATACTGCTTTGTATCTAGGTGTTCCTCCTCATGTACTCCAAGCATTGCAGGTAGCTTAGAATGCAACAGCATGAATTTTATCAGGACTGTCCTAATCCAAACACATCTCTCCAGTGTTACAGAGTTTATACTGGTTTCTTGTTAAATGGAGAATTCAGTTTAAGATCTTGGCGCTTATTTTCAAGGCTCTGAATAATAAGGTTCCTTTGTTAGTACTACCTCATTGCATATTTACCAACCATCACGCTCATTGATATCTGCGAGAAATTGTTGTTAGATATACACATATTTCATCAAATTAGGCGGAATGATGATTGATCATCAATTTTGTGTATTGCTGGTCTTCTTTTATGAAATACACTACTTCAATTTAGGAACTATTTGAAAGCCTATCTATTTGGTAAAGCTTCAGTTCCATTTTCTGTGTTCTATCTAAAATGGGGCTGCAATTGTGCAGATATAGCTCATGAACGTTCATGCAGAAAACCAGACCTGCCTACAGCTATCAAAGCCCCAAGTTCTGCACCCCTGAATTAAAACATAATTTAAAAGTACATAAAAAGTATTTAATTCTGTTATCTGTTTGCTCTATGCTTTAATTCTTTAATTGTATATTAATATTTGTATTCACTGTGTGCACCCAACAAAGGGTTACTAAATACATTTTCTTAAGCAGTGTCAAAATTATTCTACCATTGTAATTTATGATGGAAAAGAATGTCATAGCTAGTGGAGGAGGACATTTTAATCACTTTAATGGTGTCACATGTACAGTTAATGACTCCCTTTGAGTCTTTGTTTGGAAAAAAAAATCATGCGCTTACTATTAGCTATGTCTTATGAATGTTGAGTACCTAGACATGCCATTGTGTACTGTTATAATGTAAATGTGTGTCTAGTGGTACTGAGCCAGAAGTTAAGATTTTAGGGTACTGCATTTTTCTATGCTTTTCTTATTGAATATATTTCCAGTTGAACCTTAATGAACATCTTATCCCAAGATATATGTTAATGTAGAAATTGCCTTCTCTTCGAGAGGGATGAAGTTTCTAGGCCTCTGGAATTTATAATATTTTCACTATTAATGATTTTCACAGTGCCTTCTTTTTGTTACAAGATATTCTAACAGGAAAAAAATGAAAAGCACAATTTGTTCTTAAAGTGTAAACAAATATTTGAAATCCATTTGAAAAGTGCAGTTAACTTTGAGTTGATTTGTTATTTTTATTCCATCTGTCACAAAAATTGCCTAGATCATGGTACTGACCAGAAATGGAAAAGATTTTTTGGTCACTTTTGTTAGTTTTTTTTTTTTAATTCACAAAAATGTTAAATCGGAGGAGAGGGGGGGTCCTGAGACGAGAGAGAGAGAGAGCGGGGAGGGGGTGGGGGTCCTGAGATGAGAGAGGGGGGGAGGGGGGTCCAGAGACGAGAGGGAGGGGGTGGTGGGTCCTGAGATGAGGCAGAGGGAGTAGGGGAAGGGGAGGAGAAGGAAAGGAGGAGGGGGGTCAGAGGAGGAAGGTCGGGAGGGGGGAGGAGGAGGGAGGAGGGGTGGGGAGGGAGGAAGGGGGAGGAAGGTGGGGTGATGGGGAGGGGGGGAACAGGAGGGGGGAGGGGGCCCTGGAACCTTGCTAGCGCCCGTTTCCTTTCTGTTCGAAACGGGCATGAGCCCTAAGTGGGTGTGCCCAAAGCACTGTGGATACTGACTTCGCCTCCAGTTTTTCTTTCATTTGTCTTTGCTGCTGCTGATTCCAAAATGGAGGGGCAGGACTCACCCAGGCCCACTGGTGGCTATCCCCTTGATTCAGACATATGCCAGATAGTGGATCACACATAGAGAGAGCTGTTAAGCAATCAGAATGCTGATCTGGTGTGTTTGTTATGAAAGTATTAAATGTGTTGTGAACCTCTTTGTATGAAAGATTGCACTAAATCCAAGTTGCTGTTGATATTATTATTAGTTGTTGAGACCTTTTTTACTTAAGTACTAGAACAAGCTATATATGGAGGTGATGGTGTGATGGTATCTCTATTATTGGAAGTTTCACAGAGCAGATTAGATGTATAATTTGGGATATTTTAGCTACAAAGAATTCTGCTTAATGATGACGGGGGTGAACATGTTGACCCTTCCAGCTCTCTTTCTAATTTACTTATTATCACTATGAATCCTGACTTTATTGATTGTATTGTTCACATGATGAAGGTTTCTTTAATAAGCAGTTCATTAATGCGCTTTCACTTTTATATCTTTCTATCTCCTTCAGTCTTCTCACAATGTGGAATGCTGCAGTTCATCTCAGAGACTGTTCACTGTTAACTACTCACTTAACTCAGTCTCTAGCCAGCAGAAGGTGCGCAGTGTGCGCCAGCTCATAAGAAACTCTCTATGTTATGGCCCATGGAAGGGGCTGGCATTACATAAATGTTCATGTAATAGGGGAACAATATTATAAACACAGCTTTTTCCTAAAACTAAGTAAACGTTAATGAATATTTCATAGAATAGAAAAAAATGTGATGCATATTTAAACAAGAAAACCCTTGGAATTTCTGTTGAAGTTGTGTATTTTTGTTAGAACTGATTTTGTAATTCTGAACTGTATCTCATGCGTGACTTCACTGACTGCCTAATTGCACACGCAGCTTTGACAAATGACATTCCTGTTTTCACTGGCCAGCTTTACTGACCTTGTCATTATTACTAATGACTAGAAGTAGCTGCTTCAAGCAGAATAAGCAATTGGGCTTGGTTTATTACCTTGTCCACTTTTTTCCTCCACAGAGCAGCAAAAACTGGAGGGCGGCAGTTGATCTGAGCGGACGTCTTCTGACTTCCCATGGTCAAGGCTGTGGCAAGAGCGGGCAACCTACCAGTCACACAACTGATTCTTTGCAAGTAGGTGTACATGAGGTCTCAGTGTATTATAAATGCTGTGATGAAATCTTAAGAAAAAGGGAGAGTTAAAATCATTTTAATGGTGTTTTGTGTAACTCGCCAGTTGTACAAAAGTATGCACTTCAGTATGCAAATTTTTCATATAACCTAAACAGTTGTTGAAATGATATGGAAAGGTAAAAACTGTCAATATGAAAATGCTGTTCAAATGCACAGGGCCTAATTTATCTGTGTTTTTTTAGACTCATTCCTGTTTCCTTGGCAATAAGGCTTGATAAATCTGACTCTTAGATCTACCTTCTTTCTCCGAAAGTCTTTGGTTTCACCATGCTTCCTTTGCAGTGGTGGAGAGCAAGACTTCATGCTTACACGAAAGAAGTCTTGACCCGAGATGTGGGGTTACAAAATCTGGGAAATTTATTTTTATAAAATTCAACCATAAAATTAAACTTCGGTTTCTTTGTTACGTATTCCAAAGAATGGCAGTATGATTCAATACATTTATTATATGGTGAGAGAATGGGTAAGACAACTGTTAGTATGTCAGAATTGTATGGGGAATTTGCATGGTTTGGTGCTGAGTGGGGAAAGGGGGGGGGGGATCCTCAGCTTGTTGGGGAGGAGAGTTTCTGTGAGAGGATTTAGTCAGCTATATCGTAGATTTCCATTGAGGGGGTCTCAATCACTATACTCAACTTGCTCCTAGGTAGCCATAAAACCTCATCAAAAACATACTCGAAACAAAGCTAAAATGTAAACCCTAGAACAAAAACAAAATGCATTCTACCATAAAAACAAACAGAAAGAAGATCACATGTAGAATAACTGATGCTGGCCTGCAGTGCAGGCGTCAAGCTTCTAAGAAGGCTGTGTAACCTGCATGAAGCGACCGTAGTTATCTTTGAGCATTCCTTGGGACAAGTATAGAAGGCAGTGGTGGAAATAGGGGTAAGAGGGTGGGCAAAATACAACGAGAGAGGAGCTGATATTGACTTAAATATGGGAATTTAAATGATCATCGATAGGACAATTGGGCTTTATTTTCTCTCATTTACTATTTTAATCTCAGTTTAACGGAAAAGATTAATACTGAATCTGTTGTTTTCCTGTTTTGTTTCAGCTCTGGTTTGTGAGGCTAGCACTGCTGGTAAAACTGGATCTTTTCCAAAATGCTGAAATGGAATTTGAACCATTTAGGAACCTAGATCAACCTGATCTCTACTATGAGTATTACCTCCATGTGTACCCAGGTCGGAAAGGTGAGCTGCTTACTTTGCTTCTTTTCATGGAGTCTACCAGTTTTTCATACTGTGTATGTAAACAGAGCTCTTATATATTTTGGTTCTATTTGAAGAGATGTTTATGGCATCATGCTGATGTGTGTGTGTGTGTGTATATATATATATATAGCCACCCCTTTACACTGCAGCTAGAGGTCTCATCCATACATACTTTCCTCCGAACCTGTAAAACTTACCAGGTCCTGGGGAGGCAACCAACAGTTTCACCTTCATCCTGCTGCCATCTTGAAAATGGCAGTACCTGAGCCATAGCGAAGCATCCTGTTACACTGGTGAGGGTCAGTCTGCCAAATAAGACATCGCTCCTCAATAAGGGCAACTAAAAAAACACTGCATCGAAATTTGGCACAATTCTTTTTACTCTAGGAGCAATTCATGATTCAGCAAGATTACACCAGCATCACTACCCTTTTAGTGCAATGCTTTTACTGTAGATTTTTCCACATCAAGGGGCCCTTTTAGTAAGCCGTGGCAAAAAGTGGCCTATGGCAGTGCAAACGTGTGTGTTAGATGTGAGCTGGGCCAGTTTTTACTGCATCCTGGAAAAGGGCCCTTTTTTAAGAGGCCGGATAATGGATGTCTGGCAAAATAAAAACCATTTTCGACCTGAGACCTTACTGCCACCCATTGACTTAACGGTATGGTCTCATGCGCTACTCGGGCGGTAGGCATACAGCATGCACCCACTGCTGTTTATCGCCAGGTAAGCACCACGTGGTAGAAAATATTTTTAAAAATATTTTCTAATGCATGTTTTCAGCATGTGCCAAATTCAGAACTACCACCCAGGGCACTCAGTAGCCGGGCGATAATGCCAATTTGGCACATGCTGGATGAGCGTAGGCCTTTACGCACCTTAAACTCTTATTGCATCTGGAATAAGGTTAGCATAAGAAAATTAAAAGTAACCGCTGTGTTAAAGGAGAGCGCAACTTATTATATGAGGACCTGAGAATGGTAAATGGGTAAGAAATGCTTGTGCAGGAAACTGAATGTGAAGCAATGGAAAGACACAGAACATAAGCTGTTTAGAATGTGTTAATTTCTGCTTGTTATCTTTGAAACTCTGGAGAGACGTTTTATAAAGCAGCGGTAAGCCCAAAACGGGCTTACCGCTTGCTAAAATGGAAGTACCACTGGGCTACAGCAGCAGCCCAGTGGTAGTTCCCACCCCCAGAGCGTGCCATTTCCGTTGCTACAAAAATATTTTTATTTTTCTAGCGCCAGTGTATACCCAATTACTGGCCTGTTACCACTAGAATAGCGCAGGAGCCCTTACCACCACCTCAATGGGCTCCCACCCAAAATGGGCACGCGGCAAGTGCTTCACTTGTCGTACCTCCATTTCTGTTAAAAAAAAAAAAAGAAAACCTGCGTTTTACCCACTGCTGTAAAAGGAGGCCTCGACGCGCGTCAAAAACACATGCCAGCACAGGTCCCCTTTTGCCAGAGCTTCATAAAAGGACCCCTGGGAGTTGCAAAGGCCTAGGTATTCAAAAGTTATGAATTGCACAGTTGGCATCATAAATTTTGAGTTTAACCAGTTGTAGTGGTAGTAGTCTAGACTACTAACCATTGCCCTCTGGCTTACACTATGTAAACTGATCAGGTGACTCTTAGACCATATGCTGTCCTGTAATTGACCCTAGTATCTTGTGCATGCTCTTTTGCTTTAAGTTATATAAGATGTTTTGTTCAGATCATGCAGTATACAATTGATCTCTCTATACTCACCGGGAGGAAGACCCAAAAAACACAGGACTGCCCTACCCTGGGGAGGCCGCCAGAGGGTGCTGTCCTAGAAAAGTCTGGAAAATGCCATGATCTGGTCCCTAGAGGGAGCCAAAGGGGTAGTTCCAAGTAATGACCTGAAGGGACAGCTAGGGGGTGCTCATGGTATATGACCTGCCCTTCCCTGAAGAGGCCACCAGGGGGAGCTGTCAGAGTAGGTGAGGGAAAGTTGGAGAAAGTTCTGGGCCTGGACCTTTCTGGAACTAGGGGGAGGGGCCTAAAGAGGTGGGGAGGATAATTAGCCACCCTATAAAGAGCACCCTCCAAGAAGAGAAGGGAGAGAGAGAGAGAGGAGATGGGGACCTGGAAAGCCTGAATCCTGCTGGAGGAGATCCCCTGGAAGTGGAGAGAGAAGAATCCCTCTAAAAACCAAGAAGGTACTTACCTGGTATGCCTTTTGGTAGTAATGGAACTGTGTATTACTGGAAGTTGAATGATATGCTGGAAAGACTGGAGCAGGATGCTGATAAAGTGGATTTGCATCTGGTATAGAGTGAATTTGCATATTGATGAAAGCTGAGAAACCGGGGTTATATTCCCAAGAAAGGTGACAGGGGGCCCATCAGGGGTACCGGAAAAGTGACCTGTTACTAGAGGATACAGCAGAGTGGCATGTCCACGAACTGGTGGTAAATGAGGGAGTCACCCTGAGTTAAAGGGGATGTCCAAATATTGAACCCGAATTTACAGGGTGCCATAGAGGAGCCTTGTCTTTGAGCTCTTCTCAGAAGCCAAGCACTAGTGAGCCCTGGCTGAGGGCATGTGAGGCTGGATAGGAGCCACAAGAGGGCCCTCAGCACATGAGTACCCCCTGGGGATTACAAGTGGCACCCTGTATTGTTGAATAACCACCTGAAGGCAAGGATATCAGAGGATCCCTGCTTCCCTTGGCCAGTTGAATACTGCCATCTGAAAGCTGAAACCAAGGGAGGGGCAGAGACAGGTCCTTTTGGACCCAGGTGGCAATAGTATTCCCAGGGAAGTGTGCTGAAATGCCAACTGGCTACAGTCCGGTTCAGGGAGAACCAAAGAACTTATAGCAAAGCCTCAACAGAGTGGAAAAGTCGTCGGAATCCAGAGAGAATCTCCAGTGTGTGAGGAAGTGGGATCTGTTGAGTCCAAGAGGCATGTTGGAGGAGTTCCAGACCAGGCCAGACGAGCAGCTGGAGTGAGGTGGTGGTGTCCTGGAGATTCCTGAAGCCCGTCAAGGAGGCCAACGCTGACAAAGGCATATTGCTCGCCTACCCAGGTAAAGGGTACCTAGGGAGGAGGCGAGGGAGGATCCAGTAAACTAAGAAGCCGCAGTTCCAGTAAAGTGGTAGAAAGGCTTGTTCTTGTGGAATTTCTGGTACGAGTTCCAAGAAGTTGTGTAAGTGTAGGACCAGGGAAACAGGCAGTCTGCACTTGGATTCTTTTTTTGTGTTACACAGGCTGCACCCCATCAGATGGTCGTGGAGGAAGTCCCTGACGAGCACTTGGGCGACTTTACTTAGTCCATTTTTTCTTGCGACCAAGCCACGAAAAGGTCCTCAAACTGACCAGATGACCACCGGAGGGAATTGGGGATGACCTCCCCTTACTCCCCCAGTGGTCACTAATCTGTTCCCACCCTCAAAAAACATCTTTAAAAATCTTTTGTGCCAGCCTCAAATGTCATACTCAGGTCCATTGCAGCAGTATGCAGGTCCCTAGAGCAGTTTTAGTGAGTGCAGTGCGCTTCAGGCAGGCGGACCCAGGCCCCCATCCCTCCCCCTACCTGTTACACTTGTGGTGGTAAATGTGAGCCCTCCAAAACCCACCACAAATCCACTGTACCCATATCTAGGTGCCCCCCTTCACCCGTAAGGGCTATGGTGGTGTTGTACAGTGGTGGGTAGTGGGTTTTGGGGGGCTCAGCACACAAGGTAAGGGAGCTATGTTCCTGGGAGCAGTTTATGAAGTCCACTTCAGTGCCCCCTAGGGTGCCCGGTTGGTGTCCTGGCATGTGAGGGGGACCAGTGCACTACGAATGCTGGCTCCTCCCATGACCAAAAGGTTTGCATTTGGTCGTTTCTGAGATGGGCGTCCTTGGTTTCCATTATCGCCGAAAATCAGAAACAACCAAGTCTAGGGATGACCATCTCTAAGGATGACCTAAATTTCAGGATTTGGGCTTCCCCGACCGTATTATCAAAATGAAAGATGGACGATTTGCGAGGACGTCCTCAGCAAAACGTAGGCGTCCCTTTCGATTATGCCCCTCTTAGGGTCTTCTGCGATCTCTCTCGATTTTCATAAGTTGATTAAGTGAATTCCGGAAATCTCGGTGAGTGTGGAGATCTGGGAGTGTCAGTTTCACACTTTACATAGGGCTTATTTTACGCAGGAACAGAAGTTTAGGGGGGGGGGGGGCATAGAATCCCCTGAATGTCAAAAGTGTAGACAGGATACTAACTCTTTTTTTCATGCTTTTTGGGACTGTCCGAAAGCTGAACATTTCTGGAGAGAAATTTCAAGGTATATGGAAAAATTATTAGATAGGGTGTTGCCATTTTCCACGAAGGGGTGGCTGCTTGACAAATATGAAATTTTTAGGATACATAATTGCGCACAGGTATTATTGTTGCATAAGACGGAAGCTGTGGGTAAACAGGTCATTATGAGTGTTTGGGTGGGGGAGATAGCTCCTTCCTTTTGGGCTTGGAGAAATCGATTACATGATATGATGCTGCTAGAAAAGAGGCATGCTAGAGGTTCTCCTAAGCGCTGGAAGGCCTTTTTAGCAGTATGGGAGGTGTACGTTAGGTCCCTTTCACATAGGGCTATGGGTTTGATATTGAATTCCCCTTAAGAGGAAATTCCTGTTATTAGTCGACTTGGTGAACTGCTGGACTACCCCACTGTCATTATGTATCGATAGCTTTTGGCGTGGATGCAGGTATCGACCGCACTCACCTTGTCCTAGGATTTAGATTTGGATATTTTATTTGGTTTCTCCCCCCTTTGTTGTGGTTTTTTTTGGGGGGGGGGCTTTTTTTGGGGAGGCTTTTAGGGTGGGGATATGAGGTAGAATACAGGTAACAGATGACGGATCCTTTTCAATAATGTTGTAAAGTTACCACTTGTACTGAGTTATGTGACTTAAACGGGTAATGTTCGTTAAGATAACTTGTATTGAGTCATCAATAAAATTGTTGAACCATAACCATTACAGAGAGGTAACGTTTTAACAGAATACAGAGTTGAGAGCCAAAATGGGCACCTCTAAACCACTGCCTTCTTGGGTCTGCCCTGGTATTATAAATGTCTTTATTAAAAAGCTGTTTTGGAAGTGAATAAATAACGTTATTAACAGTAAAACAAAAGGAGAGGCTTCTGCTGGAATGGGACAATTATTTCTAGTACATCTAATTTGCTAATAGCATGGCATGTTAGGTTGCTTTTGGTGGTGTGTATCCAGCTTGTTATCATTCATTACAAACTTTACTGCATGCTAAATCTATTTAGTATGCATTAACCTGTAAATTATCATATGTTGTTGATTAGTGCACATTAAAATTTTCAAACACACGTTATATATTTTTTATTATTAAAATGAATATAATGAATCAAACAGAAAAAAGTCTGAAAACCAAGGGAAAAGCCCAGACCAAAAATGAACCAAAAATATTTGCCCTGTGTACATCCTAATACATGTAACATCCTAACATGTAGTGTTAGAAAATATGAAGGCATTTGTTTAGGGCCTCCTATACAAAACCACACTAGCAGTTCCCGCATGGCAGATGAGAGGAAGCCCATAGGAATTCAATGGGTTTCCTCTCATTTGCCACACAGGAATTGCTAGCGCGGCTTTGTAAAAGAAGACTTTAGAGAGGTGTCAGGTTTGCTTTCGCCTTATGTGCACCTTTTGCCTTATTGTGCAGCATGTGCACCACTTAAACCTATGGTTTTGCATGGTGGGAGGTACGCTAGGAATTTGCTTTGTAACAGGAGTCTGAATCCCACCCTAAAAAAACTCAAAACACAAGTTAGAAGATTAGAACGTGCATGGTATAAAAAGAGGGACGAACCCACACTCAACGCCTGGAAACAACTTCAAAGAAAATACAAATATACCATAAGACAAACTAAAAGACTATACTACAAAACTGAAATTGGAACAAACTTCAAAGACACGCACAAACTCTTCAACTCGTGAACAAACTACTAAATACCACACCAGTCACTACCAATAATGAAGACAAACCAGAAGCAGACAACCTCGCGAAATACTTCAACGAGAAAATTGTTCAATTGCGAAAAAAAATACCTGTCAGTACCATTGACTACGCCGAACTCCTTGACCACCTAGACCCAGACCCTAGCATATACCCAGCAGATAGAACCTGGACCAACTTCGAGATAATATCGGAGGAAAACATCTTCCAAATGCTCAAAAGATTTGCCAAATCCCACTGCAAACTAGACACATGCCCAAATAACCTTATGACATATGCCCCTCAACAATTTATAACGGACCTAACAAATCACTTGAACTATATGCTACAAAACAGACTCTTCCCGAAAGAGAAAGGAAACATTCTACTTACCCCCATACCCAAAGATGCGAAGAAAAGTGTTAGTGAAATAACCAACTACAGACCAGTAGCATCCATTCCCTTAATAATCAAAACAACAGAAGGAATGGTGACTAAACAACTCACACAATACTTACACAAATTCTCAATATTACACGACTCCCAGTCAGGATTTCATTCAAACCACAGCACAGAAACAGTACTAGTCACTCTCATGACCAAATTCAAACAAATGATCGCAAATGGCAAGAACGTACTACTTCTACAATTCGACATGTCTAGCGCATTCGACATGGTTGACCATGGAATATTATTACATATCCTTGAGTACTTCGGAATCGGAGGCAACGTTCTCAAATGGTTCAAGGGGTTCCTAACCACAAGATCATACCAAGTGACATCCAAATCGACCACATCAGCCACATGGATACCTGAATGCGGAGTCCCACAGGGATCCCCCCTCTCACCGACTCTATTCAACTTAATGATGACACCCTTGGCCAAAGTATTAGCAAACCAAAATCTCAACCCATACATATACGCAGATGACGTAACGATCTACATCCCATTCATCCAAGATCTAAAGGAAATCTCCAATGAAATCAACCAAAGTCTACAAATCATGCACTCATGGGCGGATGCATTTCAGCTGAAACTCAATGCAGAAAAAACCCAATGCCTAATAGTCACTTCTCAGCACAACACGAACAAATTTACCACCATAAACATACCTAAACTGAATCTTCCAATCTCAGACACCTTGAAAATCCTTGGAGTCACCATTGACCGACACCTAACACTTGAGAACCATACGAAAAACACAACCAAGAAAATGTTCCACTGAATGTGGAAATTGAAAAGAGTAAGACCTTTCTTCCCAAGGTCCGTCTTCCGAAACCTGGTGCAATCAATGGTACTCAGCCATCTAGACTATTGCAACGCACTATACGCTGCCTGCAAAGAACAAATAATCAAGAAACTCCAAACAGCCCAGAACACGGCAGCTAGACTTATATTCGGTAAAACAAAATATGAAAGTGCTCAACCTCTACGAGAAAAGCTACACTGGCTCCCAATCAAAGAACGCATCACGTTCAAGATATGCTCCCTAGTTCACAAAATAATTCATGGAGATGCACCAGCCTACATGTCAGACCTGATAGACCTACCACCAAGGAATGCCAAAAAATTATCCCGCACATTCCTCAACCTTCACTTCCCCAACTGCAAAGGTCTAAAATACAAACTAATGCATGCGTCAACCTTCTCCTACCTGAGCACACAATTCTGGAATGCGTTGCTGCGCAATTTAAAAACGAACTATGATCTCACTAACTTCCGCAAACTACTAAAGACCTATCTCTTTAACAAGGCATACCACAAAGACCAACAAAAGTGAACCTCTCCACATATATCCAGAAAGACTAGTTAATCTGCTTGTTAGACTAATATCTTGTCCTATCATAATCATGTCACCCAAAATCTGTCTGTAATACTAAATATTTATTTTTCATGTATTTCCATTTTTCATGATACATTGTAAGCCACATTGAGCCTGCAAAGAGGTGAGAAAATTGTGGGATTCAAATGCAATAAATAAATAAATACTGTAACTGCATTGTGCTTTTTGTGCTTTAAAGATTTTAAAGTCCAGAAAAGGTATTTTGAGTGCACAGATACTGAAGAGTTTTTTTGCAACTGAAAAACAGGGTGCAAATTTAATAAAAAAATACTTTATTGAAGGGTTAGCTTTCTCAGTGGCATGAATACAGGGCCATTACAACACACTTTTGTACCTGCTGCAAGTTTAAAATGTGTCCCCACATTCACAAGTCCTCCCACAACTTTCTGGTCATATATCACATCCCAGCTGTTCATTTGCTTTTTGGAGACATACAAAAGAATTGCTCCAGAACATGGTCAAACTTGCCAGGACAGTATCGACAGAAAAAAAACCAATCCCAAATTGGCAGGCAGGAAAATGGTCAGAAAACAGGCACAGATCAGAGCAGGTGGAATAAGATCAGAGTTGAAAGACAAGACAAGGTCAGCAACAGAACAGCCAAGGAAGTAAGGCACATAGGAACTCGCACAAGAGACTTGTGCATGAGCAAAATAGAGTGGGAGTTCCCATGTTAAAATAAGTACAGGGAACCAGTTAGATAAGTTGCATTCTCAGAGGACCAATTGGGCCAAAGTGCATCATCAGGGCATGGCTAAGAACAGCATAAAAGGCAGGATGAAGCCAAAGCTCACTTCCTGTGCAAGGAAGGTGTCCTGCGGAGTAAGTATGTGACAGATACACTGAAATGCATTCTGAGCAAAATACATTTTGGAAATTTGACCTCAGTCTAACAAACACCTTGGGAGATTTTATGTACTCCTATGAAATCTACCATTCCTTTCATCTCATTGAAGCTTGTCAAAGAGGTGGCCATTTGGCTGATTAGAATATGAATATGATAATAATGGTGATGTTAATACTGTAGCATAGCCCCAAATTCACTGTCTCCCTCTTATAGCATCCTAGACTGTTCCTCTTTTCCCACACACAAACATACACCAAGTCAAGAGACAGAATTTTGGTTGATGTCAGTTTTATTTATGGATTTATTCATCATAAAAATATATTACACTGTGGTTTTATCCTTGTCATGGAGTAAATGCCAGTGATTTAAAACAAATTACTTAAAATTGTAATGAAACATAACCAACGATGCAGTGTAAAACATTAGACAGTATGACAAATAATAGAAATTATAAATTGAGCAGGCAAGGACATAACCTCAAATGTCATGACCATAGTGCTGTTTTCTATGTAGTCTGAGTGGTATTGGCAGTAGACCATTAATTATAGCACAAAAGTTTCTAAATACATTTGTTCTTTAGTAATATATAGAGGTACACAAAAAAGTCTGCTTCTTTAACGCTGTTCTTGGAGCCTCCGTGTAATAAACTGGATTGATCTTTTCCCTATCAATACCTTTATATGTTGACATCTCATAGAAATTCAGCTCAGATTTCCATGATAATGATTGACTGAGATCATGACTGATTGTGACAAAACATAGCAATATCATTAATCATAAAATGTAGTCCTTTTTGGGACCAATGCAGTGAAGAACATCAATATGGTAAGTGCCATCCTGTAAACTAACAATTGCAACACTAATCTACTTCAGACTGAAACCTATACAATACAGAGTAGTAGATGATTATTTCTGGAGTAAACTACTACTATTACTTATCATTTCTAAAATGCTACTAGACGTACGCAGCGCTGTACACTTGAACATGAAGAGACAGTCCCTGCTTGACAGAGTTTACAATCTAATTAGGACAGACAAACAGGACAAACAAGAGAGACCAAGTTTGAGAGTGCCACGCCCCTCCGAAAGAAACTACACTGGCTTCCTGTCAAAGAGCGTATCACCTTTAAACTCTGCTCTCTAGTTCACAAAATCCTATATGGTGAAGTACCTGGCTATATGAGAGATCTCATCATCCTGCCGCTTCAGAATACATTCAGACTCTCCCGTTCATATCTTACCCTTCATTTTCCCAACTGCAACGGCATCAAGTACAAGTCCACGTATGCTACCTCCTTCTCTTTCATTAGCACTCAGCTTTGGAATTCTTTGCCGAGGACCATAAAACCATCACAGATCATCTAACTTTCAGGAAATCTCCGAAGACCATGTTATTTGGAAGTGCTTATCCCATGGGCCTCTTCATGTGTCTCCACTGCTGGAAGCGCATCGATCTAGAGACATTTGGACACATCCCCCTTCCCGCTTCCCTCACAGTTTCCCTTCTCCTTCTATCCATTCCTACTCTTCCCCAGTATCTCTTTGTAGGTTTTCTGCTGTATTAGCTTCATTTTACTGCATTGGCGTCTGGATCTGTGGTGCATAGTAAGCCATATTGAGCCTGACACTGTTGGGAAACTGTGGGGTACAAATGAGATAATAAATAAATTAATTAAAGTGAGGATGATAAAATAAGGTTCTGAACAAGTGAATAAAGGTTAGGAGTTAAAAGCAGCATCAAAAAGGTGGGCTTTTAGCTTAGATTTGAAGACGGCCAGAGATGGAGCTTGACGTACTGGCTCAGGAAGTCTATTCCAAGCATATGGTGCAGCAAGATAAAAGGAACGGAGTCTGGAGTTAGCAGTGGAGGAGAAGGGAGCAGATAAGAGAGATTTACCCAGTGAACGGAGTTCCCGGGGAGGAATGTAGGGAGAGATGAGAGTGGAGAGGTACTAAGGAACTGCAGAGTGAATGCACTTATAGGTAAATAAGAGGAGTTTGAACTGTATGCGGAAACGGATAGGAAGCCAGTGAAGTGACTTGAGGAGAGGCTAATATGAGCATAACGACACTGGCGGAATATTAGTCGTGCAGCAGAATTTTGAACTGATTGAAGAGGAGAGAGATGGCTAAGTGGGAGGCCTGTGAGAAGCAAGTTGCAATAGTCTAAGCGAGAGGTGATAAGAGTGTGGATGAGGTTTCTGGTAGTGTGCTCAGAAAGGAAAGGGCGAATTTTGCTGATATTATAGAGAAAGAAACGACAGGTTTTAGCAGTCTGCTGAATATGTGCAGAGAAGGAGAGGGAGGAGTAGAAGATGACCCCAAGGTTACGAGCTGATGAGACAGGAAGGATGAGAGTGTTATCCACAGAAATAGAGAATGGGGGAGGAGGAGAGGTTGATTTAGGGGAAAAGATGAGAAGCTCAGCCTTGGTCATGTTTAGTTTCAGATGGCGCTGAGACATCCAGGCAGCAATGTCAGACAGGCAGGCTGATACTTTGGCCTGGATTTCGGCTGAGATTTCTGGTGTGGAGAGGTAGATCTGGGAGTCATCAGCATAAAGATGATACTGAAAACCATGAGATGAGATCAGAGTACCAAGGGAAGAAGTATAGATGTTTTAAGGGGAAAGTCTTATATAGTCACCGGGATCTCTTGTGTTATTACACTCACCAAAGAGGTGAAACCCTTTACATGACGATTTTAATCATAGACAAAACCCCCTTCCTTCCTACTCGTGTTGCAATTTAATTTTATATTTTTATCTTTTTTTACATTTTTCTGCTGTGTTTCTTTGTGCTTATTGTTTAATCACTCTCACACACACATTACACCAACTTAACATCACTCTATGACAGGCTTAAAGTGGTCACTTATCTGTGCACAGCTCTGCGTTAGTCGAGTATTGTAAGCTTGAGCAGATCCCTCGTGGATTGCGCATTTATAAGGCGCCCCAAATTTTCAAGGACCAGCATTTTATAGACCTTTATCATATCTTCCCTCGGCCGTCTCTTCTCCAAGCTGAAGAGCCCTAGCTGTTTAAGCCTTTCCTCATAGGGAAGTTGTCCCATCCCCTTTATCATTTTCATTGCCCTTCTCTGTACCTTTTCTAATCCCACTATATCTTTTTTGAGATGATGAAACCAGAATTGCACACAGTCTTCAAGGTGTGGTCGCATCGTGGAGCAGTACAAAGGCATTATAACATTCTCATTTTTGTTTTTCATTCCTTTCCTAAAAGTTCCTTAACATTCCTTTTGCTTTCTTAGCCACCAATGCACACTCAGAAGAGGATTTTAACATATCAATGATGACACCTTGATCCTTTTCCTGGTTGGTGACTCCTAATGTGGAACCTTGCATTACATAGCTATGGTTTGCATCCCTCTTTCCCACATGCATCACTTTGCACATGCTCAAATTAAACATCATCTGCCATTAGGTTGCCCAGTCTCATAAGGTCCTCATAATTTTTCACAATCCTCTTGCAATTTAACAACTTTGCATAACGTTGTGTTATCAGCAAATTTAATTACCTCACTAGTTATTCCCATCTCTAGATCATTTATAAATATGTTACAAAGCAACGATCCCAGCACAGACCCCTATCTACTCTTCTCCATTGAGAATACTGACCATTTAACCCTACTCTCTGTTTTCTATCTTTTAACCAGTTCTTAATCCACAATAGGACACTACCTCCTATCTCATGACTTTCCTCAGGAGTGATTCATGAGGTGGTTTGTCAAATAGCTTTTGAAAATCCAGATACACAATATTGACCTTCTCACCTTTATCCACATGTTTATTCTCCCCTTCAAAGAAATGTAGTAGATTGGTGAGACAAGATTTCCCTTGACTAAATCCATGTTAGCTTTGTCTCAGTAATTCATGCTTATGTATATGCTCTGTATTCTCCGAGGACAAGCAGGCTGCTTGTTCTCATGACTGGGTTGACGTCCACGGCAGCCCCTCAAACCGGAGTAAAAATCTCGCGGGAGGTCCCACACGCAGGGCACGCCCACCGCGCATGCGCGGCCATCTTCCCACCCGTGCGTGACCGTTCCCGCTCAGTTTTTTTCCTTTCCACGCTTTAGAGAGACGCGCTTTCGGTCCTGTTCTAGTCAGCCCCGGAAAACCGATTTGCGGGCTAGTCCGCGTGTTCTTTTGTTGTGCGCGTTTGCGCTTTTTTCATTTAAAAAAAAAGAAGTTCCCTCGCCGTTCTTTAGTCGCGGGGTCGCCTCGTCGCGGCTTTGTGGTCGCGCGGTCGTTTCTTTTTCTTCTGGTGTGCTTTTCACCGCCACCATCGACGATTTTGATTTCGCTGACGCGATTTTTCCGTCGATGTCCTCGAAGGTTCCGAGCGGATTCAAAAAGTGTGGTCGGTGCGGCCGGCAGATCTCGCAGACCGATACTCACGCTCGGTGTCTCCAGTGCCTAGGGCCGGAGCATAATTCCAAGACGTGCACCTTGTGCCTCGGCTTATGGAAGCGGACACAGGTGGCGAGGCAAGTTCTTCGGGACTGTCTTTTTGGAACTTGCGCCGACCCTTCGACGTCGACCTCGACGGCATCGGTGTTGACGGCTGGGTCTTCGGTACCGATGTCGACGGCGTCAGCGCCGACTATGGCATCGACCCCAGGAGCACAGGTTCCCTTGGCCCAACGACCTGCCAGCGACGGTGGTGGTGAGCGACCGCGTGGGCAGTCTGCCCCGGCCACTCTCGCTGCCCAGGGCCATCGGGACCGAACCCTGTCGGATCCGATACTTCGAGGCCGTGGGGACTCCACCTCCTCCTCGTCTCTTCCGCGGAGCGCCGATGACAGTCATCTGAAGAAAGCTGCCAAAAAGCATCGTCATCGGTCGCCCACGGCACGTGGGACTGGCAGCTCCGTGACATCGAGAGAAGACTCGACCCCCAGGAAGCGGCAGTGCCGGGAGGAGCGCTCCCCCTCGGTCGAAGAGATGTCAATGCGCAGGTCGTCGGGTACCTCGGTACCGTCTCCTGGACCCGGGCAGCTTCCAGCACCGACGCCCACACCGGGCCCTCTGCCTTTCCCGACAGCGGGCCTAGACGAGTGCCTCCGAGCCATACTTCCGGGGATTCTGGAAGGGCTGATGCGCCAGGCCCTGCCGGCACCGGGGTTGCTTGCGCCCTCGGTGTCATTGATGGAGGCGCTGGTGGGCTCTGGCCCGGTGATGCGGCCTCCGACGCCGACGCCGCTTGCGGCACCGGTGTCGACGGCCACTCAGGTGGAATCCCCGTCGATGGAGGGAGCTTCGTTCCCGCCGGCGTGGGAGTACACCTCTTGACGCCATCATTGAGGACGTTGTTCCTCGCAGTCGAGACGGGCCCGGTTGCGGTCTGAGCTGAGAGAGCTCATGTCCCACACCGAGGAGGAGGCCTCGTGGGGGAAGGAGGAGGGCCCCAGATATTTCTCCTCAGAGGAGTCTGTGAGCCTTCCCTCCGACCCCACTCCTTCACCGGAGAGGAAGCTCTCGCCTCCTGAGAGCCTCTCCTTTGCCTCTTTTGTCCGGGATATGTCTATCAGCATTCCCTTCCCACTGGTTACTGTGGATGAGCCGAGGGCGGAGATGCTCGAAGTCCTCGACTATCCATCACCACCTAGAGAGTCTTCCACGGTACCGTTGCACAATGTCCTTAAAGAGACACTGCTTCGGAACTGGTTGAGGCCATTATTTAATCCCACCATTCCCAAGAAAGCGGAGTCCCAATACAGAATCCACTCAGACCCAGAGTTGATGCGGCCTCAATTGCCTCCTGACTTGGCGGTCGTGGACTCTGCTCTCAAGAGAGCACGGAGTTCGAGGGATATCGCCTCGGCGCCCCCTGGGCGGGAGTCTCGCACTCTGGACTCGTTTGGGAAGAAGGCCTACAAATCTTCCATGCTCGTGACCAGAATACAATCATACCAGCTCTACACGAGCATCCACGTGCGGAACAATGTGCGGCAACTGGCGGACATGGTTGACAAGCTCCCCCAGGAGCAGTCCAGGCCATTTCAGGAGGTGGTCAGGCAGCTGAAGGCGTGCAGAAAATTCCTGTCCAGGGGTATCTATGACACCTGTGATGTGGCATCCAGAGCTGCGGCCCAAGGTATAGTGATGTGCAGACTCTCCTGGCTGCGTGCCTCTGACCTGGACTACCACACCTAGCAGCGGCTGGCAGATGTCCCTTGCCGGGGGGATAACATTTTTGGTGAGAAGGTCGAGCAGTTGGTGGACCAACTACACCAGCGGGAAACCGCTCTTGACAAGCTCTCCCACCGGGCGCCTTCAGCATCCACCTCCGCAGGTGGACATTTTTCCCGGGCCCGGCAGGCTGCACCCTACGCCTACAGCAAGCGTAGGTACACCCAGCCGGCCCAAAGGCCTCCTCAGGCACAGGGACAGTCCCAGCGCGCTCGTTCCCGTCAACAGCGTGCGCCTAAGCAGCCCCCTGCACCTCCACAGCAAAAGCAGGGGACGAGCTTTTGACTGGATCCATGGGAACATAGCCACCATCAAAGTAGCCGTGCCGGACGGCCTGCCGGTCGGGGGGAGGTTGAAAGTTTTTCACCAAAGGTGGCCTCTCATAACCTCCAACCAGGGATACACCCTGAATTTGGTCTCCACCCCACCAAATTGTCCACCGGGAGCTCAATCCTTCAGCTCCCATCACAAGCAGGTACTTGCAGAGGAACTCTCCGCCCTTCTCAGCGCCAATGCGGTCGAGCCCGTGCCACCCGGGCAGGAAGGGCAGGGATTCTATTCCAGGTACTTCCCTGTGGAGAAGAAAACAGGGGGGATGTGCCCCATCCTAGACCTGAGAGGCCTGAACAAGTATCTGATGCGGGAAAAGTTCAGGATGCTTTCCTTAGGCACCCTTCTACCCATGATTCAGAAAGACGATTGGCTATGTTCCCTGGATTTAAAGGATGCTTATACTCACATCCCGATACTGCCAGCCCACAGACATTATCTCCGATTCCGTTTGGGGACACGTCACTTTCAGTATTGTGTGCTGCCCTTTGGGCTCGCCTCTGCACCACGGGTGTTCACGAAGTGTCTCGTGGTGGTTGCGGCGTACCTACGCAAGCTGGGGGTGCACGTGTTCCCGTATCGACGATTGGCTGGTGAAGAGCACCTCAGAGGCAGGAGCTCTTCGGTCCATGCAGTGCACTATTCAACTTCCTGAGCTGCTGGGGTTTGTGATAAATTACCCGAAGTCCCATCTCCAGCCAGTCCAATCTCTGGAATTCATAGGAGCTCTGCTGAATTCACAGACGGCTCAGGCCTATCTTCCCGAGGCAAGAGCTCAGAATCTTCTGTCCCTTGCTTCCCAGACCAGAGCATCTCAGCAGATCACAGCTCAGCAGATGTTGAGACTCCTGGGCCATATGGCCTCTACAGTCCATGCGACTCCCATGGCTCGTCTTCACATGAGATCGGCTCAATGGACCCTAGCTTCCCAGTGGTGCCAAGCCACCGGGAATCTAGAAGATGTCATCCGCCTGTCCATCAGTTGCCGCAATTCGCTGCGCTGGTGGACAATTCGGACCAATTTGATCCTGGGACGCCCATTCCAAATTCCCCAGCCCACAAAAGTGCTGACGACGGATGCATTTCGCCTGGGGTGGGGAGCTCATGTCGATGGGTTCCACACCCAGGGGGTGTGGTCCCCCCAAGAACAAGATCTTCAGATCAACCTCCTGGAGTTCCGAGCGGTCTGGAACGCACTGAAGGCCTTCAGGGATCGGCTGTCCTACCAAATTATCCAAATTCGGACAGACAATCAGGTTGCAATGTATTACATCAACAAGCAGGGGGACACCGGATCTCGCCCTTTGTGTCAGGAAGTCATCAGGATGTGGCGTTGGGCAAGCCAGTTTGGCATGCTTCTCCAAGCCACATACCTGGCAGGCGTAAACAACAGTCTAGCCGACAGGCTGAGCAGATTCATGCAACCGCACGAGTGGTTGCTCCATTCCAGAGTGGTACGCAAGATCTTCCAAGAGTGGGGCACCCCCTCGGTGGACCTTTTCGCTTCCCAGACCAATCACAAGCTGCCTTAGTTCTGTTCCAGACTTCAGGCACACGGCAGACTGGCGTCGGATGCTTTTCTCTTCCATTGGGGGAACGGCCTCCTGTATGCATATCCTCCCATACCTTTGGTGGGGAAGACCTTACTAAAGCTCAAACAAGACCGCGGCACCATGATTCTGATAGCGCCTTTTTGGCCCTGTCAGATCTGGTTCCCTCTTCTTCTGGAGTTGTCCTCCGAAGAACCGTGGAGATTGGAGTGTTTTCCAACTCTCATTTCGCAGAACGACGGAGCGCTTCTGCACCCCAACCTTCAGTCTCTGGCTCTCACGGCCTGGATGTTGAGGACGTAGATTTTGCTTCGTTGGGTCTGTCTGAGGGAGTGTCCCGTGTCTTGCCTCTAGAAAGGATTCCACTAAAAAGAGTTACTTTTTCAAGTGGAGGAGGTTTGTCATTTGGTGTGAGAGCAAGGCCCTAGAACCTCGTTCTTGTCCTGCACAAAACCTGCTTGAATACCTTCTGCACTTATCAGAGTCAGGTCTCAAGACCAACTCAGTAAGGAATCACCTTAGTGCAATTAGTGCTTACCATTATCGTGTAGAGGGTAAAGCCATCTCTGGAGAGCCTTTAGTCGTTCGATTCATGAGAGGTTTGCTTTTGTCAAAGCCCCGTCAAGCCTCCTGCGGTGTCATGGGATCTCAACGTCGTCCTCACCCAGCTGATGAAACTTCCTTTTGAGCCACTGAATTCATGCCATCTGAAGTACTTGACCTGGATGGTCATTTTCTTGGTGGCAGTTACTTCAGCTCGTAGAGTCAGTGAGCTTCAAGCCCTGGTAGCCTTTGCTCCGTATACTAAATTTTATCATAACAGAGTAGTCCTCCGCACTCACCCTAAGTTCCTGCCAAAGGTGGTGTCGGAGTTCCATCTTAACCAGTCAATCGTCTTGCCAACATTCTTTCCCAGACCGCATACCCGCCCTGCTGAACATCAGTTGCACACATTGGACTGCAAGCGAGCGTTGGCCTTCTATCTGGAGTGGATACAGCCCCACAGACAGTCCGCCCAATTGTTTATTTCTTTCGACCCCAATAGGAAGGGGGTCGCTGTTGGGAAACGCACCATCTCCAATTGGCTAGCAGATTGCATTTCCTTCACTTACACCCAGGCTGGACTGGCTCATAGTGTTAGAGCCATGGCGGCGTCGGTGGCCCACTTGAAGTCAGCCACTATTGAAGAGATTTGCAAGGCTGCGACGTGGTCTTCGGTCCACTCATTCACATCACATTACTGCCTCCAGCAGGATACCCGACGCGACAGTCGGTTCGGGCAGTCGGTGCTGCAGAATCTGTTTGGGGTTTGAATCCAACTCCACCCTCCAGGACCCGATTTTATTCTGTTCAGGCTGCACTCTCAGTTAGTTGTTCTTCGTAGGTCAATTTCTGTTATGCCCTCGCCATTGCGAGGTTCAATTGACCTGGGTTCTTGTTTTGAGTGAGCCTGAGAGCTAGGGATACCCCAGTCGTGAGAACAAGCAGCCTGCTTGTCCTCTGAGAAAGCGAATGATACATACCTGTAGCAGGTGTTCTCTGAGGACAGCAGGCTGATTGTATTGAAGTGCATTTAAATAGGTGCAAATGAGGTCAGTTAGTACTCCTTCCCAATGCACAGGAACAAATGATGGCCTTTAATGCCGGAAACTTACTGCCAGCTCAGGAATAGCATTAAAGGTTTTCAGAAGATTTTGTGTCAATTTGTGACATTAAACTGGGAGTTTTGGCCTCTTTTACAAGCGAAAAGAAGCCTGTGCAGGTTTTAAGTGCTGAAAGTGAGAAACAAGCATGTGTCTGACCAAAATTGAAAGTACACATCAGTGCCTGTTCTGCACTAAATATGAGCCTTTCAAAATTTTAACTGCAAACAGGTTTTGAAAGACTCATAAACCCAACATAAATGCATGATCCCTGCAACAAAACAAAACTAAAATACGGAATGGACAAAACATTCCGCTGCACGATGACCTTATGTGGCTGTACCACATGAACTTTTTTGTAGCTCAACATCACTCTATATTTGTTAACACCGGAGTCTGCAAACGCATCTCCGGCACTATGTAAGCCACATTGAGCCTGCAAATAGGTGAGAAAATGTGGGATACAAATGTAACAAATAAATTCCTTCGAGCATCCCTGAGCTGTTTTTTGGTGGTGGTGTTGCATTGTGAACTTAAGCACACAGTTTTGAGAATTGGCCTCTAAATGAACCAGTGCTAATGGTGCAAGTGTCAGCTCACAGAGAGTACCCCACTCCAGCGAGGTTCCTGCTCCCTGGAAAATGGCTATTAGACTTATTCTGAAAAAACCCTCTCTGGACCCCGCCACTCTTGTTTCCAACCTACCGTTTGTTGCTAAAATGGCAGGAAAATTGGTCTCTCAACTAACACAATATTTTGAATCCTCCTATCTTCTGCACACGTTTCAGTCAGGATTTCATTCTGATCACTCTACAGAAACCATTATGGCCTCTCTTCTTAATGTCCTTCATTCTGTTAGATGATACTGCCCTGCTTATATTTCTTGATCTTACAGCCACCTTTTATCTTGCCAATCATTCTCTTCTGCTTCACTGACTCTCCACTCTTGATCTTTCTGGAACAGTGCTCACTTCCTTTATTCTGGCTGTACTTTTCAGGTAGCCCTGCCTTCATCAGCCTCTCTCTTCTGGGGTCCCTGAGGGATCGATACTTTCCTCACTCCTGTTCAACCTTTATCTTAGTCTAATTGCCGCCCTCATCCAGTCCTATGCGATCAGATTTTACATGTATGCTGATGACATTCCTCGTATTGTTCCTCAGAATCCTGCTTCCCTTGATCTCTCCCCCTTACATTGCCTCAGTGGAATTAATTCCTGCTCTCTTCTCACAAATTAATTCTTAACCCATCTAAGACTACTTCCATCTGGGTTTCTTGTCACAGTACTCCCCCAACAGTCCTCCCTGTACTGAGGAACTCACCGATACCTTTGGCTGATTACATGAGATATCTTGGCATCACTCTGGATTCACAATTATCGTTCACCTTCCATATCTCCTTGATTGATAAGTCCTGTTTCTACTCCCTCTGATTGATCTGCTCACTAAAATATTACCTTGATGACTCCTCCGGCCCCACTCTGCTTTATGTGTTCGTAGCCTCTCTTCTCGATTACTGCAACATTTTCTTCTCAGGTCTCCCCCTCTTATCCCTTAAACACCTGCAAACAGTTCTAAATACAGCTGTCATACTACTCGCCCATTCTCATCATTTTGACAGGGTTACCCCTTTACTCACCAGTTTTCATTGGCTACCTATTAAATTTCAAGTGCAACATAAGATTTTGACTATGGCCTATAAAGTTCTCTACCAAGGTTCCCCGGCCAACCTTGCTTTAGTCATTTCTCCTATTACCCCTTCACAACCCCTTAGATAACCCTTTTCTAATCAGCTTTCTATCCCACCTCTTTACTGTTCCCGTCTTGAGTCCACGTGACAGTCATCTTTTTTCTGCCGCTCCCTCCCTCTGGAATCAATTAACCTTCACATGTTCGCGATCTGCAACCCTGCCTTAAGTTTAGATCAGCCCTGAAGACCCATCTGTTTCCTCTTGCCTTCCTTGTTTGTCCATAGCCTGTCTGGCTGGGTTCTGACCTCTTTGCAGAATGGTTGCTTCTCTCTCCTGCTCTGTGTGTCTGGATTTCTGTTTTCTATCCATGAATTGTAGTTCCATTCCTTCTATGATATGCTGTGAATTATAAACCACTTTGATTTTCTTTTAAGAAAGGCGGTATATCAAGCCTTCTATTAAACATTAATTGTAGTATGCCATCACTGCCCATGCCCCATCTAATTCATGCCCCCTAACACCAAATGCACTTAATGCAAGAATTAACAGGTGCTAACTGCAAAACCACCTGAGAATGACATATATGTGCGGTAACAGTTATTGTATGTTAATTCACTCATTATCAGCTTAATGCACTTTAGTAAAAGGGCCCCAATTTGAATTTCATTAATGGTGTAATCCAAGCTGCATAATATACTAGGAAAGACGCATCAGGGTATAAGGGACTCAAAGATCTGTGAACCAAAATTCCTTTGTCTAGAGCTGATCAGATAGAAGTTAAAAAGGAATGATAAGGAAATTAGGAAGCTACAAAAACAGTTTTTAAAACTAATAAAATAAGAGATGTTCATAGGAATGGCAAAAGCAGGTAGTTGTCTTAATTCCCTTCAAGACTGTCAGCTATTTTGATGGAAGAGCTGTAAATACAGATGTAGAAAAATTTATTCTCTGAACAATAAATGCAGAAGTCTGTAAGGTAGAGTACAGGCTTATCTAGCTTACTCTGTATTTACACAATAAATTGTGTGAACCTGCTTTGTTCTAAATTTGTCTTGCAGGCTTTTGCAAATCTTCTATGTCAACAGCTGGTTTGTGATTGAAAAATGTGATTGCAGAGCCAAGAGCTATAAATATGTCTCAAAATTAATGTGGAGAAAGGCACAAACAATTCAAACTTTTCAATATTAAACTGTATTGTATGATACTTTTCAATATTAAACTGTATTGTATGATGTGAAAAAGTGTATCATACTAAAACACCACTTGTATGCATCAAAGATGTCAAGCCAGTGGAAAGTATAATCATTTACCTCAATCATTTAATACATAATTTAGTGCACTTATTTGAATGCAAATATCCTCAGAAGAAAATCAAAGTCTAACCTCAATGCCAGTGTTTCAGTATTTGCAAGGCCTGTGTCAAGGGGACTCATGACTTAAGACATTCACCAACTTCCAATGAATTTTTAAGTTTTAAAGTACCTGAGAATATGCAAAAAAAATTGTCAAATATTCAAACAACAAAACATAAAAAACTAAACATAAATAAAACTAAACATCCATAATCATGGTTCACATCAAAAAGTTACAGAAAGCTTTCCGAGACTCATCAAGCCTAATGACTATTTTCTGATGCTGCTCATCCATGTTGGCACAAATGATATTGCTAGGTACCCCAGTATAACTATATTCCAGTCATGGTTCTCTGTGAACCATGTCTCCATGACTACCACTAAATCCATCACACCCTCTAGATCCAAAACCTTATTTCCTATATTATGAGCATTAGTATATACTGCTTTCCAAATGTTGCCCCCTATTTCCCATTTGTGTAGTGGTGTTTAATACTTCACTTACTTGAGGGATTATATACATAGTAACATAGTAGATGACGGCAGAAAAAGACCTGCACGGTCCATCCAGTCTGCCCAACAAGATAAACTCATATGTGCTACTTTTTGTGTATATTCTACTTTGATTTGTACCTGTCCTCTTCAGGGCACAGACCGTATAAGTCTGCCCAGCACTATCCCCGCCTCCCAACCACCAGCCTCGCCTCCCACCACCGGCTCTGGCACAGACCGTATAAGTCTGCCCAGCACTATCCCCACCTCCCAACACTGGCTCTGGCACAGACCGTATAAGTCTGCCCAGCACTATCCCCGCCTCCCAACCACCAACCCCGCCTCCCACCACCGGTTCTGGCACAGACCGTATAAGTCTGCCCAGCACTATCCCCGCCTCCCACCTCCGGCTCTGCCACCCGATCTCGACTAAACTCCTGAGGATCCATTCCTTCTGCACAGGATTCCTTTATGTTTATCCCACGCATGTTTGAATTCCGTTACCATTTTCATTTCCACCACCTCCCGCGGGAGGGCATTCCAAGCATCCACCACTCTCTCTGTGAAAAAATACTTCCTGACATTTTTCTTGAGTCTGCCCCCCTTCAATATTATTTCATGTCCTCTCATTCTACCGCCTTCGCATCTCCAGAAAAGGTTTGTTTGCAGATTAATACCTTTCAAATATTTGAACATCTGTATCATCTCACCCCTGTTTCTCCTTTCCTCCAGAGTATACATGTTTAGTTCAGCAAGTCTCTCCTCATATACGCTTCAATTCTTTTTACATCCTTAGCAAGATACGGCCTCCAAAACTGAACACAATACTCTAGGTGGGGCCTCACCAACGTCTTATACAGGGGCATCAGCACCCCCTTTCTTCTGCTGGTGACACCTCTGTCTATACAGCCTAACAACCTTCTCGCTACGGCCACCACCTTGTCACACTGTTTCGTCGCCTTCAAATCCTCAGATACTATCACCCCAAGATCCCTCTCCCCGTCCGTACCTATCAGACTGTCCCCTATACTTATCTGGGGGCTTTGATCACCCAGCCCCAACGATTCTAGTTTAAAGCCCTCTTCAATAGGTTAGCCAGTCTGTTGCTGAAAACACTTCTTCACTTCTTTTACAGATAGACTCCATCTCTTCTCAGCAGCCCTTGGAAAAACATTTCAAGGTCCAGAAAGCCAAAACACTCTCAACAATACCATCTGCGCAGCCATGTATTCATCTCCAGGATGCAAGCTTCTCTGGCTTGGCCTTTAGCCTTAACAGGGAGGATTGAAGTGAATACCACCTGTCTGCTTCACTTTCTCTCCCAGAGCCATGAAGTCACTTTTAAGACGTTCATAACAAAAATGTTAAAAAGAACCAAACCTTGTAGGACATTACTGGTAACGTTCTTTTCCTCAGAATGCCCTCCATTTACCACTACTGTCTGTTGCCTTCCACTCAACTAGTTCCCAACCCAGTTATCACTTATGGGCCCATACTGAGGGCACTCAATTTATTAGTCATCTATGTGGAACCATGTCAAAAGCTTTGATAAAATCTAAATACATCACATCTAGCACTCTCTATCAATCTAACTCACAGCACTGTTAAGGCAGGGCTGGCAATCTGTACCTCTTTCAGTCGCCTTTCCTTCCTCTCTCCTGGCCTCTCTCAGCCGCTTCTCAAGTGTTGAGGTTGTAACTCTCTCCTTTGCCCAGGCATCGCTTTCACTTCCTGAATCTCTTTGACTTCTGGCAGGTCACTTAACTTGCTCCCTCTTGGAGACTCCATTATCTTCCTTCCTCCTGGGGCTTTTTTTAGCTACCCCTTTAGGCTCTCTGCCAGTCACCCCTTGTGACTGCTCCATGGCCCTCTTTTGGTCTTTTCCTATTTCTCAACTGTACCCCACTCCCAGGGCCGGTAATTTTGAGTTTACAGGGCACTACTGCAGGGCTAACCAGGTTTCCTGCCACTCCTGGTCCCAATTGCCCATCCTGGAGTTTTACTTCTTCAATCCTCAAAACACAGTCACTGGTCCCCCACCAGTGGGTTACAACAACTACTCCACTCCAGGATTTCCAACTGCTCCAGTTGCAGCTTACAATGCAGCAGCATCTCTCTTCAGCCCACAGCTTGGAATCTTTTACTTCCTTAGGTCTGTTATGTATTCAAGACACCTAGCTCCAGCTCTGGCTGTAACTTCCACTCCAAACCAAGTTCCTGAATTGCCGCAGCAGTTCAGCCTTTAATACTTTTCACTGTGCACAGCTTTTAACTTTATAATTCTTTGCTCTGTAGTTTCCTAGAGCAAGCTTCTCAGTAGCAGCTTCAGTTCCAGCTCCACTCCTGGAGTCTGAACCAGCTTCCCTGGCTGTTCTAGTGTCAGCAGCAACTCCATTTTAACTTTTGTACAGAAGCTTTCTCTGCTTCTGACCAGCTTCTGCTGATTACTCAGGTACAGACTGCAGCTCAGTCTGAAGCCACAACACACTTTCTCTCACTCTGTGTTTTTAACAGGGAACAGCTTCCAAGGTACTTGCTTTCACACTTTTAAACCCCCTTTTTCCTCTTTTCTTCCACCTTGCCAACTCTCCTGGCTAGGTGTGGCTTGTACAACGGCCCCAAACACACTCTGCTGTATTTCCTGGCTGCTCCTGTCCAGTGTTCCTGTGTATTCCAGGCCAGAGTTCACTTGCTGCACTACACCACTGCAACACTTTTCCAGAAATCCACAGAGAAAATAAATCCTGCTTATCCAGCACTTATTAACTCATATTTCCCCTGGCTCTCTCAGGCAGAGCTACTCTTTTTAGCCTTTTGTACAAAACCTTCCACCCACCCCAACTATACTGAGGCCCCCAGCCTGGAGATCCATTGGTTGTCTTTTCTTGCAGAGACACAAAAAGTTCCACCACTGCTAACATATGTAAGTGTGACTGACAGTTGGCTACAAGATTTCACAGACACTGACAAACAAAGGGGTAAGAGTAAACAGAAGAATTCTTTATTACTACATTGTAACATAAAAAGCCTGTTGCATCACAACTTAATGCAGTGCTATCAGTGTTCTTGTCAAACCCAAAATACAATGTTACTATTCCAAACACAGTCCAACACAGGCTTGCCTTCAGCTTGAACACACAACATCTGAGTCTTCAAGGTAATTGCAGAACTTACTGCCTTGATTGTCTTTCCCTTATATACTCTGGAGATATTAGCTTAAGAGCCACTCTGCTTCCCTGAGCCTCCCCCAGGTACTCTAGCCTAGGGTTACCATACGTCCGGATTTACCCGGACATGTCCTCTTTTTGAGGACATGTCCGGACGGGTTTTGGCCAGCCTGCCCATTTGTCCGGATTTCTGGACAAATGGGCGGGCTGACGTGCGGGCAGCGGACCTCCCCTCCCCTTCCCTTACGATCTTCCCTGATGGTCTAGTGACTTGGGGGCAGGAAAGAGCCCCCTCTTTCCTGCCCGGCGCGCTGCTCTGCATCCTGTATGCTGCCTGTGATGGTCTCGGCGAGATTCAAAATGGCTGCCGAGAATTGAAGTCTTGCGAGGCCGCTTCAATTCTCGGCAGCCATTTTGAATCTCGCAGAGACCGTCACAGGCAGCATACAGGATGCAGAGCAGCGCACCGGGCAGGAAAGAGGGGGCTCTTTCCTGCCCCCAAGTCACTAGACCACCAGGGAAGATCGTGAGTAAGGGGAGAGGTGGTGACAGGGCCGGAGGGAGGTGAGGGGGTGACCAGGGGGAGGGGAAAATGTGACGCGGGGCGAGGTGTGGAAAGGGGTGGGGAGAGGGTGTGAAATGGGGTGGGGCATGGGCGGGGCAAGTGTCCTCTTTTTTTAAGGACAAAAAAATGGTAACCCTACTCTAGCCCAGCCAACTCCTTGGAAGGATTCCTTCTCTCACAGCCTTCCTCCAGAAGATCTCTTGCCTCAGGGCCTCCCTCCCTCCCTCCCTCTCTCTCTCTCTCTCTCTCTCTCTCTCTCTCACTGACTCAGTGCATTTAACCTTCCTTCCCTCTGATCCCCACCCTTCTGACTCAGAACCTCCTTTGGCAGTTTAGCGCCACCTGCTTTCAGGCAGCTAAACTGCACCCACTTAGTGCTGCCTGCTATGAGGGAGAAGAGGGAGTGTTCCTAGGGACACCTTCCACTGTAATACTCACTCCCTCACACCTCGTCTAAGTGAAAATAGAAGCCATACTAGTATTGTTTATTAACAAGCATAAAAACTAAACATTTAGTAAAAACAAGGAGAACATGTATGTTGGGTGAGCCAAAGCTGTTTATCTTTTATACCAGGGAATGCAGAGATCCTGTATGACAGCACTCATACATATACTTAGGGTGTATCAAGAATGGCACTAGCACAGTTTCTGAAAACCATAGATTCATGCCACTCAGAATGTGAAAACAACTTAATTCCATATTGAATAAAGTAGTATGGTTTCCATATTAACAGTTTGTTAATAGGCATGGAGATTGTTTAAAAATACCATCTTGGAAAGCTATATAAAATATATTCCACACATCAAGAAAGGTTGAAAGAAGACTAAACAGCCAACATGGATAGATGGACTAGTTAAAAAAAAGGGCTATTGATGCCAAAAAGGCATTTTTTAAAGAAATGGAAATCAGTTTCAAATGAGAAGAATAGAAAAGTCCATTAGCACTGGCAAAGTAGATGTGAAATACTAATTGGGTCATCAAGAGAATTTGAGGAAAAGCTTGTAATAGAGGCAAAAAATAATTTTTAGAAACAAACCCTTTCTAAGTACTTCAGAAGCAAGAAACATGCAAAAGTGGCAGCTGGATTAGTGTTTCTGTACTTTTTTGATGCCAGGGACTGGTTGGCTATCTTGCTAATGTGGACTGGCTAAACGATTCACCTGTATTTGTGTGTGTGGGGGGGGGGGGGGGGCTCTGAGATTTTATACTACACCAACCATCCAGTAAATGGTACAATTAGGAGATTATGCTTCCTATATGTTAAATACATTTCTTGACCCCTCTCTCCTCCCATTCATCCACATGTTTTTCTCCCCCCCCCCCTTCCCACCTCCGATCTTGCTGTTGCTGCTGTTCTTTACTGTTCTGGGATCTTGCCAGGTACTTGTGACCTGGATTGATCACTGTTGGAAACAGGGTATTGGGCATGATGGACCTTCAGTCTGTCTCAGTATGGCAATGCTTACATTCTCTCTTGCTAACTCATGGTGTATGCTGACCCCTGCTCCTCCTGTTCCAGCACTGTTTAATTAACCAGCATGGCTATTGCTCCTCTTCTTCAGGGCTGTTTTTGTAACCAGCATGTATGGTAGTTTATGATATTACAATGCTTGGTGGTAAGACATGGGAGAGGGGGCTTGGGTGGTGGATTAAATATGAGACTTGTAAAACACAAAAAAAGAGATGACAAGATATCCCATCTGAGAAGTTGATAAAGGCCAGTATTCTAATAGAATTTAAATAACGTGGGGGCAGATATAGAGGCTGTTGTTAGGAGTGGGAGCTTATGTTGGTTTAAGTATGAAAATTGATATGCTTCCCTACTCAAAGTGCTGAGTATCAATAGTGGAAGACATCTTGAGGAATAGATGGTCCCATTTGTTCCTTATCTTCTGTTGTCTATTACTTTATTTTGAATTTTTTTTTCATGTGTATTTTGTTTGTGAATAGTGTAGTATGTGTGCTTCAAGGAGAATCAGAATGCCAGCTCTTAAAAACTAATAACTCTGTATTTCAGGAAGCCTATATGAAATACAGAGCTATGAAAGTAGATACAGTTTTTTCATGGATGGGTTTTGTGCTAGTTAGTTTAGTTTATTACGGGGTGCTTTTACTAAAGTGTGGTAAAATCTGGGCTTAACACATGGTAACATAGGATTTTACTGCGTGCTAAGCCCAGATTTAACGCTGCATCTTTTTAGGGATTTTTCATTTTTGTTGTATGCAGGTTGTATGCTAATGTTTCCTGCAGAAAGTTAAAACGGGAGTACTTGCCACCTCCTACTTAGGAGGCATTAAGTGCTCCCTTGTTAACCCTGTTAACCAGTTAGCATTAGCTAATTCTAACACTTTAGTTGTTTAATGCTTCCATGCCCACTCGTCTGCCATGATGCGTCCCCTCCCCAAAATATTTTTTTAAAATCAGTAACATGTGAGTTAGTACACAAAACAGGAAAAATACTGCAAAATGCTTTAATGTGTTTCTGTGGTAACCTGCTTGCACGTGCTAACTGTGCTTTAAGGGCTTAATGCCCTTAAATTAAAGGGCCCTATATTTGTTGTATCACCTTTCAGCATCAGGTGCATTATAAATGAGCACAATTTAATGTCTAAATGAATACCGATAGCCTGGTAGACATTTTTTAGTTCTTTCTCCTACCTTATGGAACAAATTACCTTTGGATTTAACTTTTTAGAAAGAAACTGAAAACTTTCTATTATTTTTCTTTTCAGGTAAGCTTTTATCTGGTTGGTGGGTTTTTACTTACAGACAGCAGATGTCTTATGATTTGTAAAGTATTGCAATCTTGCTTGTGTCTGTGTTGGTATTTTTTGTGTTTTTAATATTTTTGTGTATTGATTTTATTGACCTTATGTTTGTTTTTTTTTTTACATAACTCACTTTGAATTTTTCAGATATTGCAGTATATACATTTTCATAAATAAAATGTATTTGCCAGCAACTGCAATGTTTAAATCAAATTTTGTTTGTTTTTTTTATTCATTTAGTATTTAGAAAGAAGCCCCCATCTACAGAGTCCCATGGTACAGCATGCCAAACAAGAAAAAAGGAAAATGATTTAGAACTAGCATGATTTTTAATAATGCTAAATAATTAGCTGTAGACTTATAATATTGCAGATACTTTCTCCTGTCACACAGCAGACATAATTACCAAAAGACCAAAAGTTATTTTTAATTAAAAAGTATCATGTATTAAGGGCTCCTTTTACAGAGCCACACGGCAAATGCAACAAAGCCCATAGGAATTGCATGGACTTCATCATATTTACTGCACCAGAATAGCTAGTGCGGCTTTGTAAAAGGAGCCCTAAATGTCATAATGATGTCTTGTCAGATAATACATTTCATAAATATTCATTGCACATCATCGAGCATGAAAGCAGGGCTAAAAAAACCCCAGGTGCCAGGTCGCCATGGTGCCTAAAAAACTCAGACCTGGCTGGTGCCTAGGTTTTTATCCCAGCCTGCATTTCTTCTCTCCCCACCCCACCGGGTCCAGCTGTCCATCTCCCTACCTTCAGCTTCCTGAATCCAGCAGCTCTCTCTGACCCCCCCTGCTCCCCCCCCAAAAAAAAAAACTTGCCTTGATTCCCAGCAACAGCAGCCATCAAGACATGCTGCTCTGGCTGACGTCAGAGCCTATCTTCTCTGCTTCCTCACGGGTGGGACCCAGCAGAGGGAAGGCTCTGACGCTGGCCAAAGCAGCGTGTCTTGATGGCCACCACTGCTGATGCTGAGGATAGAGGTAAGCTTTGAGGGGAGAGGAGGGGTGAGAGAGATGCTGGAGGTAAGCAAAGTGAGAAAGCTATGCTGGACCCATCAGGGGAGACTGGAGAGAGAGGGAGATGCGCGAGACTGGGAGGGCCTGGAGGGATATGGATATGTGCTGGACCCTGAGGTGGGGGGTTGGAGGGTTATGGAGATGTGCTGACCCCTGGGGTGGGGGAGTTAGAGGGATATGGAGATGTGCTGGACCCTCAGGTGGAGGGTGCTGGAGGGAGAAGTGTGGGACCCTGAGGTGATTGTGGGGATTAGAGGAAGATGGAGATGTGCTGGACCCTGGGATGGGGAGCTGGAGGTAGAAGTGCTGGACCTTGAGATGGGGGTGCTGGAAGGATATGGAGAGGTGCTGGACCTCGGGTGGGGGTGCTGGAGGGAGATGGAGAGGTACTGGACCATGGAGTGGGGAGGGCTGGGTTGAGATGGAGAAGGGGCTGGACCCTGGCATGAGGATGCTGGAGGGAGATGTGCTGGACTGTGGAGGGGGTGAGCTAGAGAGACACAGAGATGGTTTGGACCTGCCAGGAAGGGGAGCCCAAGAGGGAAGAGAGAGAGACCAGAATGGTGGAGGGAAGAGACTGAGACTGAATCAGGGGTTGGGAGGTAGAACAGAGGAGGAGAGACACTGGACCCACAGACAAAGTGAGAGGGTTATGCCAGAGCATGAGGGGGGCAGGGCAGAGAGAGGGAGAATGCTGGACCAAGGGTTGGGAGGAATGGAAGAGAGGGAAGGGACAGGTCACAGACAAGATGTGCTGGGCATGGAGTACGAATAGAGACAGGGACACAGGGCAATGCTGGAAAAGGGTTGGGATAGGAACACAGAGGGGCATTGTTGATCACAGGGAGAAGGATAGGAACACTAAGAGGGCAGATGTTGAACATGGTGGGAAACAGGGACAAAGAGGAGAGATGCTGGACAGGACAGATAGGTGACACAAAGAGAAGATGGATGGCAGACATGGAGAGAGAGGAAATGTCAGATAGACAGGAGACCCTGGAAAGGCAGGAAAAACAAAGAAAAATAGACCAAATCAAATGGAAAAATAAAATGCTCAGACTACAAAGGTAGAAAAAATATATTTTTAAATTTATCAATTGGACCACGTCAGCTTTGGAAAATGTGCAACTCTGATATCTTGCTTTTCTGTTAACTGCATCATCTTGAGCACTTTATGAATCTGCAATTTATAAATGAATAAAAATTTCAGTCGTTACAAGTCAGGTTCCTACATCCTAAGAAATTTTCTTGAGTCCTTGTAAAAGCTGCTTGTGGGTAGAAGTAAAAGTGAATCTTTTGATTACTCCTGCAACATTTCTTGTAACCCCAGATGACCCAACAAAAAACACCTGTTTCTCTAGTATCATTTACCATTAAATTAGACTTTCTCCTATGTAAATTGCATGTTTCAGTTCTCTTTTTCCTCCTAAACATACTCTTGCTGCTGCACTGATCACTATCAAAGCTACTATGAGTCTCTGGATTTTTCGGTATTGAATGTTATTTGAAGTATTTTCAGTCTCCAGCTAAACCTGTTCATGTGCACAGAGTGCAAATTTCCTGATATCACATGGCAAAAAGTGAGACACCAATTGTTTTTTATCTTGCACTGTAAAAACTTGTGAATTTTTGTATACACATAACAGCAATTCAAAAATCACACCCATCTCTCCCCAGCTCTGTCCACAATCCTCCAAACTGCTCTTCTCAACCTTTTTTACCTTTGATGTCTGTACATTTTACTTTTCTGTCATGTTGGTTCTAGTTTCTCTTTTTCACTTTCTTGTCTGTCTTCTGCTAATTCTCCTTCAAGCGGCTGCTGTCATTAGAACATAAGAATAGCCATACTAGGTCAGACCAATGGTCCATCTAGCCCAGTAATCTGCTTCCAACAGTGGCCAGTCCAAGTCAAAACTACCTGGCAGAAATCCAATTAGTAGCAACATCCCATGCTACCACAGTGGCTTCCCCCATGCCCATCTCAATAACAGACTATGAACTTTTCCTCCAGGAACTTGTCCAGAATTTTTTTAAACCTAGATACAATAACTGCTGTTACCACATCCTCTGGCAGTGAGTTCCAGAGCTTAACTATTCTTTGAATGAAAAACTGTTTCCTCCTATTACTTTTTAAAGTATTTCCATGTAATTTAATTGAGTGTGCCCCAGTCTCTATACTGTTTGAAACAGTGAAAAATCGATGAACTTTTACCCGTTCTACACCACTCAGGATTTTATTAGCCTCAATCATATCCCCCCTCAGCTGTCTCTTTTCCAAGCTGAAGAACCCTCACCTCTTTAGCCTTTACTCCTATGAGAGGAGTTCCATCCCTTTTATCATTTTGTTTGCTTTTCTTTGAACCTTTTCTAATTCCACTATGGAGCTCATTTTCAAAAGAGAAGAATGCCCAAAAAGTGGCATAAATCTGCATTTGGATGTTTTTTCTCACAAAAACCTCCAAATTGGTATTTTGAAGACCAATTTTTTTTACATTTTTCTATTTATTTATTTATTTATTGCATTTGTATCCCACATTTTTCCACCTATTTGCAGGCTCAATGTGGCTTACAATTCTCTGTTATGGCTTTCACCATTCCAGAGTAGAAGATGACAATTGGTATTTCATAAAGATCATGGATGACATAATAGAATTAATTAAACAGATATAGAAGAAACATTTCAGCATTTAAGGTAAAGTGATGATGTGTTGCTTTTACATTTCTTGACCGTTGTGGTATGCCTTGTTGAAGAAATAGGTCTTCAGAGATTTACGAAAATTAATTAGTTCGTAAGTTGTTTTTAGGTTAAACGGTAATGCGTTCCACAGCTGTGTATATATGTAGGGAAAGCTGGACGCATGTGTCAGTTTGTATTTTAGACCTTTACAGCTAGGGAAGTGAATATTAAGGAATGTGCGGGATGATCTTTTGGTGTTCCTGGGTGGCAAGTCGACCAGGTCGAGCATTTAGGTTGGGGCTTCTCCGTGAATGATTTTGTGAACAGGAGTGCATATCTTGAATGCGATATGTTCTTTAATTGGAAGCCAGTGTAGTTTTTCTCTTAAGGGTTTTGCACTTTCGTATTTTGTTTTTCCAAATATAAGTCTGGCTGCAGTGTTCTGAGCTGTTTGAAGTTTCTTAATAATTTGTTCTTTACAACCAGCGTAGAGTGCATTGCAATAATCTAGGTGACTTAGCACCATAGACTGTACCAGATTGCAAAAGATGGTCCTTGGGAAGAAAGGTCTTACTCTTTTAAGTTTCCACATCGAATGGAACATCTTCTTGGTTGTATTCTTCACATGTTTTTCAAGTGTGAGATTTCGATCAATGGTAACTCCGAGAATTTTCAGGGTGTGTGAGACATCAGAAGTGCATTCAAGTCATAAGGGGGTGTCAGGGGCATGTTAAGGGCAGGATATAGGCATTCCTAACACTTGGACATTTTTCAGCCATAATGGAACAAAACAAAACTGTCCAGGACTAAAACAAATGTTTTGAACTAGACCTGTTTTTATAACGAATAAGGCACAAAAAGGTGCCCTAAATAACCAGATGACCCCGGAGAGAATCAGGGATGACCTCTCCTTACTCCCCCAGTGGTCACTAATCCCCTCCACCCCCCCCCCCCCAAATATGATTTAGAATATTACTTGCCAGCCTCAGATGTTATACTCAGGTCCATTAGAACAGTATGCAGGTCCCTGGAGTAGTCTAGTGGGTGCAGTGCACTGTGGACAGGTGGACCCAGGCCCTTACCTCCCCCTACCTGTTACACTTGTGGAGGAAACTGTGAGCCCTCTAAAACTCACCAGAAACCCACTGTACCCACATATAGGTGCCCCCTTCACCAGTAAGTTGGGGTCTGTCTGTCCTGATTTAGATTGTAAACTCTTTTGAGCAGGGACTGTCTTTTCTTCATGTTCAATTGTGAAGCGCTGTGTATGACTGGTAGCGCTATAGAAATTATTTGTAGTAGTAGTGTGTTTGGGGGGCTCAGCAGACAAGATAAGGGAGCAATGGTGAGATGTGCACCTGGGAGCATGTTATGAAGTCCACTGCAGTACACCCTAGGGTGCCCTATTACTTTCCTGGGATATCTGGGGGACCAAAAATGTTGGCTCCTCCTACATTCCAGTGGCTTGATTTTGTGCATTTTGCACCTGGACGTTTTTTGTTGTTTTGTTTTCGAAAATGGACCAAAAAAACAAAACATCCAGATCACAAAACCTTGTTCAAAACAGCATTTTTGAAATACTACTACTACTACTTAGCATTTCTATAAAAGATAGACTTTTTTTTAATGACTTTCTTTTCTATTCATATTTTGGACATTTTCGGAATCTTTTTCCATTCTTTGAAGGATGCTCTTTTGGTTATAATGACCTCTTTCACTTCACATTTTAACCATGCTGGCTGTCATTTGCTCTTCCTTCCACCTTTGTTAATACTCTGTTCTATTCCTGTTTTTATATCCCACCTAAATCAACCTGGTGTCAAAGAGGGTTGCATCCAGATAAAACAACAGCCGATATGGCATCAAGCAGGTACCACAAACTTTCCATATTTTTGCTAAGTAAGTAGGTTTTCAATTCTTTCGTAAACATCGTATAATTAGGAATTGTGTCTGTTTCTGAACTGGAATAGAATTCCAGATCTTGCTAGACTGTAAGTTAAAAGAACTTTAATGAATGTGTTTATATCAAAAATGGCTTACAGATGGACTACCCAATCTTATTAATGATCCAAAGCGAGAGGCAGAAAGAACAGTAGGAAAAGCAATTAACTGGACAGGGGCCTGAGGGCAGCAACCATTAATTATTTTGAAAACCCAATGTGCCATCTTAAATTCCTTGCAAGCATCTTTTGGCAGCCAATGCAAGTCCCTTAATAGCGGGGTCACATGGTCAAATTTTTTACAACCAAAAATTATTCTCACAGCTATGTTTTGCCAGAGCTGGATCCTATTCTAATCTTGTGAAAAGTACCCACATTAAAAGCATTACAGTAGTCCACCTGGGACAATAATATAGCTTGAACTAACCGTCAGAAATGCTCTGTGTGAAAAAAAAGATCTTACAGATCTTAATTGGCGGAATGTAAAAAAACCCTTTTTTTTACTAAGGTTATTAATCTGATTTTCTATTGTTAATTGCTTGTCCAAAATGACCTCTAATACTTTAGCTGATGTCACATAATCAATTTGTTCACCAGATTTTAAACTTAAGTATTTGGGAACCTCTAACAGGGAATTACTGAAATATAATAAACTAGTTTTTTTCAGTATTTAGTTTCAATAATTTACTAGTTGCCCAAGCCTGAACTTCCTCAATACATTCCAAAATCAAAGTTTTGGAGACCTCAGTGTTCAAATATAATGGAACTAAAATAAAAATATCATCTGCATAAGAAAATAAGTAATATTTAGAAGATTCCAACAGAGAATGATCCCAGTGTGCTCATAAAAATATTTAAACAAAATTGACAACAGTGGTGAACCCTGTGGAACTCCGTAAACTGAGCTCCAACAGCCAGAAAAAGCATTGTTCTTTTTTACACAGTTTTCCCTGCATTGAAGAAACCCCTTAATCCACTCATACTTTTCCAGAAATACCCAGTTCTAATAGCCTATCTAACAAAGAATGATTGTATTAAGAGCCCCAGGTATGTCAAATTGTAATAATAGTCTTAGTATTTTCTGGCTTAACAATAATTTTACTTTTGATGCGAAGGAATCAAACATGCAATACATCTGGTCTGGGCTTCCACAATGGTATTTTTAAACAACATCCTTGCCTGATTGAAAGTCCTAACCTTTGCAGTGGACCCCTTTAGCTTCTTTATAACCATTTTCCTTATTTTGTCATAGTCCGCCCTTTCGAAAATTAAATGCTGCTATAGAAGATTTCATTAGTGACTTCACTCCAGGTTATCAGTTCAGATTTAATCATGTTATGATCACTGTTTCCCAGAGGATCCAACACTGTTACATATCATGCCCTGCATTCCACTAAGGACTAGATCTAAAATAGTTCCCTCTCTTGTTGGTTCCTGGACCAGTTGCTCCAAGAAGCAGTCATTTATTATATCTAGGAATTTTACCTCCCTTCCAGCGCTATTTTTAGAGTGCTGTTTGGAACAGCGCAGGGCTTTTGATCATCTGCCCATGAGTGAGGGTAGAATCACACAGATGAGAGAGCAAGATAGTATGAGGCAGTGGAGGTCAAGAATTAAGAGAGCGTTGTACTGGAAGATTTGGAGGGTAGCCCATGTAACGCCAATATTTAAAAAAGGTTCCAGAAGGGATCCAGGAAATTATAGACTAGTGAGCCTGATGTTGGTGCCGGGCAAAATGGTAGAGACTGTTATAGAGAACAAAATTACATAGCATATTCAAAAGCATGGATTAATGAGTCAAATCCAGCATGGATTTAGTGAAGGGAAATCTTGCCTCACCAATCTATTACATTTCTTTGAAGGGGTGAACAAACATGTGGATAAAGGTGAGCCGGTTGATATTGTGTATCTGGGTTTTCAAAAGGCGTTTGACAAAGTACCTCATGAAAGGCTCCAGAAGAATTTGGAATCATGGGATAGGATGTAGTGTCCTATTGTGGATTAAAAACTGGTTAAAGGATAGAAAAGAGAGAGTAGGGTTAAATTGTCAGTATTCTCAGTGGAGAAGGGTAGAAAATGGTGAGCCGGCTGATGTGGAGGGGCATAATCGAACTGGGCGCCCACGTTTTCCTGAGGGCGTCCTTGAAGGACATCCCCACAAAGGGGCGGAGAAACCCCTATTATCAAAACAAGATGGGTGTCCATCTTTCGTTTCGATAATACGGTCGGGGACGCCCAAATCTCAACATTTAGGTTGACCTTAGAGATGGTCGTCCCCAGTTTTCGGCGATAATGGAAACCGAGGATGCCCATCTCAAAAACGACCAAATCCAAGTCATTTGGTCGTGGGAGGAGCCAGCATTCGTAGTGCACTGATCCTGCTGACATGCCAGGACACCAACCGGGCACCCTAGGGGGCACTGCAGTGGACTAACTGATGCACTAACTGAACAGAAAAAGGCATGCAGTGGTCACTAACCACCTCCCACCCCGAAAAAAACAACTTTAAAAACTTTTGTCTTTTTTTTTTTTTTAGAGTATGGGTGAAGGACGTCCTTCGCTATTTATTTATTTAGATTTTGCTCACACTTTTTTCAGTAGTAGCTCAAGTTGAATTACATTCAGGTACACTGGATATTTCTGTGCCTCAATCCCTGCAACGGCAGTTGAGGACGTCCTTCGATATGCCTCCATCCCTGCGATGGCAATTGAAGACGTCCTTCGCTATGCCTCTGTCCCTGCGATGGTAGTTGAGGGACGTCCAAAATGTGGATGTTTGTGAGAGGGACGTCCATGCCTGCTATGACTCTGATACCCCCTTTATTTATTTGGATTTTGGATCACAGGTAGCAGCAGTGGGATTTGAACTGGCCACCTCTGGATTGCAAGACCAGTGCTCTGGCCACCTCTGGATTGCAAGACCAGTGCTCTAACCACTAGGCCACTCCTCCACTCCACTCCCTTGAAATGTGGCCATCCCTGTGGTGGGGGGGGGGCAGTTGAGGACGTCCAAAATGTTTGAAAGAAGAACGTCCACGCCTTGGTTATGCCTCTGCTGACACACACATACTTTCCCCCCCCCCCCCCACAGGGATGGCCAAATTTCAAGGGAGTGCAGAGGAGTGGCCTAGTGGTTAGAGCACTGGTCTTGCAATCCAGAGGTGGCCGGTTCAAATCCCACTGCTGCTACTTATGATCCAAAATCCAAATAAATAACTAAAGGGGGTATTAGAGGCATAGCAAAGGCATGGATGTCCTTCTCACAGAAACATCCACATTTTGGACGTCCTCAACTGCCATCGCAGGGATGGAGGCATAGCGAAGGACCTCCTTCACCCATACTCTTAAAAAAAAAAAAAAAAGACAAAAGATTTTTTTTAAGTTCTTTTTTTTCGGGGTGGGAGGTGGTTAGTGACCACTGGGGGAGTCAGGGGAGGTCATCTGGTCATTTAGGGCACATTTTGGTGGCTTGGTTGTAAAAAAAAAAAGGACCAAGTAAAGTCAGCCAAGTGTTCGTCAGGGACGCCCTTCTTTTTTCCATTATTGCTTGAGGATGCCCATCTGTTAGGCACGCCCCAGTCCCGCCTTCGCTACACCTCCGACAAGCCCCCGGGAACTTTGGTCGTCCCCTGATGGGAAGCAGGGACGCCCAAAATTGGCTTTCAATTATGCCAATTTGGGCGACCCTCAGAGAAGGACGCCCATCTCCCGATTTGTGTCAAAAGATGGGTGTCCTTCTCTTTCGAAAATAAGCCTGATTGTGTATCTGGATTTTCAAAAGGCGTTTGACAAAGTACCTCATGAAAGACTTGGAGAGTCATGGGATAGGAGGTAGTGTCCTATTGTGGATTAAAAACTGGTTAAAACAGGGAGGAGGTGTCAAGATGATGGCTCGTGCCGGTGGCTCCGCGGAAGCATAAGCTGAGACCCAGCTTTTACTTACCTTTGCTTCAATATGCCGCACCCAAAGAGGAAGGGGCAGTGAAGGGCATACCACCGTCGGCCCAAACACTCCCTCCGGGCCAGCAAACGCTTCTGCGGTTTGCTACGAGCACCCCCGCAAGTACTGGTGAGAGGGATCCCGCTGTTGAATTCACCGGAGGAGCGGCGTCTCCAATTGGGATAGAAACATCACTGTCCCCGCCAGATCTGAATCCACCGCTTTGCCCTGCAGTCCTCCGAATGAGCGAAGAGGTATCGATGGGACCGGAAGTAGGTAACCAAAGAGCCTCAGACGGAGGCGCTCTACCCCAGGACACAGATGGTGTGACCATAGAACCAACGGTTCCCCAAGCAGTGACTCTACACACTATTTGGGCAGCTATTCAGCAATTAACATCGGCGGTCACAAAAACCTCACAGGACACAACTTTGCTGGTAAATAAGTTTGATTCCTTAACATTAGCCCTTGAAACTGCTAAGACTGAATTATCTAATCAAAAGTCTGAAATACTATCGTTAAAAACTGTGACAGATACTTTGATAAAAGATAAAATGAATGTTTCCTTAAAATTGGAACTTCTGGAAAATTACAATAGAAGATTAAATCTGAGGCTTTTGAATTTCCCTTTCTCAATTGGAATAACTCCAATGGATTTCCTGAAGAAATATTTAGTAGAAGTATTGGCTTATCCTCCTTCAGCAATTCCACCTATTAATAAAATCTACTATTTACCTGATAAATCCTCTAAAGTGAATTCAGCTGAAAAAGACCAAGCTTCAGAAATAAATCTTCAGGATTTATCTGCTTTTCTAGAAGAATCCATCTCAGAAATTATAACTCGAAAGACATTATTGGTATCTTTTGTCTTTGAGCAAGATTTGAAAGCATTGCAAAGACTTTATTTCAAGAATACACAGAAGCTCTTTCACGGTCAAAATGGATTTTTCCGGATGTTATTAGAACTACCCAGGATCGTAGGAGAGCTTTCCTTGTATATAGAGAAGAGGTTAAAGCAATGGGGGCTACTTTTTTGTTAACTTACCCTTGCAAATGCTTTATTAAATATTTAGGGAATAAGTATGTTTTTTTTGAACCAGACCAGTTGAAATTGTTTATAAATAGTAAAAAACTACCCAAGTAGAGTATAGAAAGAATCAGAAAGTGAATTATGTAGGGGGTTTATGAGTCAGGCCACTTACTAATTTAAATATCTTTTTAGAATTTCTTAGTTATATCTCCTATAATTGTATTCTCCTCCCCCATAAGTATAGTGGTCTAAGAAAGCAAATTAAGATTCACATTTTTTTCTCTTCTTTTTTCCTGGGATTGCTTAATACTATTCTTGTTTTCAAATAATTTTATTTTGTTGTGAGTAGTAAACCAGGGAAACATTTTTGCTGCTATGTTGCCAATTTATAAGTATATCTTGTAAATTTTGAAAATTAATAAAGTTTATTCAAATAAATAAAAAAAAACTGGTTAAAAGATAGAAAACAGAGGGTAGGGTTAAATGGTTAGTGTTCTCAATGGAGAAGGGTAGATAGAGGGGTTCGCTGACCTGGGACCGCTGCTTTTTAACATATTTATAAATGATCTAGAGATGGGAGTAACTAGTGAGGTAATTACATTTGCTGACGACACAAAGTTATTCAAAGTGGTTAAATTGCGAGAGGATTGTGGAAAAATTACGAGGGCCTTACGAGACTGGGAGTCTAAATGGCAGATGACGTTTATTGTCAGCAAGTGCAAAATGATGCATGTGGGAAAGAGGAACCCGAACTATAGCTACGTAATGCAAGGTTCCACGTTAGGAATCACCGACCAAGAAAGAGATCTCGGCATCCTTGTTGATGATACGTTGAAATCCTCTGCTCAGTATGCTGCAACGGCTAAAAAAGCAAATAGAATGTTAGGTATTATTAGGAAAGGAATGGAAAACAAAAATGAGGATGTTATAATGCCTTTATATCGGTCCATGGTGCCACCGCACCTCAAATATTGTGTTCAATTCTGGTCGCCACATCTCAAAAAAGATATAGTGGCATTAGAAAAGGTACAGTGAAGGGTGACGAAAATGATAAAGGGGATGGGACGACTTCCCTATGAGGAAAGGCTGAAGCGTATAGGGCTCTTCACCTTGGAGAAGAGACGACTGAGGGGAGATATGATAGAGGTCTATAAAATAATGAGTGAAGTGGAATGGGTAGACGTGAATCGTTTGTTTACTCTTTCCAAAAATACTAGGACTAGGGGTCATGTGATGAAGCTACAAAGTAGTAAATTTAAAATGAATCAGAGAAAAGTTTTCTTCACTCGACGTGTAATTAAACTCTGGAATTAATTGCCAGAGAATGTGGTAGAGCCGGTTAGCTTAGCGAGGTTTAAAAAGGGTCTGGCCAGCTTCCTAAAGGAAAAGTCCACAGACCATTATTAAATTGACTTGGGGAAAATCCACTGCTTATTTGTGGGATATACACAACAAACTATCAGTGGAGCAGCTCACACTTATTGATGCTTTAATGAGGGGATGTCTCATACTGTCACACAGGCACTTCTTTTTTGTGCTTCCTTAAAGCCTCAGCTTTAGTGACTCAGTTATAATCATCGACTGCACCCAACCACCGATAGCACTATCGGTGGTTGGTGGCAGTCGATGATTATAACTGAGTCACTAAAGCTGAGGCTTTAAGGAAGCACAAAAAAGAAGTGCCTGTGTGACAGTATGAGGCATCCCCTCATTAAAGCATAAATAAGTGTGAGCTGCTCCACTGACAATTTGTTGTGTATGGTTCAAATTACAAGTAGTGGAGGGTTGCCATTTTTTGCTATATTTTTTGATTATTTGTGGGATAAGCAGCATAAAATGTATTGAGTTTTCTGGGATCTTGCCAAGTATTTGTGACCTGGATTGGCCACTGTTGGAAGCAGGATGCTGGGCTTGATGGACCTTTGGTCTGTCCCAGTGTGGCAATACTTTATGTACTTATGTATCTAAGAGTGTTGAGTATTGGTAAGGGGAAAGAAAGAGAAGAGGAAGAAAATATATGTGTCTAGGAGAGGGGACAGTGGGACAGAAGTAGCATGTGTGATTTGAGTGTAAGGAGGAGACAAAGAAAAGCAAAAGACTAGAAAGATTGTGTTCGTTGACAGTAATCACTGATCATTCAGCTATGTAACAGGCAGTGTGTTAAAATAAATCTTATAACAGTAATATAGTATAAAAGTTCTCTTTTACCTATGTGGGGGTGGGGGTTAATGTGGAAAACATAAAAAAAGGGATCCATCTTCAAAAGTTTGATCAGGGCTTTATACATGGTTTAAGCAGCACTGTGAACCTTAAAAACATTAATGTAATTGCTCTAAATATTTGTGTTGGCACTAAACAGCATTATGATCTACCCAGAGTTGCTATGGGCTATTAAAGAATTTGTTGTTTGCCAAATTATGAGACGGTAGGCAGACTTGATTGCACTTTGGCTGCCAAATCTACACAAACAGAACCCATCTGCAGTTTTGTTACTGTATTTTAACACATCTTCCATTTTTTTGAGTGACTAGCAAGCTTAGCCATAAAGATCAGATTTTATACATGAATACTGAGTATTAAACTGCCCTCTTTCTTGCCCAATATGACAACGTTGACAGCTCTTGTTTTGAAAGTTACGGGGCCTCCATAATACAGTATTTATTTCATAGATGCAAATGAAAAGTAAGACAAAATATGCATTAAAAGAAATAAGAAAGGCATTGAAATGTATTCCACAGCCTTCATGTAGAGTAGATGAATATTCTCAGTGTCTGAAGTGTTTAAGCGCACTTAAGCTCTCCTTCTTGCTTTGCTGTGTGTTAGTATTAATAAGAATAAAAGACGAAGAGGTGTTCTCTCTTCAAATAATTAAAAAAATTTTTTTTCAAAGTGAGAGTGTTTCTGTATGAAAGCCTGCTTTATGTCACTCCTTTAATCACAGAATGATTTTAAGAAAACATTCCCCTGAGAAGAAAACAATCTGTATTTATATGAAGCTTCGATATTTAAAAAAAAATGAAGTAGTTTATGGGACCAATGATTATATATTCCTGTGATCCTTCAGAAGCAGCTAAGCTAGCAGTATGTGATGGACGCCTGTCCACTTATTTTAAATTAATATCTCTTTGGAAATCATTTTGTGTCTACGTGCATTTTAATTTGATTCTTACTGAGATTTGCATTTGAATTTGCTTGCCTGTGTTTTGTATTTCTCATTTAAGATCCCTGTATTCTTTTGTGTAAGATGTTGTATACAGCAGGAACATTATAGTACTCAAGAGTTGGCAGGTATTCCCATTAGCCTTTAGTACTATTTTCACTGTCTAGCAGACTCTTCTCTGTGTTCTAATTGTGTCTAGCAAGGTATCTGTGCTGCTAAGCTATAGAACAACTTTAATCCAGTAGCAAACTTCAGCTGCCAAGCAATCTTTCCTACAGTTATTATAAAACCTCACTTGGTCCCAATAATTCAAGTAATACAAATAATCTCCAAAAGACTCTGCACAATTATAATGTTCTACTAACTTTCACTTTTTCATTTTGTAATATCATATCTCTAATGCAATGAATAATAATTTTTAAAAAGTCCTCGTCTTAATCTTTGCACAAGTGCTACCCTTGATTCCATAGTGATTTCCAAGTATACTTGATGAAATTATTGTGTTCCATGATCCACTCCATGCCCCAATACTGTCTATGTTTTGAGCAACACTCTGCTTCAGGGGGATTTGAGCTTGATTACAATAATTGATGCTTCCACCTTCTAGGCAGCCTCTGAAACACAAACTATACGAGCCATCTAATAGAAAGCTATGTTGATTCTAAGGAGCTCACATCATGGGGCTAAAAAGATTTAAAAAGTAGATCAAATTCATCTTCTGAAATTCAGGAAAATTGTGTGTGTGTGTGTGTGTGTGGGGGGGGGGGGGGTTAATGTTGTTAATAGTGCACACTCTTTCCCGATAGTGTGCCCATGCACAAATAATGCATATATGTGAACAGTATCAGAGAAGAGCATATACTTTATTGGGAGGGGGGGGTAAATCTGATAAATGAAACCTTTTGCAGTTCTGTGCATAGAAAGGAGATTGGACAAAAAAGAGTGGTATACATATATGCAAGTCTGCCATTATGTAAATTCATTGGGGCAAGGTAATGTAACTGAGAAGTGGGACGCTTTGCAGGAGGGCCTCCTTCTGTTAAGTGAAAGAAGATGTCCTTTTATCAAAAGATAGTTCAAAGTACCGTCCCAGCCTGGAATAGTGATCCTATAGCAGGAAAATGGATGGGATTTGCAATGTGGGAGCAGAGTTGGGGGCGGGGGTGGTGACAATTTTAAAACTAATGAAAGACCTGAAATAGATCAGCTGTGGTATAGGAACAACAGTATAAATTTCTGTTAAGAATGTTTATCTCTCCCAAACAAGCTTATATGGTGCATGTGGCGGAGCATGATGCCTGTTTGAAGTATAAGGAAGATACAGCCAACATGGGGCATACCTTTTGTGGATACAGGCTGGTTCAAGGCTTCTGGAGAACAATAATAGATTATTTAGGTGATATTCTAGTTAGCCACATTCCTTATAACGCTGTTTGGTTAAACTGGACATATACTGGATTTAAGAAAAGAGTGATGCCTTTTGCTGAAAACGGCCTTTTTTCTGAGAAGGAGGAAGATGATCTTGTTAAATTGAAGTACAGAGGATTCACCGTAGTTTACTCAGTGGAAGAATGAGCTTTATAAACTGCTGAGATTGGAATGATTGGATATATACATATACATACACATCAGTCTAATAGTCTGCAAGAGCCTGTGTAGTTCCATTTGGATTACAGAGAATAAAGAGACTGAAAACATGATTCAGGAATTACAGTTACCAAAGAAATATGTTTTTAACTGTTTCCGAAAACTTAAATTATCTCTCAATACACAAATTGAAAAAGGAAGAGAATTCCAAATAGAGGTAGCTATATAGGATAAAGATGACGCCAGTTGTCTAGAAGATTTTACTGTACCCACTTTAAGAAACCTTAAAATAATCTGACCCCTAGCAAGTTTTCTATTGTTTAGCCCCTCTTCCCAAATCCCTGTGAAGGATAATCAGTGGAAGGCTGTACAGGCTAAATCTTCAGGGGTGCTTACCCCTGGATTCACTCTTTTTACATTTTAAATCTTATCTCTTACGCATATGGTACCAGTAGCTAGAGGTGTTGTTAGAGGTATAGTTATGGTATGGATCTGCACATCTAGTATCAGCTGCCAAAAAGGACAAAGCTCGGGGAATCCTATAGTGGGAAAGGCTGGATACTATTAAAATGATGTTAGAGCCTAAGATCACATATGTTCTGAGTATGATCCCTCTTCTCTTTCCAAGCTCCTTCTATAGGCGGCTTGAAAAATTGCTGTCCAATTTCCTATGGAACTTCAAGGTACCCAGAATCTCTTTATGTAAATTAAAACTGCCTAAATTGCAGGGTAGTGTCAAATTCCCTGATCTTCTGCTATATCATAAAGCTTTCATCCTGCGTCAAGGCATCGAATGGATTGCTCCTTCCAACGCAATCTCTTTGCCCAGATGGCTAGTTTTTGAACATTCCATTCTTGGCCCTTTATCGCACTCATATCTAATTGACATGCGTCTTCCTAATAACTTTGCCTCCAACCCGATTATTAGTGTTACCCATAGGCTGTTGACTTCCTTTGACAAGTCTTTAGGTATTTCTTGGTCTGCAACGTCGCTCGCGCCCATTTGGAACAACCCCAGGTTTAAAATTGATAAAAAGCAGGTTTCTTGGGCTCAATGACAGCGCATAGGAATATGGGCCCTTAAAGATTTTATTGATTTCAAAAGCCAAACGTGGAAACCCTTCTCAGATATGAAAGTGGAATTCTCATTATTAGATTCTCAGTTTTATCAGTGGTTGCAGCTTAGTTCCATGCTAAAAAAAAAGTAATTTTCAAATTCAGCAAATGCCACAAATCCCTGATGGGTCATGTTGCCTCTCACATTTACAAATTCATTTTGAGAAAGCCTCTCACTAAGTGCACAGGTCTGCGTAAATGTTGGGAAGAAGATATTCAAGAGTCTATTCCAGATAATATATGGGTGTGGACCTGGAGTTCCTTATTTAAATGTTCCAAATCTTCGTCAACATTGCAATCCATGTTCTTCTTCATGCATAGGGCTTTGTGAACGCCTCTTAAATTGCATATGATTGACCCCTCCAACTCCAACCTTTGCTGGTCATGCCAATCTCAACAAGACAATATTAGGCACCTCATATTTGATTGTGCATGTATTCAAAAATACTGGAAAGATATCTGGTCATTATGGGTAGATGTTTTCCACCTCCCAGGTTCAATAACTTATAAATATGTGTTACTCAAAGACCAATGCTTTCAGAATAACCTAAAATCTGGTGAATGTGCAATTGTTAATACTATGCTCTCATTGGTTTGAAGGTAATTTATTTGCATTGGAAATCTTTGGACCAGGTCACTTATCAAGAATGGTGGAACTTATTGTTTCAATCCTATAAATATGAAACATATCTTGCAAAAGAATCACTTAAGTTTGCTCTGCATGAGGAGAAATGGTTTCCACTTCTATCTTACTTTAAAGATTCCTAATGTGACATGTTGTGCTAAATACCATTAACGAAATGTACCATTAACGAAGTGCACCTTTGCTATGTACCTTCCTTTTTTTTTTCTCTCTCTCCTTTTGATTTTTCACCCTTTTTGTAGAATTGTTTACTGTTACATTGTTGTTGCTTCCTGACTGCATTTGCATTGAAAATCAGTAAAAGTACTAAAACCTAAAAAAAAAACCCAAAACATTTTGTTAACCCAAAATCAAAGCAAGAAGATCAAGAGCCAATAGACATCCAAAATCTATCAGTTGAAATAAGATACAAAACATCAGGAACATGTCTATGACAGTAGGCCACAGAAAATAAAAGGGGGTTTGTTATTTTTAAAAAATGAGATAACAAGTATCAAAACTAACATCCAAGTCCAATCAACAAAACTGCAATAATCATAAAAAGTCCCAAGAACAGAATAGTGAGGGTACACAGTCTGACTGTTCAGCAGATAACAGAAGAGATAAGGAGCTGTCCAAATGTCTGCCTGATGCAAGAAGGTCTGAAAATCTTCTACTTGAACAGCAGTGAGAATAACCACTTTTATAGTGTGTGCTCCAGTATACCCAGGAGACTTCCAGTTCTTATGGGTAAAATTCTTTACGTAGACCAGGTCTCCAGGCTGGTAGCGACAAGAGGGCAGCAGTGACATCTGACTCTGATGGGTGTTGATGAAAAAATAAAGAGAGAGTGTTGAAAAAGTTACAATATTCATATATTTAATGTACTAAAAAGTTGACAGTGAGACAATTCTCATGTGTTTAGTATGCTTTGATAGGGAATTCAGAAGAGACACCTTTTTATGTTTTGCACACAACTAATATTTCATTCAGGACAGAGACCATCTGCATGTACTGATTGTACTACCAAATTACATTAAAAAGTCAGAAATGTTCACTATGTTGATTGTATCTGATAGGTCATATAAAGAGAAACATTTTTTATTCTTGATTTTGAATATATTCTTGCATGCATGACATTAAAGCTTTAGTTTAATACTATCTTAAAATAACTCTTAACTATATAGAGTATATAAAGCATAGCTTAAGTAATTGTGAAAATGTGTTTTTTTTTCTATAGTTTTCCTGCCAGTGGGAATATGTTTTAGAAAAGGACATGGCACAATTGGACTATTGAAAGTGCCCAGAGTGGGAAGGTCTAGGAATGTCGGTTGTGTTATAGTTCAGAGGAGGGGGGCTGGAGGGAAAGGTGCTGGCTGAACCCTGAGAGAAGAGGAGCTACAGGGAAGGGAAAGAGATGCCAGACCAAGAGGAACAAGGAAGAGGGAGTCAAATGCTGAATCCACAGCAGGAAGGAGAAAGGGAAAGAGGGGCAGGCAAGTGAACCAGATGATGGAATGGGTGTGGGAAAAGAGAGACACATTGGTGTGGAAGAGGAAGAGAGGGGAGAAGCAGGATACAGGGAGATAACAGAAACAGAAGTGAAATGATGTGCATGGGAGGGGACACAAAGTGGAGATGCAGTGTAGGGATGGAGGGATGGTTTATGAACACAGAGGGGCAATGCCCGACAGACACAGAAGGGAGATGATGTTCAACACAGGGGGAGAGGATAGGGAGATAGGTGATGATGGATATGGGGATATGAGCATAGGGGAGATAATGGAAAGGGAAGTATGGGGACAGAAAAGGAAGATGATAGGGACACAGAAATGGAAGATAGATGGTGAACATGGAGAGAGAAAAAAAGTCAAATGGACAGGAGAAACTGTGAGTGAATTAAGAGAAGACAGACGCAAAAACCAGAGACTGAGACCAACATGATTTTAAAAATACAATGACCAGACAACAAAATTTATTTTTGATTTTGTGATTAGAGTATGTCGGATTTGAAAAGTACATCTTGCTAGAGCTAGTGTTAGATATGGCTGGGGCCCAGGGCAGAAATTTGGGAGGGGACCCCAAAACCCACTAACAGGCTACACTTTCTTCACCTTTCATCAGGCTTGGGCTCTCTCTGGTCAGGGGTTAAGGGCAGTTGCTCTAGTCGCACTTCCCTAACACTATCCCTGGCATGTGCCATCTTTATATTTTGCACAGTACATGAGTAAATGCATCGCTTTCTATATCTCTGGCATTCTGCTAACTAACTGTTTGAGGCTTGTGCAGATGGGGGTCAGAGCTCGTGGGAATGGGGCGGGGATGGGGACAGGGACAGAGCTCGCGGTGACGGGGCAGGGATGGGGACCTATCTTGCAGGGTCAGGATGGAGACAAAGCTCGCTGGGATAGGGACAGTCATTCTCTAGTGCCTACTGCTGCCTGGGAACAGATCACAACTTGCCAAATTTCATGCACTGTGTGAAGATTTGACCAAAGTCAAGTAAGTTCTGGGTATTTAAAATGAAGGCTCTAATATTCCCTTTGATAGAATCCATACATTCTGGGGTGACTATCCATTTTCGCCTCTTTGCCTGCTTGCATTTGTGCATGTATCCTTGGAGACCAAAATTACAATGGCATCAGTTAATAAAATTTATATCACTATAAATTGCAGTTACAGATCCTGGCCCTCCAGTGTTTAAAGCAGATGAGTTTTTGTTTATGTGGAGACCACTAGTCCTGATCTTTTTTAATTTTCAAACGGGCCAGATCCTGCAAAATAACACAGATCCTGGCCCCAGTGGTGGAGGTCCCACTCAGCTCTTGTGGTTTCGGCATGCATCAGCTACACCACCAACTGGTCCTTGCTACAGATTCTTTGTTATAAAGATAGCACATGTTCTTTCTTTGTGCACACAAGAGAAGTGGCCCAGGAGAGTGAGTCCATACCAAATAAATCTTTTGGACTTGAGGGCAGTGTGGTATGCCTTCTTGGGCATAGACAGACAATCAACTAGCCATGTTCTGTTTGAATAAATAGGGTGGGGACTGAGTCTTACATCTGTGTAAAGAGATGCTGAGGAGCTGGGAGTGGGCCATCACATACATCCTAAAAGTCATGAATCTTCCAGGCATTCAAAATGGAATTGCAAACTAGTTCAGCCATGTGTTTGGAACATCATGATTGGTTTCTAAACAAGAAGGTGACAGAGAGCATCTTCACTCATTGTGGCACTCTAAATTTATATGACAGAGGACATCATTGAGTGCCTCTTTTCTATTTTAAGAGATTGACATTATGGAATCTAGAGTAGGATGTTTTCAACCTTAATTGGATTTCAAATCTGTACATAGTACCACAGGCCCTGCTGATATAACATACTTTTCTGAAATTAAAATGGGGTAAGATCAGACTGTATGGCCTCTGAGCTGACTGCAGTATTACTTTGGTGACTGAAAGAGTTCCTTTCACTCATCAACCAACAGTAGGCTACAGTTTTGAACCCAGACTCTTTGTTGTAAACAGACCCTGACTTCTTGGAAAGGACTCGCCCATACTGGAAGGCTACACAACAGTTTTTATTCTTTGAGCCAAACAGACTGGCTTAACAGTGTCTAAATGCACCCTTTCCACCTGGTTGGTCAACCCTCTAGTAATTTTTAATGGAGGAGATCTGCAAAGCAATCACCTGGTTGTCATTGCACATGTTAACCTAGACACCATGTCCCACAAGGACAGTGACTCACCACTGCTTCCTCCGGGATCATCCTATGCTTAGAATCTTCAGACTAGAAAAGTGCAGTCTTCAGCTATGGAAGTTCCCATGACTGTGGCTGATTTTATCCTGCTTATTGATGGAGAAAATATAGTTACTTACCTATAGCAAAGGTTCTCTGCAGACAGGATAAATCAGTTCACCCAATCTTTTCCTCTACCCTGGGGAGTTGATTCTTGAGTTTTGAATGAGACTGGGGACCTTTGGGAATTTCCACAAGTTTAGAATACATTATTTTGGTCTAAATGAGCTCTGAAAGAGCAAGGACTGTGTTGGCAAGATCAGATTATGTCACCTCACAAGTGTGGCTAATCTTTCCTATTGTCTGCACAGAACCCTGTTACAGGTAAGCTGCTCTGCTTTCTTCCTTTCTTGAAACAACTCTGATGCTCCTCAGCCACTTTCCTTTTTTTCTTCCCTTCTCCTCATTCTCCTTCTTTCCCAGCTCACACTTGCTGTCATCTCTTTTGTACTTTCGTCGTTCTTCCTTATTTAAAAAAACATACTTTTTTACACATTTATTAGTTTCATGAGGAAATTATCACCTTACCACGTGTAAATTATGTGGTATTGAAAGACATAGTTCTGACTTAGAAAATATTATAGGATGCGATAGGGCATTGTAGAACAGAATCTCTATATGTTGGATTCTCTTTTATTTCTGTTTTTTTATTAGCGTGTACTCTTGGACACAAAAACAATTGATTAGTCTGTAGTTTCTTTGAGCATCTGTACCCAGAAAGCTTTAGCATTATACAGAGTATAAAATTAAAATGTGCTGTTTTATTCTCGTGATTCTAGATCAACAGATTTCTACATTTCCAGTGATCATTGTGAACAGAGAGCATGCTTTGAGATACTGTGCATAAAGGCTTCCACAGGAGTTCCATGGAAGCTGCTACTATTAGTTTTACCTGTGTGGGTTATTTGCTGTTAAGTTTTGATTAATTGGGACTTGGAGTATTTGTTTACTATCTGATTGACCGATGCTAAAAACCCAACGCCAGCACTAGAGCCGATTAGTGCCAGCATTAGGGTGTGCAAGATGTTCAGAGGGCACCAATGTACGTGCCAAAAATGGCTGCAAATAGTATTAAAATGTAGTCAGATAAATGCAGATGAGGTCATTAGCTATTCCCTCCCATGCTCAGAGAAACAGCACACAAAAAAACACTGCCCTAACACTGGAAACCTATTGCCAGCTCAGAGCTAGCGTTGGGTTATTTGAGGAGAGGATTTCTCAAAGAAGGATCATCTTTTCTAAAGTCCAGAAAATCTAAAACATTCTGTGCACAAAAATGTCATCATCCCCTTTGAAGATAAACTGGTCGTTGTGGCAATACTACAGAAAATTTACTTCCTTGAGCTTCAGGTTGAACAATGTGTCCATGAAATCCCATTGAAGAATGTCTCCATAGATCTGGTCCTCTTATGCTCATAAACTGTTCCAGGTAAAGTCGTCCAAGTGCTCATCAGGGATGCCCTTTTTTTTCCATTATGGGTCGAGAATGTCCATGTGTTAGGCACGCCCAAGTCCCGCCTTTGCTACGCCTCCGACACGCCCCCGTGAACTTTGGTCATCCCTGCGACGGAAAGCAGTTGGGGACGCCCAAAATCGGGTTTCGATTATACCAATTTCGGTGACCCTGTGAGAAGGACTCCCATCTTCCGATTTGTGTCGAAAGATGGGCGTCCTTCTCTTTCGAAAATGAGCCTGTTTGTCTTCTTTTTTGTCTAGAACTCCAGACAAGCCTGTCGTATAAGAAATTTGGTATCTGTATAAAGATTTTGGTGTTTTTATTCATGTATATATATTTTTTTCTCACAATTCAGCTGTTCTACCCCCGAGATCCAGGAGCTTAGGGCCTAAACATGTACACCCTAGAGGAGAGATGAGATGGGGGAAATATGATACAGGTATTTAGATATATGAAAGTTATTTAAATTGCAAGAAATAAACCCTTTTGAAAGGGAGTATGTTTTAGGACTAGAGGACATGATATGAAGTTCCAGATAAGTAGGCTCATAAGTAACAGCAAGAAATATTTTTTCATGGAAAGGTTGACAGATGTGTGGAATGCTGTCCTGAGATGGTGATTTTTGAGACAAAAATGGTAATGGAATTCAAGAAGGTCTAGAAGATGGAAACTGAGCATTGGACATATCAGCTCAAAAACAGCAATGAAAGGACTTTTTGTGCTTCTGAGAAGGCATGAAGGGTAACCTGCATAGAGTTGCAGTAAGAACTCTAAATAAAGGGATTGGGGGGGGGGGGGGGGGGGTAAATAACCAGCACAGAACTGCATTTGCAACGCCAAACAAAGACATACCTGCACCAAACATCATTTGCTCATTTAGCACCTTCCTAGGCAAACTAGATGGGCCATTTTGATCTTTATCTGCCAATTACTATCTTATTCAAGGTACACAAATACCACCAATATGATTTGAACCCTAGGTCTTGGCTTACTGTTATAACCAAAAGGCTATTGCCAGGGCCGCTGAGAGACTGAGCCGGGCCGAGGCCCCCCAGGATCGCTGCTGTTGACCTTCCCCCAGGATCGCTGCTGCCCGCCACAACTTCAACTACCTTGGCTGGTGGGGATCCCAAGACCTTGCCAACAGAAGATGTCTTCCTCCAGCGTTGCTCCTCTTCACTCTGCCACATGGCCTGCCCCTGCAGCTGCTTTTTCTCTCACATTGCGCATGCACCAGCCAACCAGAGGCCTTGGCCCAAAGACCAACCTCCAAGTGGGGCCCAGCACCGGAGTTTTCTCTCTCCTGCTCCTGTCAGGACACGGTCACCCGGATCCCGTCAGGAGCAGGAAAGAAAGAGAGACCCCGGCGCAGGGCCCCCCCTTGGAGGCCTGGGTGATTTTGCCCTCCCCCCGCCCCCAAGGTGGCCCTGACTATTGCAGGATTTAATAGGAAAACATCCAGCATTCTGCTCTCTTTAGTCTAGTCCAGCATGGACTATATATCCTAGAATCTGGTGGCTAAGACCTGGCTGCTTCTGTGACTTTACCAGACCTATATAAATGCTAATTCTGTCTCCATAAAGTAATCTGTTGGGCTTGCTCCCAATTCCTCTCATTTTTCTGTCACCATCTTCTATTTTCTTTGTCTCCTCTTAATGCTTCATTTCCTGCCTACCTTGTCCTAAGAGATTCCCAGTCTTCCCTGGGACCTCTGGGAAACATAGTTTTAGCCTTATTTTTCAGCTTAGGCATCTTTCTGGGGTGTAACTGATCCTTCCTGGACCTTACTCTGGGGTTTAACTGCTTCTTCATATCTCCAGTTGTTGACGGAACATATATTTCAGGACCAGAGTAAGCATTAAGTAAAAGTAGACAGTCACCTAGAGCAGCAGATTTTTTTTTGTGGGGGGGGGGGGGCAGCAATAGAAATAAAATAATACTTGACAGTCACACAAAATGAAAGAAACAGGAGGTATTTTTATAAGCAAGGAGGATAGGCAGTTTTCAAATAGCCCATTTACCCAGATTATTTTGGGAAGGGTGGTATGGGGTGATCATTATTCTTGGGGGGGAGGGGTCCTAAAGTTAATTGAGAGGAAGGGGAGCACAAGGCTGATGGTTTGCCTAAGGCGCCTAATACCCTTGCACAGGCTTTGATATATTCTATCACAATATGCATTATGTTCCCCCCTCCCCCCTCCCCCCCAGGACTAGGAAGATTTGCTGTCCAATCTACAAGCCTCTAAATTGTAAGGAGTAATCATTAGAAACTACTGGATATTTTACAGCAGCTCATTATCATTAGAATGCACTGCTTGCATGACTAATTTTCTGCAGTTTTTCTTTGAAGACAGTTTCTTAGTGGTTCAAATATAAAGTGTCAGTTGTTTTATATGTCCCAGCATATGTGCAGTACTCTGTTTGTTTACACTTTAGCTAAAGTTTTAAGTTTAGTTTTGATTGGACTAGTGTACAGAAGAGAAAGTTTCTTTCAATTGGCAAGAGAAAATGCCAAATTGAAAGAAATTAGTAACCTGGCGCAGAGCCTTCTCCGAAACCAACTCCGGCACTCCCACAAACTGCAAATTTTCTCTGCATGCGCGGTTCTCCAGGTCCTAATTTTGGGCATTGATCAGCTCCATCAGCCGTGTGAGCTCTGCGCCATGAGTCTGTGCTCCGTCCTCTAAATCAAATACTCTGCATTCCAGCTCACCCGTTCTCCGAGCTAACTCCCAGGTAAGTTGCAATATTCCTGCTATTTGCTCAGACAGCTGTTGAAGATACGAATCTAAAGCCTGAACCACCGACGCCAAAAATTTAAAAAAGGCATTTTTTGCAGGTACACTGAAAAATGGATCTGCGCGCTCCCAAAACACATGCCTACACTATTGCAGGCCATTTTTCAGCACACCTTAGTAAAAGGACCCCTATTTTTCTCCACCTCGTTATTTATTTTTTAAACTTATTAACAGAATTAGCATACCAAAAAATGATTAAGAAAAGATAATGCCTCATGAAAATTCACCACACATAGAAAAAGCAAATCATTTAGTCCACATCTCAGGAACAAACATAAGATGAAATATTTGAGATTAGGCAAAAATAGGATATTTTAATATAACTAGTCCTTTAAAAGACTAAGGGCCCTGTTTACTAAGGTGTGCTAGTGTTTTTAACCCGTGCTAAAATTAGCACACGCTAAACGCTAGAGACACCCATATATTCCTATGGGTGTCTCTAGCATTAGTGTGCATTAAAAACGCTAGCACGTCTATAGCACGGCTTAGTAAACAGGGCCCTAAATTGGTTCATGTTTTTTAGACTTTCATTAACTACAATCTTGCATTTTTGTCTCTTACGTTACAGGCAATTGTATGGACAAACCTGGTATAAATATATTTAATGAAGATTTATTTTGATTCTAGGTTCCATGGTTCCATTTTCCATGCGGGTTTTGCATGCTGAACTTCCACAGTATGTTGGAAATCCTCAGGAGTCCCTTGACAGGCTACACAACATGAAGACAATCTGCACAAAGGTAAAATACCTCTATAGCAGAAACGGTATTCAATCTAACAACGTGAATGTCAATAAGGGAGAGATTCTACTGATTAAATAGTCCAGGAATGCACCCTTTCATACTCCTCCTTGCCCTTACTATCTTCAACAAATATCTTGAAATAGTTTCCCTTTACTGTTATTTTTCCAGTCAAGGCTTCTTGAGTTTTTTTCTTGTACTTTTGAATGACGTAAATGGCTCACTGGAAAACAGGATTTTCTTAAAGATTCTAACCTGCTTCTTATTACAGATGTTTATCTTCTTTCATCAGTTATTCTTTTTTTTTTTCAATTGGATATTAAGTTTTGTCAATTCATATATCAACACAAAATCCATCTAAATTTAAAATGAAAATGATCATATATCAGACATAAGGGAAAAAAATGGAGTAGATATTCAGAATGATTTAATCGGCCAGAAGAGGCTGCTGCCAGGTTAAGTTGCAGTGAACTAACCATGGAATGACAATGTCATAACAAACTCTGTAAGCCACATTAAGCCTGCAAATAGGTGGGAAAATGTGGGATACAAATACAATAAAATAAATAAATCTCAAGATTTTCAATGGCACATAACTGTATAGCCCCACTGAAAATCCGGTGTGACCACTGCAGTACTATCTGGTTAGTGGAGAGGGAAGTCCAGGGGTAGACTTAGGGTGATGCTAAGATTTACCCAGTTAGCAAGATACTCAGCCTGCTAATCAGAGAAGTGCCCGAACAAAGTTAGGATAGCAAAAAAGACTGCCCTAATTTTATCTGGGCATTCATCCAGGTACTGGTCTAAATACATAGGAGCCAGCTCTGTGGGTGCTTGAGCACCCCCAATATTGAGAAAACTCTTTGAGCGTGTCCAAGGAAGGGCAATTTCTATTGGGTTTAGCACCCCCAATCATTTTGAAAAGTTGGTTCTTATGAAATGTCACCAGTACCCAGATAAGTTCCAGTGGCCAGTCATTACCCGGATGTTCAGTACCATGCCCGGATTAAGCCCAGCATTGAACATTTGGATCTAATTTCATTGGCCGAGGCCAGCTTTTAAGGAAATTCAGAGCACCGCCATATCAATATTGACTTGAATAAAAACATAATCTGAAATTCATCCTAAAGTCTACCATAAGGGATATGAATTTAGCCAATAAAGAAAACAGAAAAGGCTATATCAAAAAAGGAAGGCCTTCAACTATAAGCCTCCATTTAATCAGTCACAGTTGTCTGAAGCACTGATGAGCCCCCTGCCAAGCACCTATTTAGGTCTTGTTTGTTACTGTTTGACTGTGAATAAAGTCTACTAGGTGAAATGGATCTCAGAAGGCATACCAGTGTGCTTTAAATTTCATAGAACATTTTATTGGAAATGTTATAAAGAACCCATCCCTAGAGGAAAAGCCCTGAGGCAGACACCAGTTAGTCTTTTCACATGTGTGTTCTTATAGTGTGTAAGGAACTTTTACCATTTTTTTAAAGTAAATCCTGTCTCAACAGCTTTTAATATTAATGATATTATCTGGTATAAGGGTACAGAGGCAAGGATTTGAATGGTGCAGTGATTTAGCTGAACAGGACAGTGTTGTATATGATATTGAAATACTCAGTAAAGATAGTTGGAACATGAAAATCTATTGATCGCCACAGTTGTCAAGAAAGCAGCATGACAATGGAGTACATAATATAAAAATGAAATAAAACATTATCCCCCAATACTCAGTAAAGAGAGTTGGAACATGAAAATCTATTGATCGCCACAGTGGTCAAGGAAGCAGCATGACAATGGAGTACATAATATAAAAATGAAATAAAACATTATCTCCCAAATTTTATAAAAGTTGCTACAAATTGCACATGTGCCTAATGCAATTTAATTGAAAGTCAAGTAGCGCTGATAAATGGCTTAAAAATTAATTATTGGTGCTAGATTGGATTTAATTTAAATGTATGCATGTAAATTTAGGCACAGTTACACGCAGGTCCAAAAAGGGGGCACGGCCATGGGAGGATCATGGGCTTTCCCATAATTTATGTGCACTGTTACTACGACTACTACTACTACTACTTATCATTTCTATAGTGCTACTAGACGTACGCTGCGCTGTACACTTGAACATGAAGAGACAGTCCCTGCTCGACAGAGCTTACAATCTAATTAGGACAGACAGGACAACAGATATTGTGTATCTGGATTTTCAAAAGGCGTTTGACAAGGTACCTCCTGAAAGGCTACAGAGGAAATTGGAGGGTCATGGGATAGGAGGGAATGTCCTATTGTGGATTAAAAACTGGTTGAAGGATAGGAAACAGAGAGTGGGGTTAAATGGGCAGTATTCACAATGGAGAAGGGTAGTTACTGGGGTTCCTCAGGGGTCTGTGCTAGGACCGCTGCTTTTTAATATATTTATAAATGATTTAGAGATGGGAGTAACTAGCGAGGTAATTAAATTTGCTGATGACACAAAGTTATTCAAAGTCGTGAACTCGCGACAGGATTGTGAAAAATTACAAGAGGACCTTACGAGACTGGGAGACTGGGCGGCTAAATGGCAGATGACGTTTAATGTGAGCAAGTGCAAGGTGATGCATGTGGGAAAAAAGAACCTGAATTATAGCTACGTCATGCAAGGTTCCACGTTAGGAGTTACGGACCAAGAAGGGATCTGGGTGTCGTCGTCGATAACACACTGAAACCTTCTGCTCAGTGTGCTGCTGCAGCTAGGAAAGCGAATAGAATGTTGGGTATCATTAGGAAAGGTATGGAAAACAGGTGTGAGGATGTTATAATGTCGTTGTATCGCTCCATGGTGCGACCGCACCTTGAGTATTGTGTTCAATTCTGGTCGCCACATCTCAAGAAAGATATAGTAGAATTGGAAAAGGTGCAGCGAAGGGCGACTAAAATGATAACGGGGTTGGGACGACTTCCCTATGAAGAAAGACTAAGGAGGCTAGGAATTTTCAGCTTGGAGAAGAGACGGCTGAGGGGAGACATGATAGAGGTATATAAAATATTGGGTGGAGTGGAACAGGTGGATGTGAAGCATCTGTTCACGCTTTCCAAAAATACTAGGACTAGGGGGCATGTGATGAAACTACAGTGTAGTAAATTTAAAACAATTCGGAGAAACTTTTTCTTCACCCAACGCATAATTAAACTCTGGAATTCGTTGCCGGAGAACGTGGTGAAGGCAGTTAGCTTAGCAGAGTTTAAAAAGGGGCTAGACGGTTTCCTAAAGGACAAGTCCATAAACCACTACTAAATGGACTTGGGAAAAATCCACAATTCCAGGAATAACATGTATAGAATGTTTGTACGTTTGGGAAGCTCGCCAGGTGCCCTTGGCCTGGATTGGCCGCTGTCGTGGACAGGATGCTGGGCTCGATGGACCTTTGGTCTTTTCCTTTGGTCTTGTCTCACATCCTGTCAGGCTGAGGCCTTTTTTCTATACAATGCTTTGTCATTGCAACCAATATTATATATCCCGCTGCTATAGCTACTTCTGCCCCTCTGCTGCTCTGTCCTTGTGATATTGATGTCACAACTGTGGTCGTGACCCCTCTTTGACTCACCTTATTTCCCAAAGGTCAGCTTCTGAGCTGGCTCCTGTCTGTTCTTTCACCTTGTTGTTTCTTTCCTGTAGTGTTTCCACTTCCTGTGTGTTTCCTGCCTCTGTCCTGTAGTGTTTCCACTTCCTGTGTGTTTCAGGCCTTACTTTGATGTTCAGTGTGTTTCCTGCCTCTGTCCTTTAGTTGTGACATCATTAGTGAGGGCCTTTATAAGGAAGTGGTTAGTCCGTGTGCAGTGAAGCACTTCTGCCTTGTTCATAGTCTGTGTGCCCATGGGCACTTCTGTCTTGATTTCTTGTTTAGGGTGCCTGTGTGCACTTCTGCTTCTGTTCTTCTCTGTTTGTTTGTGTGCTAGGGTCAGCCTTAAGCTTTAGTTCTGTTGTTTGTCTGTGTGGGTCAGCTTTGTGTTCTGCCTAGTCTGCCTTGCTTGCTCTAGTCCCCTCTGCCTTCAGCTTCAGCTCCAGTCCTGTTGTTCCAGGCTTTTCTGTTCCAGCATTGCCTATTTACAGCTTCAGCTCCAGTCCTGTCTGTTCCAGCATTGCCTGCCTACAGCTTCAGCTCCAGTCCTGTTGCTCCAGTCCTGTTGTTCCAGTCTTGTCTGTTCCAGCATTGCCTGCCTAAAGCTTCAGCTCCAGTCCTGTGGTTCCAGTCCTGTCTGTTCCAGCACTGCCTGCCTACAGCTTCAGCTCCATTCTTGTTAGTCCAGTCCTGGTTGGGGGGGGTTTGCCTCCTGCTGCCACTCAACGACAGTAGGCCAAGGGCTCACGTTGTTCCAGGGTCCGTGACTGTTTGGTTAGAGCCTGAGACCATGACAGTTGGTTCCAGATGGCACCATTCGTGCTCAGGTACTCTGCTTTTTCACCCTGTACTTGTTAAGCAGACTACTATCAGTTTATGTGGAGGCAGCAGTCTTTACCAGTACTAGACAGAACCAGCACTGTGTGCCTATTTACTGGGCCATGTGTTGCTAATAAAAAACTGATCTTGTGCTGAAGTGAACAGTCATAGAGTTACTACCAGCGCACACATTGACAACTGTGCCACAGAGCACTAAAAATTGTGCTGCGGAATTTTATAGGCTCTGAAATACTAGAATACAGCCTTAAGCTACTCCTGACACTGGGGGCTTTTGACAATAGATTTCTAGTTTGAATGCTATACTGGCAGATAATTGCTCTGTGCTGAGCCCAAGATGAAAGCACAGAACACAAGTTGAGGTAATTATCTGCCTGTGGTGCTTGAAAATGAAGGCAGTTATTGCTATTAACAGAGGTGGGGGTGGGGACTGGCTTGTGTGTTTATTTTTTTAGTGCAACAAGTCCATTGGAATTCTTCAGCAGGGCATGCTTTTAATGATATGATGTCATACTTCCATGAAAAGACATGACAGTTTGGTGGATTTAGTCTTGTGTGTAGTGGTGCTATAATAAAGAATGCCAGCACGCTTCCTGTCTGCATTATTTTCATTTCAGAGCTTATCTTGTTGCCATCACTGATGGAATTCTGTAACCTTCATATACAGGGATGATTATTACATCTGGGCTCAAACTTCAAGCATTAAATAAAGCAGTAAAGTATTTGCCATAAACAGACTGCAGCAAAATGCAAAGGAGATGGATTTAAAGCAGTAGAACTAGCTAAATCCTTCAGTCTTTCCTATTTTATATTTTTTCCTTGCTATCTTCCTCTTTGATCTTATTGCTAGTCGGATTTCTCTATTGGACTGTGTCATTATATATCAAAGACAGGCCCTTACAGTCTATTCAATACAACATACAGGAGAAAAAGACTTTGGGAATGTCATCTGCTAAAAAAAAATGGTTTAAACCAACAAGGCTGTAATCAGGAGAAGCTGAGGTTAAGATTTACAAGCATCTTCTAAAATATGGGTTTTCGAAGCTAGGACCAGATTTTCTGTTCCTAGGGCAGATATTCAGAATTACAGCACCCTTCCTGCTTTGTTTAGACATTTATTTACAGTATAGTCTCAATTGTCCAATCTTCACTAATCCAACCATCCGGCATATGCAACAGACACCCCCCCCCCCCCCCCTATTGACTTAATTGTATTGCTGTTAAGAAGTGTGCTTCTCTTTCTGTTTTCCGGCTTCACACGCTGCTGGTTCGTGTTAATAAACAATATTGTACTTTAAATACAGATACCCAACGCTTGTTTGTTATGCATAAAGTATGTTTTTCGTGGATTTTTGAAGGGGTTACTATTGTTTGCTGTATTATCCAAATTTTCACTTATCCAACAATGGCTCGATCCCATTTACGTTGGATAATTGAGACTGTACTGTATTTTATTTTATTTATTGAGCTTGTATTCATTGTGAGGGTATGGGAGGGTTGCAAGGAGCTGTGGTGCTGGTTCTCCTCATGACCTGATAGGGATGGATGATCTGTCATTTGAGGTGGGGATAAGAAGGCCAACAGGTTTTTGGTATCTCTGGACAAAGTATTCAGGGTGGCAATAGGAGGAGGCAAGCCCATCACCACATCACAGCCCTTATAAAAGAAAATACAAGAAAAGTCCTAAGACCTTCTATGTACAAATAAACACCCACGGTCAGTATCAGCCATTCAGTAAACTTAACATTATATCTGATATCATCCTTCAGCTAATTACTCTGTATGGACAGAATATCCAAATTTTCCCCGACGTGGCTGGAGCCACTCAGTTGATGAGAAAACAGTTTCTTGATTCAGAGTCTCATACTTAAGCATTAGGAACGTTGTTCTTTCTTAATTTTCCTTGAAACATAGTAACATAATAAATGACGGCAGATCGGCAGATAAAGACCTGAACGGTCCATCCAGTCTGCCCAACAAGATAAACTGATTTTACATGGTATGTAATACTTTATATGTATATCCGAGTTTGATTTGTCCCTGCCTTTCTCAGGGCACAGACCGTAGAAGTCCGCCCTGCACCGGTTTTATTCTCCAAATACCAACGTCACCACCCAATGTTCGCTAAGATTCCATAGATCCATTTCTTCTAAACAGGATTCCTTTGTGTTTATCCCATGCATGTTTGAATTCCATTTCCGTTTTCATCTCCACCGCCTCCTGCAGGAGGGCATTCCAGGTATCCACCACCTTCTCCTTGAAAAAATACTTCCTGACATTACTCCTGAGTCTGCCCCCCCTTCAACCTCAATTCATATCCTGTAGTTCTACCACCTTCCCGTCTCCGGAAAAGGTTCATATGCGGATTAATACCTTTCAAATATTTGAACGTCTATATCATGTCACCCCTGTTTCTCCTTTCCTCCAAGGTACACATGTTCAGGTCGGCAAGTGTCTCCCCGTGCGGTTTGCAACGCAAATCCCATACCATTTTCGTAGCTTTTCTTTGCACCGCTTCCAGTCTTTTTACATCTTTAGCCAGATAAGGCCTCCAAAACTGAACACAATACTCCAAGTGGGGCCTCACCAACAACTTGTAGAGGGGCGTCAACACCTCCTTTCTTCTGCTGGTTATACCCCTCTCTATGCAGCCTAGCATCCTTCTAGCCACGGCCGTCGCCTTGTCGCATTGTTTCTTCACCTTTAGATCCTCAGACACCAACACCCCAAGGTCTCTGTCCTGAGTTGAGCTTACTAATCTCTCCCCTCCTATTCGGTATCTCTCCTTTGGGTTTCTACACCCCAAATGCATCACTCTGCACTTCTAACTTTCAGAGATCCCTTCTCCTCGTTTCTATTCCCTCCAGGGTATCCACTCTATTGACTATCTTCGTGTCATCCGCAAAAAGGCAACCTTTCCTTCCAACCCTTCAACAATATCTCTCACAGATATATTAAACAAAATGGGCCCCAGCACTGACCCCTGAGGAACCCCACCGCTCACCATCCTTTGCTCCGAGCGGATTCCATTTACCACCACCCTCTGCCACCTGTCGGTCAACCAGTTTTCTATCCAGTTCACCACTTCTGGTCCTAAGTTCACCTCTTTCAGCTTATTCACGAGTCTTCTGTGGGGGACCGTATCAAAGGCTTTGCTGAAATTCAAGTAGATTACATCTAGCTCACGACCTGCATCCATTTTTTTTGTCACCCAGTCAAAGAAGTCAATGAAATTCATTTGACAGGATTTTCCTTTGGTAAAGCCATGTTGCCTCAGGTCCTGTAACCCGTTGTCTTCTAGAAAGTTAACTATCCTTTCTTTCAGCAGCGACTCCATTATTTTTTCTACCACCGATGTGAGACTTACCGGTCTGTAGTTTCCCACTTCTTCCCTGTCTCCACTTTTGTGAAGAGGGACCACATCCGCTCATCTCCAATCTCGCAGAACCTCTTCCATCTCTAAAGATCTATTAAATAAATCTTTAAGAGGTCCCGCCAGGACCTCCCTGAGCTTCCTCAGTATCGTGGGATGTATCCCATCCGGACCCATAGCTTTTTCCACTTTCAGATTCTCCAGCTGTTTATAAATTCTTTCTTCCATAAACAGCGCAGTATCCACTCCATTCCCAACCACAGTCCTTAACCAGGATTTTCCTCCGTGAACACCAAAGAGAAGTAATTGTTTAGCACACACGCTTTATCCTCCTCACTTTCCACATAACCATTGTCATTATCTTTCAGTCTCGCAATTCCATTCCTATCTTTTCTCCTTTCTCCAATATATCTGAAAAAGGTCTCGTCACCTCTCTTTACATCTTTAACCATTTTTTCTTCCGCTCGCTCTTTCGCTAGCCGTATTTCCCTCTTCGCTTGTTTGAGTTTAATCCGATAATCTTTTCCGTGATCCTCTCATTGCGTTCTTTTGTATTTCTTGAACAAAGCTTCTTTTGCTCTTATTTTTTCAGCTACTTGGTTGGAGAACCATATAGGCTTCCTGTTTTCTCTTGGTTTTGTTTACTTTCCTCGCATAAAGATCAGTCGCCATATTTATAGCAGCCTTCAGCTTTGACCACTGATGTTCCACTTCTCCTAAGCCTTCCTACTTCAACAGCTCCTTTATCAGGTATTCCCCCATTTTATCAAAATCAGTATGTCTGAAATCCAGTATTTTTAGTTTTGTGCGTCCACACTCCGCCTTCGCCCTTATCATCATTTATCATTTATTCCTTTTATATACCGTTTCTTATTGCAATTACAAAACAGAACGATTTACATTAAAAATTACATCTTATATCAAACCATATTGTGTGATGATCACTATTACATAGGTGGGCACCCACCCAGATATTAGAAACACTTCCTCCATTCGTGAGCACCTGATCCAGCATCGACCCTTCCCTCGTGGGTTCCGTCACCATTTGTCTGAGCAAGTCACTTTGACAGGCATCCACAATCTCCCTACTTCTTTCCTATTCCGCAGACAGGACGTTCCAATCCACATCAGACAAGTTGAAATCTCCCAATAGTAGCACCTCCCCTTTCATACCAATCTTTTGAATATGCTATGCTCTATCAGATCCTTGTCTAGCTTCTCTATTTGTGCTAGAGGTCTGTAGATAACCCACGTGTGGATACAGGTTCCATCTTCTCTGTCCAGGATGATCCATAAAGCTTCTTCCTTTCCCCAGGTGTTCCGCATTTCAGCCACTCTGATATTGTCTCTCACATACAGCTCCACTCCTCCACTGCTTTGGCCCTCTCTATCCTTTTTGAAAAGATTATAGCCCAGTATAGTCACATCCCATTCATGGGAATCATTGAACCACATCTCTGTAATAGCAACAATATCCAAGTTTTCTTCAAACATCAGGGCTTGCAAGTCTTGAACCTTTTTACCTAGACTACGAGCATTTGTGCTCATTGCTTTCCATCTGCATGGAGAGTTTAGGTGGTTTTCTGTATTTAGATGACTTTTCCCCTCTGCCATCAAGTTTATTCTGGGGGTGACTTTCCGAATTCCATTGTTTCCTTTTGTCACCCCCACCTTCTAGTTTAAATGTCTAGAAACATACTGTCTCAATTTCTCCCCAAGGATCCTTTTTCCTGTCACATTACAGTACAGCCTGTTATTTTTCCACGTATTACCCCATGCCCCTATGTGACTAAAACCTTCTTCTTTACACCAAGACTCAAGCCACTTATTGAACGCCACTGTTTTGCGTAGTCTTTCTTCTCCCTTCCACCATGTGGGAATTACTTCAGAAAAAGCCACAGTCCAAACCAAAGATTTCAGTCCCTCCTCAAGCTTCTGGAATGCTCTCTGTTCTGTAAGTTTGCTATTGTTGGCCAGGTCATTTGTCCCCAGGTGAATTACAGCATCAATATTCGAAGCCTCAATCTCTTCTCGGATCACTTTCAGAATTTGGTCGGTACATCTGGTAGCTGGAGATCCTGGAAGGCATTTCACTAGGTTGGAACCCTTGAACTGTGTTCCTAAGTTAATGCCTCTGATAATGGAGTCTCCGAGCAGTAAACCAATTCTGAAAATGCCCAGCGTAGCTCACAGCTCCCAAGGTAAAGTGAAGTTCTGGGGTTTTTTTTTCTCTAACTACACAGTTGTACACAAATTGCCCCGCCTCCCAAGGTATGAGTCACTAGGTGCTAGTGTAACCAACTTGATTTAAATTAGGTCTCTGGCACTGGAGATTCAAAACCCAATTCTAATAAACACAACTTTAAGACAGACACCAGAACCAGAGCACCAAATTTGGTGTAGCCAAGTTAATTGGATTAAGTTACTTGGCACAGGTACAAAACACAGTTCTAGAGAGCACCTTTAAGACAATTGCAGCATGAAAATGTGACATCACTGGCACAGAAGTTCAACACAGTTCAAATAAGAAACTACCAGCATAAAATTATGAAATCACAATGCAGCAACAATTGTAAGTTACAGGCAATAGGATAGAAAGGTTTAGAGAGGACAACAAGTGAAAGGACAGGTTTTTTTTCTTTATTAAATGAAATATAATAGAGTCAACAGTTTTATCAGAAAGATTTAGAACATAGGTAACCTCAGTTACAAATCAAACCAATTCTGAAAATGCCCAGCGTAGCTCACAGCTCCTAAGGTAAAGTGAAGTTCTGTTTTTTTTTTCTCTAACAACACAGTTGTACACAAATTGCCCCTCAAGGTATGAGTCACTAGGTGCTATGTAACCATGTTTAATTATGTAGATGTTTAATTACTTATATTACTATGTAGATGTTTAATTACTTATAATAACTCTCAATAGGGCTCATTTTCAAAGCACTTAGACTTATAAAGTTCCATAGGTTACTATAGAATTTTGTAAGTCTTAGGGGCCCTTTTACTAAGCCTACATGCACCCAACACACACCAAATTGGAGTCACTATCCGGTTACCGCGTGGCCCTTGTGGTAATTTCAATTTTGGTGCGTGTCCGCTACGCAAATCTGAAAAATATTTTTTATTTTCTGATACGTGGCAGCTTTGTGCGTAGACCATTACTGTCCAGTTACCGTCAATGGCTTGTGGTAAGGTCTCAGACCCAAAGTGCACGTGCGGTAATTTTCATTTTGCTGCACGTCCGTTTTCTGCATTTTTTGTAGGTGCGCTAAAAAATCTGCTCGCACCCAAAACACGCATCTAAACTACTGCAGGCCATTTTTCAGTGCACCTTAGTAAAAGGACCCCTAAGTGCTTTGAAAATACTCCTTCACATCTGTTTTTTGATCTTTCTCAATTGGAAAGTTGTTTGTTAAAGAGAAAAGGGTGGGATTAATGAGCCTAGATAGAAATACAGGTCAGATACAAGTTTTTGGAGTTCTTAATAGTTCTCTGTCTCCCCAATAATGTGAACTTTGCTTATTTCTTCTTTAGTTGTACAATTGAAGTTAATTAAAAAAAAAAAAAGAAATCCAAAGGAGCTGTAAGCTAGATGTGAGAAGTGGCTTATATGTCAGATCGGAAGTGAGAGCCAGAGGTTATTGTGTCTGAAGATCTCAAGGTGGCAAAAATGTATGATAAGGTTGATGGCAAGAGAGAAAATCATGACAAACAGGAAAAAGGATATGTTAATACCCCTTTACCATTCATTAGTGAGGCCTTGGAGTAATAGTTCATCATGAATATAAAGAGGTTAAAGGTGGTCCAGAGACAAGAAACCAAAATGGTACTGGTTCTGCACCAAAATAAGTATGAGATGAGACTCTAAGGCCTACATATATATGTATACCCTAGAGCGATGTTTCCCAAGTCCGGTCCTGGAGTACCCCCTTGCCAGTCAGGTTTTCAGGATATCCACAATGAATGTGCATGAAAGAGATTTGCATATAACGGAGGCAGTGTATGCAAATCAAGTTCATGCGTATTTATTGTGGATATCCTGAAAACCTGACTGGTAAGGTGTACTCCAGCACTGGACTTGGGAAACACTGCTCTACAGGAAAAGAGGGTCAGGAGAGATAAGATGCAGATGTTTTAAAAACTGGAAGGGTATTATTGCTCAAGAAACAAACTATTTCCAAAGGGGACATAATATGAAACCATAAAGATGTAGATTTCAATGAAATATTAGAATTTTTTTTTCCACAGAAAGGGTGGTAGATGCCTGGAGGAGATGGTGGAAACAGAAACTGGTGATGAAATTAAACGAGATGTGGGATAAACACAAAAGATCCTTTATTTACTTATTTATTTATTAGGATTTATTTACTGCCTTTTTGAAGGAATTCACTCAAGGTGGTGTATAGCAAGAATAAGTTAAACATAAGCAATAGACAATTACAGCAGTACAAAATATTCAAATAACAATATAAAGTATGGCATAGTATGCTATTTACAGTGTTAACATAATATATAATAAAACATTTTCATAGCATAGGGTATATGTTACCTTAACGATAACAGAATGGGAACAAAACATTGGATTACCTGCAGAAAGCAACAGTTACAAGCCTAAGCGCCTGTTGGACAATCTGGATACTTCATTTTTGTTTTTATTATCTACTGTATCATTTTATAAGTTTAAAGGCTTTTAAAGCAGCAGCACTAGCAAAAACAAATAGTTTAGGTAATTCGAGGGTCTAAATTGCTTATCCATAGATTATGGCCACTGCAATGTGAGGCTGTTCTATAACAGCATTTGGGCAGCCAGATTCCATTTTAGAATACTGGCATATCTGCCTAAAATCTAGGCGTCTGCACTTACACCATCCATAGATTTGGCCTAACTGTGGGCACCTAAATGTCAAAGAGCATGCATAACTTACAGTATTCTGTAAGATGTGCATGTAAGTGGCAGCACTGCACATTTACCCTCCTGTGCTCCATGCACGTTAACACCCCTTACCTTTACTTGCTATGCCACTTACACATCCTTATTTGTTTTCCAGCTAATTAGCACACATAAAAATACACTTACACAGCGCATAAATGCAGACATCCAGGTATAGAATTGCCCTTTATATCGATAGTATCAGGCCAAAGACCCATCTGAATGACCCAATACATTTCTTACATTAAGGGGCCAAGTTTAGGGTAAAGCAGGAGTAGGCTTTCTGATTTTTCTTTCCATAGCAGCTATGTTCAGCTTCTGTCTGGATAAATTATACTGTTAGTTTAGGCCTCCTAATTAGCAGGCCCAAACTAAGGCCCTCATTTCACAAGCCCCTTTCATTTAATTCATGCATAAACTGGCACATAAATTATTATAAGTACATAATTATTGACATACTAGGACAGACCAAAGGTCCATCAAGCCCAGCATCCTTTTTCCAACAGTGGCCAATCCAGGTCACAAATACCTGGCAAGATCCCCAAGAAATACAGAATATTTTATGCTGCTTATCCCAGAAATAAGCAGTGGATTTTCCCCGAGTCCATTTTAATAATGGTCTTTGGACTTTTCCTTTAGGAAGCCATCTAAACCTTTACCCGCTAAGCTAACCGCCTTTACCACACTCTCTGACAACAAATTCCAGAGTTTATGACTCGTTGAGTGATGAAAATGTTTCTCCAATTCCTTTTAAATTTACTACTTTGTTGCTTCATTGCATGACCCCTAGTATTTTTCGAAAAAGTAAACAGATGCGTCACATCTACCCATTCTATTACATTTATTACTTTATAGACCTCTATCATATCTCCCATCAGCCATCTTTTCTCAAAGCTGAAGAGCCCTAGCCGCTTTAGCCTTTCCTCATAGGAAAGTCGTTCTATCCCCTTTATCATTTTTGCCACCCTTCTCTGTACCTTTTTTTTTGAGATGCGGTGACCAGAATTGAACACAGTATTCGAGGTGTGGTCGCACCATGGAGTGATACAAAGGCATTATAACGTCCTCACTTTTGTTTTCCATTCCTTTCCTAATAATACCTAACATTCTATTTCCTTTCTTAGCCGCCGCAGCACACTAAGCAGAAGATTTCAACGTATCATCAATGACGACACCTAGATCCCTTTCTTGGTCGGTGACTCCTAACGTGGAACCTTGCATTACATAGCTATAATTCGGGTTCCTTTTTCCCACATGCATCACTTCGTACTTGATCACATTAAACGTCATCTGCCATTTAGACACCCAGTCTCTTAAGGTCCTCTTGTAATTTTTCACAATCCTCTTACAATTTAATAACGTTGAATAACTTTGTATCATCAGCAAATTTAATTACCTCACTAGTTTCTCCCATCTCTAGGCCATTTATAAATATGTTATAAAGCAGCGGTCCCAGTACAGAGCCCTGGGGAACCCCACTAACTACCCTTCTCCATTGAGAATACTGACCATTTAACCCTACTCTCTGTTTTCTTATAATCAGTTTTTAATCCACAACAGGACATTGCCTTCTATCCCATGACTCTCCAATTTCCTCTGGAGTCTTTTATGAAGTACTTTGTCAAACACCTTTTGAAAATCCAGATACCCAATATCAACCGGCTGACCATTATCCACATGTTTGTTCACCCCTTCAAAGAAATATAATAGATTGGTGAGGTAAGATATCCCTTCACTAAATCTATGTTGGCTTTCTTTTATTAATCCATGCTTTTGAATATGCTCTGCAATTTTGTTCTTTATAATAGTCTCACCAGTCTATAATTTCCCGGATCTCCTCTGGAACCTTTTTTAAAGATCAGCGTATTACTAACAATAGTTCATCAAGTTGATTTTTCAATTCTATCAGTACTCTGTGATGAATACCATCCAGTCCAGGAGATTTGACACTCTTTAATTTGTCAAATTGCCCCATTAAATCCTCCAGGTTTATAGAGATTTCATTCAGTTTCTCCAATTTGTCAGCTTTGAATACCATTTCTGGCACCGGTATCTCGCCTAAATCTTCCTCGGTGAAGACTGAAGGAAAGAATTCATTTAATCTCTCCGCTATGGCTTTGTTTTCCCTGATTGCCCCTTTTACCCCTCGGTCATCTAGCGTTTCAACCGATTCTTTTGCCGGCTTCCTGCTTTTAATATACCTAAAAAATAATTTTCTATGTGTTTTTGCCTCCAACACAATCTTTTTTTCAAAGTTCCTCTTTGCCTTCCTTATCAGCGCTTTGCATTTGACTTGACATTCCTTATGCTGTTTCTTATTATTTTCAGTCAGTTCCTTCTTCCATTTTCTGAAAGATTTTCTTTTTGCTCTAATAGCTTCCTTCACCTCACTTTTTAACCATGCTGGCTGTCATTTAGTCTTCTGTTCTCCTTTTTTAATACATGGAATATATTTTGCCTGGGCTTTCAGGATGGTATTTTTGAACAGCATCCACTCCTGATGTAAAGTTTTCACCCTCGCAGCTTCTCCTCTAAGGTTTTGTTTTTCACCGTTCTTCTCATTTAATCATTGTCTCCTTTTTGAAAGTTAAACTATTGGATTTCCTGCGTATACTGGCATATCTTGCATAAACTTCTATGTTTTTCATTTTACAAAGCCAGGCTATGCACATAACAATTCCAAGGGAGTGCAAATGGTGAGGGTGTGTGGCCTGGGTGTGTCTTGGACAGGGGCATGGGAAGTTCATAGACATGTATTCCCCATTTCAGAAGGGGACTAAACATCTGTCCTAAATGATGGACTTTGGGAGTTACACTTGCTATTGAGCTGTACTGTACTGAAGGGATTTAGAGAATAGCCCCCCCCCCCACCCCCACTGCCAAAAGTAAACAATCACTGTGACAGCATCAGGATAATAACCAGTTATGTTTCCATAGTTTCAAAGATAACAGGTTATTTGCTGCACATAACCAGTTATGTTGTTATTGCATAGCATAACTGGTTATGTATCGGCTTTCAACTCATCATTTTTTTATACATTTATTTTTCTGAAATTGATATTTATGCTGCACACATCTGGTGCATAATCATCCATTTCTCCTGTGTTTTAGAAGAGGTTCTGTGTCACCAAATTCTAATCTAAAAAATTGGTGAAACTTGAGACGCGTTGACCTGCACGTCTTAAATCCTGCTTCCACGACCTGACTAAAATGGAGCTGCGCAGATACAGTGCTGGGACAGTGAACATGTAGGAGGGAATTCAGTAAATGGAGCCCAAACTTAAGCACTGGGAAGATCCGTGCTAAACTAGTATTCTGTAAATAGCACTCCGGGCTTTACCTGGTGTAAATGCTGGCTTGCAACTATTGGTGGTTGGGTGCATAAATGACATTATTCTATAATATCACACCTAAATTCCAGGAACACCCCTAACATGCCCATGCCCCTCCCCTGGACACTCCCTTTTTTGTTGAGTACCATAAACTTTAGGTGTGCATGTTATAGAATAGGGCACAGGGCAGATCCACGTGTAACTCCAAATAAGTGCCAATTCACACTAATTGTTGATTATTAATGGCTCATTAATGAATTTATTTATTTATAGCATTTATATCCCACAATTTCCCACCCACAGGCAGGCTCAATGTGGCTTACAACAGTCTGTAAAAAAAAACCAAACAAACATCAATTCAGCAAACAAACAGTTTCTTAGCATGCCCAAATTTGTGTGACCTATATAAAATCTGGGGGATAATACATATTTCCATATCATCAAGCTGATCAATCCATAGACTGGTGGGTTGTGTCCATCTACCAGCAGGTGGAGATAGAGAGCAAACTTTTGCCTCCCTATATGTGGTCATGTGCTGCCGGAAACTCCCCAGTATGTTCTCTATCTCAGCAGGTGGTGGTCACACACAGCAGCAGCTCTGGCTAGGCCTCCAAGCCTAATCCTTAGGTTTTGTTGAGGCCTGGGGTTGAGGGCTCTTTTGAGCAAGTGCAAACCTGGTGGTGCCAGGTCCCTCCTTTTCTCCCCCCTCCCGCTGGCTCCGTTTAAAAAAAAAAAAAAAAAAAAAAATTTTTAACGTCTTTAAAGGCGTTTATTTTGACGTTTATTTAAACGTTCATTGCAGCTACTCACTGGGACACCAGTTCGTTACAGCTCGGAGCGGCAAGCAGGTAATTTTACCTTTTTATAGCGGGCAGGGGGTTCCCCGATTCTTCTCCTCGTGGCATATGGCGTCGGAGGGCGAGGGCGCAAAGGGTCGCTCCCCGGATCGCTGGAGCGCTTCTAGAGGGGATGCGGGGGTTTTACAGCCTGATTCGCCCTTGATGGGTGACAATTTAGTGACCGATGAATGTCCCGGTTCTTCCTCCGGCGTGGCGTTTTTTCCCGCCATAAACGCCCATCCCCCGCTCCTCGCCTCCGCCATCTTGGCCGGCCACGCGGCTCGGACGGCTTCTTCGGGGGCCGCCCTTGAGGTTGGAGACATTAATGCCATGAACGCCCTTAATTTGGGCGACGGCACAAAACCGGCTAATGTTAAGAGCCGTTCTTTCCGCGCGGCTCCTTCGCGGAGTTTCGCGCCGGACGCCATTTTGGATGCGCAGCATGTCTCTCCCCCGCTATTTCGAGCGCCGGTTGAGAGTGCGTCTAGGGCTGTTGCCCAGGCTGCGGAAGTGCACAGTCTGGGGGGTTTCTCCCCCGAGTTTGTTTTGCTGCTGCATCAGGCCTTCCTCATGCACAACGCTGCCCCTGCTCCCTCTTCTGGTAAAGAGGTTGAGGTTCCCAGAGGCAAACGCCCTCGGGTTGATTCCCAGGCCTTGGAGGAATTTGTCTCCTCCGATGTAGATGAGGGCAGCGTGTCTGAGGTCTCCCAACGGTCCTTTGCGGATTCCTTGGAGGAGACGGATCCCCGCTCGGTTGGAGCGGATGACCCCTCTGCAGCGCGGCTTTTTAGCCCAGAGGATTTGCCCAACCTGTTGTTACAGGCCATGGACACTTTGAAGATTTCCTCTCCGGAGGACGTCTCTCCCTCAGCCCCTGTTGGCTCTGCCATTATGCTGGGGACGAAGCGCCCGCCTAGAACCTTCCACGTGCATGATGCCATGCACACCTTAATTTCGGCTCAATGGGATGCCCCAGAAGCGAGCCTTAAAGTGGCTAGGGCTATGTCCCGCCTCTATCCTTTGGCTGTGAGTGAGCGTGAGGCCTATCTGTGGCCTACCGTGGATTCTTTAATCACTGCGGTGACTAAGAAAACGGCGTTGCCGGTGGAAGGTGGCACGGCCCTAAAGGACGCCCAAGACAGAAGATTGGAGGCGGCCTTAAGGTCGTCCTTTGAGGCGGCTGCTTTAAGTTTGCAGGCCTCAGTTTGCGGCTCCTATGTGGCCAGGGCGTGCCTGACTATGGTGCAGCGGGCTTCCCCCTCGGATCATTCCTTGAGGGCTGATTGGCCGGCCCTGGAATCGGGCTTAGCCTATTTGGCAGACTTGCTGTATGATGTCTTGAGAGCCTCAGCTAAAGGCATGGCTCAGACAGTCTCTGCGCGGCGGTGGCTTTGGCTGAAACATTGGTCTGCTGACCACGCCTCTAAATCCCGCCTGGCTAGATTGCCTTTTAATGGCAAGCTGCTCTTTGGGGTCGAGCTGGACAAAATCGTGACCGATCTCGGCACGTCTAAGGGCAAGAAGTTACCAGAGGTCAGGGCTCGGGCTAGTGCTCGTCCCGGTACCTCCAGAGGACGGTTTCAGGAAGCCCGTCGGTACCGCCCGGGCAGGTCGGGTTCTTCTGCCCCCTCTTCCTTTAAGAGGAATTTCTCCCCCAAGCAGCATTCCTTTCGCAGAGACCGCCGTCCCGGAGGTGCTCCCTCCGGTCCTCCCCCAGGGTCTCGTACCCAATGACGGGGTCTTGGTCCACGCCCCAGTGCAGATTGGAGGACGGCTGTCCTCGTTTCTGAGCGAGTGGACCACAATAACTTCAGACGCTTGGGTGCTGGAAGTCATCAGAGACGGCTACAAGCTAGAGTTCTGCCGACCCTTAAGAGACGGGTTTGTACTCTCTCCCTGCAAGTCTCCGGTCAAAGCTGTGGCAGTGCAGCAGACTTTGGACAATCTGATCCGCCTGGGTGCGGTCGTTCCGGTGCCAGAAAGTCAGCTTGGCAAGGGGCGTTACTCCATTTACTTTGTGGTACCAAAGAAAGGAGGTTCTGTCCGGCCTATCCTCGACCTCAAAGGGGTCAATCGGGCCTTGAAAGTGCGGCACTTTCGCATGGAGACTCTCCGCTCTGTTATAGCGGCAGTGAAGGCAGGGGAGTACCTGGCATCCTTGGACATCAAGGAAGCATACTTGCATATTCCCATCTGGCCTCCTCATCAACGCTTTCTGCGTTTTGCAGTCCTGGGCCGACACTTCCAGTTCAGAGCCCTCCCTTTCGGGTTGGCTACTGCTCCGCGGACCTTTTCCAAAGTAATGGTGGTCATAGCGGCCTTCCTGCGAAAGGAAGGAGTACAAGTCCATCCTTATCTGGACGACTGGTTGATCCGAGCCCCCTCTTATGCAGAGTGCGGCAAAGCTGTGGACCGGGTAGTTGCTCTTTTGAGCTCCCTGGGATGGATCATCAACTGGGAGAAGAGCCAGCTGTGCCCGACTCAGTCCCTGGAGTATCTGGGAGTTCGATTCGACACCCAAGTGGGCAGAGTGTTCCTGCCAGACAATCGGATTGTCAAACTTCAGGCTCAGGTGGACCAGTTCCTAGTAGCCTCTCCTCTTCGGGCTTGGGACTATGTGCAGCTGTTGGGCTCTATGGCGGCCACGATGGAAGTAGTGCCCTGGGCCAGGGCTCATATGAGACCACTTCAACACTCTCTGCTGCAGCGCTGGACTCCGATGTCGGAGGATTATGCTGTGCGCCTTCCCTTGGATCCAGCAGTGCGCAAGGCGCTGAGCTGGTGGATGCAGACAGACAAGTTGTCTGCGGGAATGCCTCTGGTGACCCCAGAGTGGATTGTCGTCACGACGGACGCCTCTTTGTCGGGCTGGGGAGCCCACTGTTTGGGAAGGACAGCGCAGGGGCTCTGGTCTCCTGCAGAGGCAAAGTGGTCTATCAACCTCCTGGAACTCAGAGCCATTCGGTTGGCGCTTTTGGAGTTCATCCCGGTACTGGTGTTGAAGCCTGTACGGGTCCTGTCGGACAATGCCACGGCTGTGGCCTATGTCAACCGCCAGGGAGGTACCAAGAGCGCCCCTCTAGCCAAGGAGGCTATGAGTCTATGCCAGTGGGCAGAAGCGAACCTGGAACAGCTGTCAGCGGCCCACATTGCCGGAGTCATGAATGTCAAGGCGGACTTTCTCAGTCGCCATACCTTGGAGCCCGGAGAGTGGCAGCTATCTGCTCAGGCGTTCTTGGACATCACGAAGCGCTGGGGCCAGCCGAGCCTAGATCTGATGGCGTCATCGGCCAATTGCCAAGTGCCGCGCTTTTTCAGCAGAGGACGGGACCCTCGATCCCTGGGAGTAGATGCTCTTCTCCAACAGTGGCCGACACAAGAGCTTCTCTATGTGTTCCCGCCCTGGCCCATGTTGGGCAGGGTGCTAGACCGGGTGGCAAAGCATCCCGGCAGGGTAATCCTAATGGGTCCGGATTGGCCCAGACGTCCCTGGTATGCGGACTTGATCAGGCTCTCAGTCGACGATCCTCTGCGGCTGCCAGTGGAGCAGGGCCTGTTACATCAGGGTCCCGTGGTGATGGAGGATCCCTCCCCCTTTGGTCTTACGGCCTGGCTATTGAGCGGCAGCGTCTGAGGAAGAAGGGCTTCTCAGACAAGGTCATCGCCACTATGCTGAGAGCGAGGAAGCGCTCTACTTCTACTGCTTACGCCAGGGTTTGGCGTATCTTTGCAGCGTGGTGTGAAGCAGGCTCACTTTCTCCTTTCACTGCTCCAATTTCTTCAGTGTTGGCGTTCCTGCAAGAAGGTCTGGACAAAGGCCTGTCGCTCAGTTCCCTTAAAGTCCAGGTAGCGGCTCTGGCTTGCTTCAGGGGCCGCCTGAAGGGTGCTTCCCTGGCTTCGCAGCCAGATGTGGTGCGCTTTCTCAAGGGAGTTAATCACCTGCGCCCTCCTCTGCACTCAGTGGTGCCTGCGTGGAATCTCAACCTGGTGCTAAGAGCATTGCAGAAGCCGCCGTTTGAACCCTTGTCAAGGGCATCTCCGAAAGACCTGACGTTGAAAGCAGTCTTTTTGGTGGCTATCACTTCAGCCAGAAGAGTTTCCGAGCTCCAGGCGCTCTCATGTCGAGAGCCTTTTCTGCAGTTCACTGAGGCAGGAGTGACTATTCGCACAGTGCCTTCCTTTCTGCCCAAGATTGTTTCTCGCTTCCATGTGAATCAGCAGCTCTGTCTCCCTTCCTTTCGTAGGGAGGACTACCCAGAGGAGTACTCTGCTCTTAAATATCTGGATGTGAGACGAGTCATCATCAGATACTTGGAAGTGACCAATGATTTCCGGAAATCGGATCATCTGTTTGTCCTGTATGCAGGTCCTCGTAGGGGTCTGCAGGCTGCTAAGCCTACAGTGGCAAGATGGGTCAAGGAAGCCATTGCAGCGGCTTATGTGGCCGCGGGGAAGGTGCCGCCTATCCAGTTGAAGGCTCACTCCACAAGAGCTCAGGCGGCCTCGATGGCAGAGGCCGGTTCCGTCTCCTTGGAAGAGATATGCAAGGCGGCAACTTGGGCTTCGGCCCATACATTCTCCAAGCATTACCGCTTGACTGTGGCTGCTCGGGCGGAGGCCCGGTTGGAGCTTCAGTGTTGCGGTCAGGGATTTCTATGTCCCGCCCTGGGTGAGTACTGCTTCGGTACATCCCACCAGTCTATGGATTGATCAGCTTGATGATATGGAAGGTAAAATTATGTATAATCATACCTGATAATTTTCTTTCCATTAATCATAGCTGATCAATCCATAGCCCCTCCCAGATATCTGTACTGTTTTTATTCTGGTTGCATTTCAGGTTCAAGTTCAGTCTTCAGTTACTTCAGAAAGACTTCGTGTTCAAGTTTTTTCACTTGGATTCTTCAAGAGTTAAGACGAGTTTGTGTTACAGTGAGCTGCTGCATTCCTCTCCCCTCCGTTTTACGGGACTGGATTGAGACTTAAAATTCTGCCGGCACTCCCTCCCGCTTCGTGCGGCTGTAGGGCAGTTTTGTACCCCTCCCGCTTCGGCGGTGTTAGGGTCAGTCAGCTCCTCCCGCGGTTGCGGTTGCAGGATAAGCCAGATCCCCCCGCATCGGCGGGTGTGGTGTCCCTCCCCCGCTCCGCGGGGATGAGCTGGACGGATTCCCCTCCCCCACTTGTGTGGGGATGAGCTGGGTTAATTCCCCTCCCCCGTTTCGGCGGTGGTGAGCTGGGCAGAGTGTCCCTTCGTGGGTGTAATTCTCTAAGTGCTGAGTCCTGCGGATGGAGCTTTGATATCGACATACTGAGGAGTTTCCGGCAGCACATGACCACATATAGGGAGGCAAAAGTTTGCTCTCTATCTCCACCTGCTGGTAGATGGACACAACCCACCAGTCTATGGATTGATCAGCTATGATTAATGGAAAGAAAATTATCAGGTATGATTATACATAATTTTACCATTCAGCATTACCGACTATATAAAATGTTTGGAGAAAAAAAACAGGACCCCCAACATTTTTCCAAATACCCCAAAACAAATGTACTATTATTGACAGGTGGTACTCAAGAATGCCGTAAAAACTTGGATGATCCCTGTTTTCAAAATGCCATTGCTTTAAATTAATACTATTGCCAAATTGACCCCTCTTTGCCTAGTTTAACCAAGGAAAGCAGTTAAGAATTCCTTTGTATGTTCTGATTTTGGGTTTATTCCTTAGGATGTCCAAAGTTCCTGAAAGCCCCTCTTATTTCCCCAAACTTGGAGGATAATTTTATAACAGGTGCCCTAAATTACTGAGGACCACACTAGAATTTTGCCATAGTAGAGCTCCAGATCTCCTCCAAGTAGTTCCAAGAAGGTCTTAGCATCTATCCAGGCAGATATTCAGATCCTCTCCAACTGGTCCATGCCGCAGTAACATCCGAAAGGAAATAGTGAAACTACCCAGGCTAGTTCCATTCAGTGCCTTGATGCAGCCAAACTCGTGGTCTCTCAATACCAGACGCACAACATCCAAACCAGACTTGGTAAGCTCCCCATCCAGGCACCTGATAACATTCTCACACTCCGTTCCCTGGGGAACATGCCCTGTGCAACTGTGCTAGCCCGGGACATTCAGCTTGTCAACATATACTTTAGCCTTCTCTGCAGTTTGTAAAGTCAGAGATTTATCAGCATGTCACACCGAGAGTCAAGTGGGAAACACTAGGGCAAACTGAATCCCTTTTTGGTGCAACTCTGAGCAATAAGGCGCCAACATTTTCCACTAGGAGGCCACTCGCACAGAACAATCATTAAACAGTAGGATTCTTCTATCATTTATTTATGTTAGTTTATTTATTCATTCTTGTATCCCACAATTATCCAAAAACACGTTTTGGTACAATGTGGCTTACAGTTATGAATTAGGAGAAGTTATAGTATTTCTTTACATTTACAATTATAAGTATGTAGCGTTTGTATCATAGTTGGTTAGCCACAAAAATTCTTGAAAAGTAGATTTTTAGAACTTTTCTGACCTGAAGATATTTGGTAACGCTTCTTATGGCATTGGGGATTGAGTTCCACCATTTAGAGCCCAGATAACTGAATCCTGCAGTATAAATGTATTTGTATGTTATGTTTCTACAGTTTGGTAGATGGCGTAATAAGTAACTTTTAGTTTCTGGACTTGCATTTCTAGATAATAGTTCGATCAAGTCTAGCATGTAGTCAGGGGACATTTCGAATAGTATTTTCAACATAGTAGTACTAGTTTTGAAAAACAGTCTGTCCTTAGAGGAGCGACTGAGAGGGTAAGAAACCTGCAACAGGCGTGGATGCTGTTCAAAAACACCATCCTGGAGGCCCAGGCCAAACATATTCCACGTATCAGAAAAGGAGGACGGAAAACCAAACGATAGCCGGCGTGGTTAAAGAATGAGGTAAAGGAGGCTATTGGAACTAAAAAGGAATCCTTCAGAAAATAGAAGAAGGAACCGAATGAGGAAAATAAGAAGCGGCATAAGGAATGTCAAGTCAGATGCAAAGCGCTGATAAGAAAGGCAAAGAGGGATTTTGAAAGAAAGATAGCGTTAGAGGCGAAAAATGATAGTAAAAGTTTTTTTAGATACATTAAAAGCAGGAAACCAGCAAAAGAATCGTTTGGCCCGCTGGATGACCAGGGTGTAAAAGGGGCGATCAAAGAAGACAAAGAAATAGCAGAAAAACTAAATGAGTTCTTTGCTTCGGTCTTCACCGAGGAAGATTTGGGTGGGATACCGGTGCCGGACAGGGTATTTGAAGTTGAAGAGTCGGAAAAACTTATTGAAATATCTGTAAATCTGGAAGACGTAATGGAGCAGTTCTGCAAACTGAAGAGTAGCAAATCTCCTGGACCGGATGGTATTCACCCTAGGGTACTGATAGAACTAAAAAATGAGCTGGTAGAGCTACTGTTATTGATTTGTAATTTATCCTTAAAATCGAGCGTGATACCGGAAGATTGGAGGGTTGCCAATGTAACGCCGATATTTTAAAAAGGTTCCAGAGGAGACCCGGGAAATTATAGACCAGTGAGTCTGACATCGGTGCCGGGCAAAATGGTAGAGATTATTATCAAGAACAAAATTACAGAGCACATTCAAAAGAATGGACTAATGGGACAAAGTCAACATCGGGACACGCTACAGAGATACAATTCCTTGATGAAATCAAGGACAGCTTTATGGAGCAACTGGTGCAGGAGCCGACGAGAGAAGGAAAATTTCTAGACTTGGTCCTTAGTGAAGCGCATGATCTGGTGAGGGACGTTATGGTACTGGGGCCGCTTGATAACAGTGACCATAATATGATCAGTTTTGACATCAACCTTGAAGTAACTGTACACAGAAAGTCAAATACGTTAGCGTTTAACTTTAAAAAAGGAGACTATGATAAAATGAGACGAACGGTAAAAAAAAAACTTAGGGGGGCAACTGAGAGAGTAAAAACTGTACAACAGGCGTGGATGCTGTTCAAAAATACCATCCTGGAGGCCCAGGCCATACATATTCCGCGAATTAGAAAAGAAAGACGGAAGTCCAAAAGACACCCGGCCTGGTTGAAAAGTGAGGTGAAGGAAGCTATTAGGGCTAAAAGAAACGCCTTCAGAAAATGGAAGAAGGAACCGTCTGAAAATAACAAGAAACAGCATAAGGAGTGTCAAAGCAAATGCAAGGTGCAGATTAAGAAGGTCAAGAGGGAGTATGAAAAAAAGATAGCATTAGAGGCAAAAAAACATAGTAAAAAAGTTTTTCGGTATATTAAAAGCAGGAAGCCGGCAAAAGAATCGGTTGGGCCGCTGGATGACCGAGGGGTAAAAGGGGCGATCAAGGAAGACAAAGACGTAGCGGAGAGACTGAATGAATTCTTTGCTTCGGTCTTCACCGAGGAAGATTTGGGTGGGATACCGGTGTCGGAAATGGTATTTCAAGCGGACGAGTCGGAGAAACTTACTGACTTCACGGTAAACCTGGAGGACATAATGGGGCAGTTCGGCAAACTGAAGAGTAGCAAATCTCCTGGACCGGATGGTATTCATCCTAGAGTACTGATAGAACTGAAAAACGAGCTTGCGGAGCTACTGCTAGTGATATGCAACTTATCCTTAAAATCGAGCATGGTACCGGAAGATTGGAGGGTGGCCAATGTAACGCCCATTTTTAAAAAAGGCTCCAGGGGAGATCCGGGAAATTATAGACCGGTGAGTCTGACGTCGGTGCCGGGGAAAATGGTAGAGGCTATTATCAAAAACAAAATTACAGAGCACATCCGAGGACATGGATTACTGAGACCAAGTCAGCATGGCTTTTGTGTGGGGAAATCTTGCCTGACCAATTTACTTCAATTCTTTGAAGGAGTGAACAAACATGTGGACAAAGGGGAGTCGGTTGATATTGTGTATCTGGATTTTCAAAAGGCGTTTGACAAGGTACCTCATGAAAGGCTACAGAGGAAATTGGAGGGTCATGGGATAGGAGGAAATGTCCTATTGTGGATTAAAAACTGGTTGAAGGATAAGAAACAGAGAGTGGGGTTAAATGGGCAGTATTCACAATGGAGAAGGGTAGTTAGTGGGGTTCCTCAGGGGTCCGTGCTAGGACCGCTGCTTTTTAATATATTTTTAAATGATTTAGAGATGGGAGTAACTAGCGAGGTAATTAAATTTGCTGATGACACAAAGTTATTCAAAGTCGTGAACTCGCGACAGGATTGTGAAAAATTACAAGAGGACCTTACGAGACTGGGAGACTGGGCGGCTAAATGGCAGATGATGTTTAATGTGAGCAAGTGCAAGGTGATGCATGTGGGAAAAAAGAACCCGAATTATAGCTACGTCATGCAAGGTTCCACGTTAGGAGTTACGGACCAAGAAAGGGATCTGGGTGTCGTCGTCGATAACACACTGAAACCTTCTGCTCAGTGTGCTGCTGCGGCTAAGAAAGCGAATAGAATGTTGGGTATTATCAGGAAAGGTATGGAAAACAGGTGTGAGGATGTTATAATGCCGTTGTATCGCTCCATGGTGCGACCGAACCTTGAGTATTGTGTTCAATTCTGGTCGCCGCATCTCAAGAAAGATATAGTAGAATTGGAAAAGGTGCAGCGAAGGGCGACTAAAATGATAGTGGGGATGGGACGACTTCCCTATGAAGAAAGACTAAGGAGGCTAGGGCTATACAGCTTGGAGAAGAGACGGCTGAGGGGAGACATGATAGAGGTATATAAAATAATGAGTGGAGTGGAACAGGTGGATGTGAAGCGTCTGTTCACGCTTTCCAAAAATACTAGGACTAGGGGGCATGCGATGAAACTACAGTGTAGTAAATTTAAAACAAATCGGAGAAAAGTTTTCTTCACCCAACGTGTAATTAAACTCTGGAATTCGTTGCCGGAGAAAGTGGTGAAGGCGGTTAGCTTAGCAGAGTTTAAAAAGGGGTTAGACGGTTTCCTAAAGGACAAGTCCATAAACCGCTACTAAACGGACTTGGAAAACTCCAAAATTCCAGGAATAACATGTATAGAATGTTTGTACGTTTGGGAAGCTTGCCAGGTGCCCTTGGCCTGGATTGGCCGCTGTCGTGGACAGGATGCTGGGCTCGATGGACCCTTGGTCTTTTCCCAGTATGGCATTACTTATGTGCTTATGGATTTAGTGAAGGGAAGTCTTGCCTCACTAATCTGCTGCATTTCTTTGAAGGGGTAAGCAAACATGTGGACAAAGGTGAGCCAGTTGATATTGTATATCTAGATTTTCAGAAGGTGTTTGATAAGGTCCCTCATGAAAAACTACAGAGGAAATTAGAGGGACATGGGATCGGAGGTAGTGTCTTACTGTGGATTAAAAACTGGTTGAAAGATAGGAAACAGAGAGTAGGATTAAAAGGTCAATATTCACAATGGAGAAGGGTAGTTAGCGGGGTCCCTCAGGGATCAGTGCTGGGACCGCTGCTTTCTAACATATTCATAAATGACCTAGAGATGGGGGTAACTAGTGAGGTAATCAAATTTGCTGATGACACAAAGTTATTCAAAGTAGTCAAATCGCGGGAAGATTGTGAAAAACTACAAGAGGACCTTACGAGACTGGGAGACTGGGCGTCTAAATGGCAGATTACGTTTAATGTGAACAAGTGCAAAGTGATGCATGTGAGAAAGAGGAACCCAAACTATAACTACGTCATGCAAGGTTCAGCGTTGGGAGTCACGGATGTCATCATTGATGATACATTGAAAACTTCTGCTCAATGTGCTGCTGTGGCTAGGAAAGCAAATAGAATGTTGGGTATCATTAGGAAAGGGATTGAAAACAAAAATAAGGATATTATTCTGCCATTGTATCTCTCCATGGTGCGACTGCACCTTGAGTATTGTGTTTAATTCTGGTCGCCGCACCTCAAAAAAGACATAGCGGAATTGGAAAAGGTGCAGAGAAGGGCGACAAAGATGATACAGGGGATGGGACGACTTCCCTATCAGGATAGGCTGAAGAGGCTGGGACTCATTCTGGAGTCACCAGAGATTTTGACTACACTCCTATGGGTAACCCATGACAACTTCTTTCATCCCTGCAGGAATCCCGTGGCAACTTCTTCCATACCTGGGGGAATCCTGTGGGTTCCGTGGGGATTCCTGCAATCCCTATTCCCATGCAGCTCTGTAGTGTATGCAGAAGTTTACTGAACCTGAGTGGAGGATTCTGGGGGCAAGGTCTAGACTTATGCAGGTCAGGTACCTTAGAAAATGCACAAGTATGTGTGTGAAATAAAACAGAAAAAGTGTATGTGCCAAAGAGCAGGTGTAAATATGTATGTACATACTTTTCATGGGATAATTTCCAATGGGAAAGTATACACATACTTTCCCTTTGAAAACAAATGGGGCTCTTCAGCTTGGAGAAAAGACGGCTGAGGGGAGATATGATAGAGGTCTATAAGACAATGAGTGGAATGGAACGGGTCGATGTGGAGCGTCTGTTTACACTTTCCAAAAATACTAGGACAAGGGGGCATGTGATGAAGCTGCAGTGTGGTAAATTTAAAATGAATCGGAGGAAATTTTTCTTCACTCAATGCGTAGTTAAACTCTGGAATTCGCTGCCGGAAAAAGTGGTTAAGGCGGTTAAAACTTAGCGGACTTCAAAAAAGGGTTGGACGGCTTCCTGGAGGAAAAAGCCATAGAATGTTATTGAATGGATGAGGGAATAATGCAGTATTTCTAGGATGGGCGGGACAAATTGCTTGTTCTTTTGGCCGCTATCGGTGACAGGGTGCTGGGCTCGATGGACTCTTGGTCTATCCCAGCATGGCGATGCTTATGTACTTGACTGGGAGCCAGTATAGCACTACAATCAGCGGGGTAGCTCTTTTGTATTTTGAATTTTTGAATATCAGTCTTGCTGCCGTGTTTTGTATGGTCTCTAATGATTTTACTATGTTTTCTGTACATCCTATATATGCTGCATTGCAATAATCTAGTTGGGATAGTATCATCGATTCTACTATTAGATGGAAAGAATGTCTAGGAAAGTAGTCTCTGATCCTTCTCAGTTTCTATAGTGTTTTGAAGCTCTTTGCTATGACTGCTGAGACTTGAGCTTCAAGAGATAAGTATTTGTCAAGGATGATTCCTAGTATTTTTAATTGTGATTCAATTGGGTATGTTTTTTGGCCGATTGTGAAGGTTTGGTCATGAATGGGATTATTTTCACTAGATAGAACTAGGAATTTGGTTTTGTCTCTGTTTAGTTTGAATTTGAAAGTTCTGGCCCAGTTTTCCCTGAGGTCCAGTCCTATTTTAACCTTGTCCGATATATCTGTGATATTGTTTTTGAAAGGTATATATATATGGTAACATCATCGGCATATATATGTATGGATTAAATCCCCCTTTTTTTTCCATTTTCCTGCCAAGTGGTGCCATTATAATATTAAATAGTATCTCGGTGATATTGGGGAGCCTTGTAGACCCCCACAATCAGAAATCCAGGAGGTTGAGAATTGGTTGGACATTTTTACTAGGTATGATCTAGTGCTTAAGAATCCATTAAACCAATGTGCCACTGCACCACTGATTCCCATGTTGCCAAGTAAAGTCTTTAGGGTTGCGTGGTCTACTACATTAAAGGCGCTTCACATGTCAAAGTATAGTAATAGAATTTTCTGACCTCCACATAACGTCTCTCACTCTGAGCTTTGGTAAGATCACTAAAGCAAAATGTATTTTTACAAATCACTCACCCTGCTTTTCCAAAGAGAATGTTTTATTCAGGAATCAGTATTTCTCAGTGCACATACACACACTCCAGTTTGCTTTTTTTTTTTTTAATAAAAGAAAATCAGAATTTCACACACTAACTCTTTGTCAGGTTCTCAGGTTCAGAGCCCGCGGGGCCGGGCTCTGGAGCAAACGTGAGCCCTTGGGCTGCTGATGAGGAGCGACAGCAGCAGGCAAAACCCACCAACCAACGCTGGGCAAGCACACCGGCACCGGCAGGGACTGCAGGCACTGCCCAGCGAGCCGGAACACATGGACTGGAATCCCCCGGACTGGAGGACACAGGACTGGAACACTGGACTTGAGCACACCGGACTGGTCCACACAGCTTCACCTGCACTTAGCTACTAAGTCCCCCAAGAGTTGAGCTCCTGAGTTCGAGTAGCCAGCAGGACTTACTGGATACCGGATGACACAGGGACCAGGACTGGAAACAGAAGTGCTCCTAAACCTAAACTGATTTACGTGCCCCCAAGCCCTAAACCAGCAGGAGTGTTCCTAACAGTAAATTGACAAAAGGACTTCCTAAGCCCTATACTAAACAGGAGCTCCTAAGCCCTGCTCAAGAAAGGGACTTCCTAAGCCCTAAACTAACAGAGCAGGGAACTAAACACAAAGCTAACACAGGTGCTACTAAGCACCAAGCTACAAGCAGAGCTCTACACTAACAAGCTAAACAGAAAACTAACAAGCTACCTAAGCACTAGATACAAGCTAGATACACTAGCTACCTAAGCACTAGATACAAGCTAGATACAAAACTAACAAGGTGCTTCCTAAGCACTACTCTGGCAAGCAACCAGAAGAGCTCCTAGCACTAAAAGGGAAGACAGGGGAGCCACAAGGAAAAAGCAGGGAAGCTAACACATAAGTCAAAAGTGATTCTAAATCACCAAACACCAACAGCAAAGATTGCAATGCTCCTAATAGCACAAACACCAGAAGTACTTCTAACAGCAAACTCTGCAGTGTTCCTTACAACACCAAACCCTGAAGTACTTCTATCAGCAACAGAGCTTCCAAAGCCCTACACATAGCAATGCTTCCAAAACCAAGAGGGAAAAGCAGGGGAACCATAAGGGAAAAGCAGGAAAGCTAAACACACAGTTACCAGTGCACACTGCACTAACACTAACCTGGCCCTTAGCAAAAGCAAGCAGGGATACTAGACACAAAGTCAGAAGTGCACACTGCCCCACCCTACCTAAAGCAAACACCACTGTTGCAAAGGCCCTGAAGGAAACAACACCACTTCCTTATCAAGGCCCTCCCTGATGATGTCACACTCCCTAGACCTAGGCAAAAGCACACTGACCCAGAGAGGCTCAACCCACACCAATGCAACACTGTGAAGCACTTGAAGCCAGTACACCCAAAGAGAGGTAGAGCAACTCAAGCAACACACACACAGGTACAGTATAGTGAAACAATTAGAGCCATGCTGCTGGAAGCTGCCAGCACAGAGAGAAAGAGCCAGCTCAGAAAGGACAGAGAAAAGAAACAGAAGCCAGCTAAGAAGCTGATCCCCAGGAAAGAGGTAAGTTTGAGAGGGGTTCTGACCCCAATCATAACACTCTTTCCACACCTTCTCAGCTAAACTTTCTCTTTGAACCTACTACTTGAGCCATCAGCCAATGAAATGGCTTTTAGCTGTCTCCAGCTAATTGTCATGCCTCCTTCCCTGCAGGCATGCGCTCCTCTCATTGTACATGCTCAGCACAAACTTTCAACCAGCCAGAACATTTCTAGATTTTAAACGATCAGTACTATTATTTTTATCATTCCTCAGTCTCACTTGCTCACCCCCTGCAAACCTCTTGTCTTTAATTTGAACACTGTACATGCTCACCCTGATTTAAGAGTTCTTCTTGCACCGGGGATATATATATATATATATCAAACCTATAAATGGCAAGTGACCGACTCACCTGCAAATGCGCAGTAGAGACTTCCCTCTCTGTCCCGCCCCCGCGTCAAGACGTGATGACGGGGGAAGGGGGCGGGACAGAGAGGGAAACTGCGCTGAAGGGGAGGGAGGGAACCGCTGACGTCGCTACCGCTCCCCCCCACCCCCGGAGTCGCCACCACCCCCCCTTCACCCGGCCCGGGCTCTCTCTTCGTTATTCAACTTACAGCAGCGCCGAAACAGCAGCAAGCAGCTCAGCTTCAGCTCCCGTCGGCCTTCCTTCCGTGACTGTGCCCCGCCCTCGCCGACGTGACGTCACACGAGGGCGAGGCACAGGCAGGGAAGGAAGGCCAACGGGAGCTGCTGCTTGCTGCTGTTTTGCCGCTGCTGTAAGTTGAATAACGAAGAGAGGGCCCGGGCCGGGTGGAGGGATGGCGGCAACTCGGGGGGGGGGGGGGTACGGTAGCGGTGGCGACCTCGCGGGGAGGGGGAAGGAAAACCCCAATATCAGCCCGTTTTTACGGGCTCAACGGCTTGTATATATATATATATAGCACTAGCTGTATTTGCTAAAGCACCTTCAGCATAGCCAGAGTTTCCTTACTGTTCATTGAAGCTAGCAGTAGCAAAAATGGTGTGGCACTGATGAGGATAAGAGCTAATTTAATGTTGAAATGGAGAAGTAAATAGTGTTGTATCTTCTACTTAGTTTCTCTACCTGAGTTTTACTAGGATATAATTTATTAGGGTATTACCAAGTAATGCTAAGTAGTAGTAGTAGTATATCATCTTCCTTTCAAAAATCAGACTAAGCAAAATAGGTTAAACATGATAGTCAATCTGATAGGGAGAAATGAGTAGAAGTGACTTTAAACAGCTGGAATAGGTGACTTGGATTGGAACCTATTTGGTCTATATGGGGACCCATCACCCTAATGTGTGAGAAGAGGAGAGGGAATGGTTTTCCCTGTGTGTAAGAGAAGAGAAGGGAAAGTAGCCCTAATGTTTAGAAAGGAAGGCTGTACAAGAGACTGCCACATGTGTTTGTGATGATGTATTTGGATTGTGAACTGCTCTGTTGTGTTGTTTGTAGTGTGGTATATTAAGTTCAGTAAACCATAAACCATTCATTAGTGCGGTCTCAGTTCAGTAGCGAACCATAACAAATGTAGTTCACTCAAAATCGATTTAAAGCAAATTATCCTATGAATTAAAATGCATTAAGGGGCCATTTATCAAACAGTGGTAAAAAGTGGCCTTTGCGGGTCTTTCCCACACGCTAAGGGCGTTTTTACTGCTGGAGTAAAATGGCTGAATTTCCTATTTTTTGTATTAATAGTCGTGCTAATTTTGTGCATGGCCATTATGTAGGCAGTAAGGGCTCAGTGCTAAGCACACACTAACTGGTTAGCACATGGCAGTGTAGCTGCAGTAACCAATTAGCGCAGAACACATCCACTCTTCGCCCCAGACATACCCCCTGCAGCAAAAAAAATAAATTTTATTTTTTAGCACATGGATAGCGTGCATATATGACTAAATTACTGCAGGAAGCCTCAGTGCACCCTGCAGTGTACCATTTTTTGCTGCGGTTCGTACTGCAGCTTTGTAAAAGGGCCTCTAAGGGCCCTGTTTATTAAGGCGTATTAGTGTTTTTAACACGCCTGCAATTAGCGTTAGGGATAGTGTAGGCATGCACATGGTTAACGTGCGTTAAAAACATTAACGTGCCTATAACGCGGCTTATCAAACAAGGCCCTATGTTAGAGCATGTTAAAAAATTTTGACAGATGTTAAACATTGTTTATGAAAATGAATGTGTAAAATTAACTGGAAAAAAAAAACAAATTCCAAAAATTGGGGGGAAAGACCAGAATAAACCAACAATTTTTCCCATGCACACATCCCTACATTTTATTGAATCAGCCTAAAGCATTTCTTGACCTGCATTCAGGAGCCATCCATCCCATGATCAGGTCTAAACTGTTTGTGATGTGTATAGATAGCACTGTGGGAAAAGGGTAAGAAAGACACATGGCTTGTTTATTGGGACAGGGATAGGTAGAAATTCTCTATAAGGAGTTTCAAAAGTGGATGGGAAGAAGCAACTGAACTTAGTACAAGAACAGTGAAAGGCTATGAGGTAAAAAATATTTGTTTTAAAAGGGGGAGAAAAGGAAAGAGAAGGTTTCTGCTGTTCCACTGCCTTGGCAAATCCTGAACAGGGATTTTATTCAAAAACCTCTTACTTACCATGTGGTGTCGTTTTAGGAGCTGTGTGTAAAGAACCTGCAAGCTCTGCTAAATTATTACTGTTTAGAAATGACCAAACATTTCTCCTTTCATTCTGCAGTTACCAATGTCAAGATCCAGTCTCAGAATTGTATTGGTTTGGTTCTAAGCACTCCTCCTGTCCAGAGTAAAAATTGAGGCTATGCTTATGTGTATGTTTGTAAGATTCTGTGTGCATGCACATCAGTAGATTAGCTAGCTTCCATCTCCATGTTCACTTATTTGTGCATCAAATGTGTGCATGGATATGTCTACCTATCATAGGCACTGATGTATTATATACATTTGTATGAGTATGATTGTGTCTATATACCTAGTGTGATTGAGTACATGAAAGGGGTAAGGAATTTATTAAAAGTGGATTGTAAGAAAAGGGATATGATTGAGGGAACCTGATTTTTAAATTTTACTAATGCAAGAAATAGATTTCTTAATAAGTACTCAGTGCACGTTGTCTCACTCTCTTTGCTGGGCTCAAATGTCTGTAGGCTTCTTTATTTTTTAAGCAAATTAATTCTTCCCTACCTAAATCAAGGGAATTGGCTGTGGTCCCTAGGCCTACACCCCTATGGAGATATTCTGCCGTAACTTTGATTTATCTGATATTTATTATAGATACATGAACTACTGGTATCTTGTTTTGCTTTTAGGCTTAGTGTCAGCACAGCAAGTCTTTACTTTTCGCTCAGTGGTTATTGCAGCAGATCTACAAAGACAGCGGGTGCATGTTTTCCTGTCTAAATGTTAGGTTGGTCAAAGACACCTCTCAAGCAAGAGCTGACAGATCAATGCAGAGCACTACACAGATGCTGAAATCAATAGGATTCATGATTAATTATGCCAAGTCCTGTCTCTGTCCATCACCTCAACTAGAATTCATACAGACTCTGCCAGACAGGACTCAAGCAAAAAGCTGTATTCCAGGCACATAGCACTTCAGATACGTGCTTTATACGCAAGATATTTTATTATTATTCTCATTGCTTGCTATACTGCAAGTTGTCCATGGAGACGGCTATCAGGCTTATTTTTGAAAGAGAAGGGCGCCCATCTTTCGACACAAATCGGGAGATGGACGTCCTTCTCTCAGGGTTGCCCAAATCAGCATAATGGAAAGCCGATTTTGGACGTCCCCAACTGCTTCGCGTCGCGGGGATGACCAAAGTTCCTGGGGGCGTGTCGGAGGCGTAGCAAAGGCGGGACTAGGGCATGCCTAACAGATGGGCATCCTCGAGCGATAATGGAAAAAAGAAGGGCGTCCCTGACGAGCACTTGGGCGACTTTACTTGGTCCATTTTTTCTTATGACCAAGCCTCAAAAAGGTGCACAAACTGACCAGATGACCACAGGAGGGAATCGGGGATGACCTCCCCTGACTCCCCCAGTGGTGACTAACCCCCTCCCACCCTGAAAAAAATAACTTTAAAAACTTTTTTTGCCAGCTTGAAATGTCATACTCAGGTGCATCGCAGCAGTATGCAGGTCCCTGGGAGGGGAGGTATGTGTGTGTCAGCGGAGGCATAGCGAAGGCATGGACGTCCTTCTTTCAAACATTTTGGACGTCCTGAACTGCCCCCCCCCCACAGGGACGGACAAATTTCAAGGGAGTGGAGTGGAGGAGTGGTCTAGTGGTTAGAGCACTGGTCTTGCAATCCAGAGATGGCCAGTTCAAATCCCACTGCTGCTACTTGTAATCCAAATAAATAAGGGTGGGTGTCAGAGGCATAGCAGGCATGGACGTCCTTCTCACAGAAACATCCAGGCATGGATGTCCTTCTCACAGAAACATCCACATTTTGGACATCCTCAACTGCCATCGCAGGGACGGAGGCATAGCGAAGGACGTCCTTCACCCATACTCTAAAAAAAAAAAAAAGACGTCCCTGACGAGCACTTGGACGTTTTCACCTGGACTTGTATTTTTCTAAGGTTGTAGATGGCAATTTATTTAAGGTTGTAGACGGCTATTATACATGCAGCTTGTTTGCATGTATGAAGCAGTCTTTGGCATGCGCAGAGCAGCCACGCATAATGCTTGGCTGCTCTGCACTGGCTTCCCCTCTTTAGGAAGGAAATCGTGTGCAAATGAGCTAACAGTGAGCAGCTCATTTGCATGTGATTTCCTTCATGCATACCCATTCCTTTCCGAATCGCTAAGGGATCGGTAAGGGTAGGGCTTTTTCCGTTCAGTTAGTGCATCAGTTAGTCCACTGCAGTGCCCCCTAGGGTGCCCAGTTGGTGTCCTGGCATGTCAGGGGGACCAGTGCACTACGAATGCTGGCTCCTCCCACAACCAAATGCCTTGGATTTGGTTGTTTTTGAGATGGACGTCCTCGGTTTCCATTATCGCCGAAAACCGGGGTCGACCATCTCAACATTTATGTCGACCATCTCTAAGGTCAACCTAAATGTTGAGATTTGGGCATCCCCGACTGTATTATCGAAACGAAAGATGGACGCCCATCTTGTTTCGATAATAGGGGTTTCCCCGCCCTTTTGTGGGGACATCTTGCGAGGACGCCCTCAGGAAAACTTGGGCACCCCGTTCGATTATGCCCCCCCACGTGGTTTACAATTATAAAAAGCAGCTGAGGGAAGGACTAAGAAACATAAGGAGAGGGGTAACCATTTGAGTGCCTTCTTTATGCTAAAAACTCCCAGATCAACCCTTGTACTCCAGAAATTTCACCAGGAATCCAGTCCCAAATCTCAACTTGCTTTTCAGGCATTGTTGGCTGGATGTCCCATTGCCATCAGAAACTTAACATAGCTAAGTCAAGCTTCTTATATTTATCCCTAAATCCACCTCCCCTTTCCCAGTTTTTGTGTTTCCATGGATTTATTTATTAGAATTTATTAGTCATATTTATGAAGAGATTCACCCATGGCGATGTACAGTAGGTACAGTTCAACATAAAACTTACAGTTTTGTTAACAGCATAACAACAGTAAAATAACCAAAGTGTAAAACATAAATAAATGAGGCAAACTTGAAAACAGTGCATTGAAATCTAATAATAGAACTACTGAAAAATTGTATCAAGAGTATACACATTTAACAGCACTGGAATTCAAATACCAGAGATAAAATACAATGTTAGCATAATACTAAAGGTACACCTAATAAGCATGCATTACAACATTCAACTAACATAGATATGATGCAAATATTTTCTACAATACAAATTACCATATAGCTGATATATGATGGGAACAAGGTGCGTGGTACAGAGTCAGTTGGGATAATAAGATGGTTAGCTAAACTCAAGACAAGTTGCAAGAGATAAGGAACTGATTTAAGTTACAGAGTGTGTAGCAAGCTAGTTCAGCAGCAGAATGAGTGTATACAACACAATGCATATGATATGCGGGCAGGCATATCCATGCACACATTTTCATGTACAAATAAGTGAACGTGGAAATGGAAGCTCATCTACTCACGTGCATGCACACAGTATCTTACTCGCATACACATGATTCGTCCTCTGAGGCTGCTTTGCTTTGACTCTTCTCTTTGTTTCTTCACATATATTGGTAAAACATTTTATTCTCTTTGAAAATTACCAAAATTCATAATTTCCTTTTTGAACACATATCCACACTCTTATCACTTCCCACTTAGACTGTTGGAACCTGCTTCTCACGGGTCTCCCACTGAACTCATCTCTCCCCCCTTCAATCTGTTCAAAATTCTGCTGCATGACTTATCTTCCACAAGTGCTGCTATACTCACATAACCCCTCGTCTTAAGTCACTTCATTCACTCCTTATTCCCTTCTGCGTCCAGTTCAGACTTCTCTTAACTCAAGTACAATTGCATTCATTCCGCAGATCCACTGTATCTCTTTTCTCTTATCTTTCCCTACACTCCTGACTCCACTCATCCGGTGAGCAATGTTCCCTCTAAGCAGAGCGCATGAGCAATTGCTCATGCATTTTAGGAGCATCACTCACAGATTTTGCATGGCTCCTCACAAAAAAAAAATTTTGTGCTATATACAGAAATACATTACTAATACTAGTGCTCAAAAATTGTTGATTTTTAAAACTTGTTACATGAAAAAAATTTTGCCAACACCAGGCCGCTCCCTTAGAGGAAAAATTGCAGGTGAGTCATGCTTGTCCTTGTCCTCCCTTCCCACTGCCAACTCCAGAGACTTCATTCTTTCTGCATTGTTGCACTGTATGCCTGCAGTAACCCTCCTGAATAGGTGTTTCAGACACCCTCTTTGACCTTATTCAAATCCAGTGTAAAGCCTAGCTTTTCGATGCTGCTTTTAAAGCTTTGACATCTAGTTGTTCTATTTATACCAATGTTTTTAGCCATTCCAATAATAAATGATACCTTCTAAATCTCTTATTTGTCCTGTTTGTCTTGAACAAATTGTAAGTGCCATGAAGCAGGGACTGTCTTGTTTTTGTGTACAGTGCTGTAGAAGTGATTAAAAGTAGTAGAAGGTCAGACTCAGCAAGTATTAGTCATGTTGAGAATTCTTCTTCGCCTGATGGCAGCAACACTGCATATATTTCCTATGGTATGTTTTCATGCAAGATGGAAGCTAAGAAAGCTTATTACCAATATTGTGGGGGAATTCTCTAAATGGCACACAAAAACCGGTGCTGGAAAAAATCAGCATTAAGAGCTGTTATATAAAAGATGCTCTGGGTTGAACGCCCTTTCTAGAATAGGGCTCTGGCATTTAAGCCAGCTGAAATTTGATGTAAATGCCAGCGCCCAACTCATGACATTTGGGCAGAAATGGCGCTGTTGTATAAAACCACACACAACTTTTTGGAATACCCATGCCCCTCCCCTGGCTATGCCTCCTTTTGAGTTGCACGCTAGGGGATTTAGGGGCAGACGAGGCACACGCAAATCCCAATTATTGCCAATTAACTGAAATAATCGATTGACATCAATGAATTACTAATTAATGGCTCTTCAAACAATTTATTTGCATGTGCATCTTTGATCTACACCCAAATTTAGGCACCATATATAGAATCCGTGGGTTGTTTCAATCATTCCCATAATAAATGAAATTCCCTAATCTCTTATTTGTCCTGTTTGTCTGTGTTGGATAGAATGTAAACTCTGTCGAGCAGGGATTGTCTCTTATGGTTTGTGTGCAATACTTTGTACATTTGGTAGCACTATAGAAATGAGTTGTAGTAATAAGGGGATTATTTGCTCACCAGCTAATCACCGTCTTGAATGAATTCCTTCAAAAAGGTGATAAATAAATCCAAATAAATAAATAAATTTGTGAAGGATTAGGAATAAGGCATCATTTCTAAAGGAGCAGGGGGATGGGGAAGCAAGTTCTTTTATGACCAGTCCCTTTAACTTCACTCCTTGGGGGCATTAGCTCACATGTCAGCTGGTGGATACCACCGATGGTAGCTTGTTTCATTTAATGCAACTGTTATTATTCATTTTGCATAATAGTGAGTTGATTTGCATGCATTTGTGTGCTTTGCAGGTCATCATTATTTAATGTGCATTGTATTAATATTTCCTATGTTAAGCTGCTTCATTTGTTAAGTAACATATTATTGCTATAACACAGCTTATTAAATAGACCCCTAGGTTCATAGTTGTCCCAGGCCACTGAGGACAATAGCCAGGTCACAAATGAGCAGGATGGGTTCAAGAGAACTGGGCATCCTAGGAAAATCTTCAGCTTTGCACAGACCGCCCCTTCCCCCCCCCCCCCCCCCACCCCACACACATACACATAACCCCAAACTAGCAAGTACCACTGGCACACTCCTATCAGCAATGGCAGCTGTGGTACACTGCATCCCACTTTGACAGAGGTGACTCAAGCACATGATACCCTTTTCTCTCCCATGGAGAGTGAAGTAACTTGCCCAAGGTCTTCAGTAGGAGAAGATTAATTTAAACCCTGGTTTCCCTGGTTCTTATCCTGCTGCTTCAACCACAGTCTACTTTTGCACCTTAATCCTATCAATGTGGCTCTTGAGGATTTTTATCATTAGAAAAATGGTAATTACATGTTTAACTGGAGGAGGAAGAGATAGTGGATGATATGGATGGACAGACTGGATGAGCCATATGGCCTTTATCTGCCATCGCTTTCTATCTATCTCTCATTAGAAGCACATAATGCACCCTTCTTTTTTTGGAAGTTTTCCTTTTTCTGCTTTTTACCTTAGGATTTCCAAGCCCTGTTTTGGGGACTCCACACCCAGCTAGGTTTGCAAGATATTCACCATGAATTTGCATGAACTAAACACACATATGCAAATTTGTTTTATGTACAGTGGGGGAAATAAGTATTTGATCCCTTGCTGATTTTGTAAGTTTGCCCACTGACAAAGACATGAGCAGCCCATAATTGAAGGGTAGGTTATTGGTAACAGTGAGAGATAGCACATCACAAATTAAATCCGGAAAATCACATTGTGGAAAGTATATGAATTTATTTGCATTCTGCAGAGGGAAATAAGTATTTGATCCCCCACCAACCAGTAAGAGATCTGGCCCCTACAGACCAGGTAGATGCTCCAAATCAACTCGTTACCTGCATGACAGACAGCTGTCGGCAATGGTCACCTGTATGAAAGACACCTGTCCACAGACTCAGTGAATCAGTCAGACTCTAACCTCTACAAAATGGCCAAGAGCAAGGAGCTGTCTAAGGATGTCAGGGACAAGATCATACACCTGCACAAGGCTGGAATGGGCTACAAAACCATCAGTAAGACGCTGGGCGAGAAGGAGACAACTGTTGGTGCCATAGTAAGAAAATGGAAGAAGTACAAAATGACTGTCAATCGACAAAGATCTGGGGCTCCACGCAAAATCTCACCTCGTGGGGTATCCTTGATCATGAGGAAGGTTAGAAATCAGCCTACAACTACAAGGGGGAACTTGTCAATGATCTCAAGGCAGCTGGGACCACTGTCACCACGAAAACCATTGGTAACACATTACGACATAACGGATTGCAATCCTGCAGTGCCCGCAAGGTCCCCCTGCTCCGGAAGGCACATGTGACGGCCCGTCTGAAGTTTGCCAGTGAACACCTGGATGATGCCGAGAGTGATTGGGAGAAGGTGCTGTGGTCAGATGAGACAAAAATTGAGCTCTTTGGCATGAACTCAACTCGCCGTGTTTGGAGGAAGAGAAATGCTGCCTATGACCCAAAGAACACCGTCCCCACTGTCAAGCATGGAGGTGGAAATGTTATGTTTTGGGGGTGTTTCTCTGCTAAGGGCACAGGACTACTTCACCGCATCAATGGGAGAATGGATGGGGCCATGTACCGTACAATTCTGAGTGACAACCTCCTTCCCTCTGCCAGGGCCTTAAAAATGGGTCGTGGCTGGGTCTTCCAGCACGACAATGACCCAAAACATACAGCCAAGGCAACAAAGGAGTGGCTCAGGAAGAAGCACATTAGGGTCATGGAGTGGCCTAGCCAGTCACCAGACCTTAATCCCATTGAAAACTTATGGAGGGAGCTGAAGCTGCGAGTTGCCAAGCGACAGCCCAGAACTCTTAATGATTTAGAGATGATCTGCAAAGAGGAGTGGACCAAAATTCCTCCTGACATGTGTGCAAACCTCATCATCAACTACAGAAGACGTCTGACCGCTGTGCTTGCCAACAAGGGTTTTGCCACCAAGTATTAGGTCTTGTTTGCCAGAGGGATTAAATACTTATTTCCCTCTGCAGAATGCAAATAAATTCATATACTTTCCACAATGTGATTTTCCGGATTTAATTTGTGATGTGCTATCTCTCACTGTTACCAATAACCTACCCTTCAATTATGGGCTGCTCATGTCTTTGTCAGTGGGCAAACTTACAAAATCAGCAAGGGATCAAATACTTATTTCCCCCACTGTATATTCATTGTGGATTTCCTGCAAACCTGACTGGTTGTGGAGTCACAGCCCTATTCTACCTCTAATTAAATTTAAAGGAAGAGCTGAGCCCATTGTTCTGTGATGGTTGTAATGCCACCTGGTGGCATGAGAGCATAACATTACAAGTCTTGAGCTGTGCTCCTGTAACTAACTCAGCCTATGAAAGATTGTGACCTATCACTGTCACTGTGTAATTATCCTATCCTTAGAGAACAATTATTCTAGGAAAATAGATGCCTTTTGCTGATTCTGTTAATGTAGTTAACAAAATAAAAGATGCAGAAAACTGGACTTTGGCTCTACCACTGTGACTTAACTGGTAGTTTGTATTACTTTTTACAATAGATCTTGAAATAGAGACTATGCAAAAATCATAAACATATTTTGAGAATAATACTTAAAAATTTCTCTTTTAAGCCAGTCTAATAGCACAGCATCACAAAAACTTCATAGCCAGAAATTACTGTATTGCACATACAACCCAAATATTAAAATAGTTTGGTACATGTGCAGAAACATTTTCTCCGAGGACAAGCAGGCTTACTTATTCTCGCAAGTGGGTAGACGCAGATCCGCGTCGCTCAGTCCGTCATTCATGCCATAGAAAAAGCTAGAGCATTGAAGAGCGTGAACCGCGCTCCACCGCGCATGCACGAGTGCCTTCCTGCCCACTGCACAAATGCAACTCCCTCAGTTTCGCTTTTTCTGCATGAGGAGCAGCTGCTTTTAGTGGTGTCTCCTTACACGCCCAGTTTAGAGTGATTTCTTCTTATTTTTGAGTGCCTTTGGCCTTTTCTTGGTTTTTCACCTCACTTTAAGTCTCTGACTTTCTTTTTTGGCTCAGGCCATTGTTAGGTCTGCCCCGGTCGGGTTTCTTCCTTTTGTGCCTTTGCCCTTTTTTTCAGGCAGCATCACGTTATTTGATTTGGCAGGTGACGTTTTTCCTTCTATGTCCACGAAGACTACCAGTGGCTTCAAGCGTTTTAACTGGTGCAACCGGACCATCTCAGGGAAGGGCACCGATTCTTGGTGTCTCCAGTGCCATAGCCCTGCCAACTGCGTCCTCTGCCTTCGAATGAAGAAGATTTTTGGAGCCAGGTCTGATTTCTCGGCATCAGCTTTGAGGTCGGAGGCTTCGGCATCAATGTCGAGCAGTGACATTGGGAGCAGTGAGGCGTTGAGTGGGTCTCCACCTGTCTCGAGGCCTCCTGCTATGCAGGCCCTATGGGACCGTCCATCGTCTGACCCGACCCCGAGGAGACGGGAGAATTCGACATCGTCCTCGTCAGCACTGAGGAGCATGGGTGATGTGCATTTAGCGAAGGCCACGAAGCACCGTCACCGGTCTCCCTCAATCCATGATGCCAGGAGCTCCGGGGTGCCGAGGGATTTGGCACCCGAGAAGTGTCAGTGCCGGGAAGACCACTCTCCCTCCATCCAGGAGGTTCCGATGCACGTGTCTCCAAGCAGCTGAAATCCTGCTCCCGCATCGGCCCCAGTGATTCTGCAACCTGTGCCTCAGCCGACTCCACAGTCTTTCCAAATGTCGGCCCTCGATGAACGCTTCTGGGCCTTACTCCCTGAGCTTTTGGATGGCCTCATGCAGCAATGTGCATCAGTATCAGGGGTTCTTGCACCTGCCATACCTGCCACTGTGGCCCTGCCTGGTCCTCAGCCTGTGGTGCGGCCTCTGACGCCGGCGCCACTTGCGGCCCTAGTGTCGACTGCCACCCAGGCTAGCACCCCCTCAACGTAGGTGGAGGAAGCTTTGCCAGAGTCAAGAAGGGAACTGGTCTCTCGACGCCACTCTCAAGGACATGGGTCCTCGGCATCGAGGCAGGCTCAGTCTCGGACATCCTTTAGGGAGGTTTTATCTGACACCAAGGAGGAGTGCTCATGGGAATCCGAACAGGATCCCAGGTACTTTTTTTTCTGATGAGTCTTATGGGATCCCTTCTGAGCCCTCCCCTCTACCTGAGAGGAGACTGTCTCCACCCGAGAGCTTCTCTTTTACATCCTTTGTGAGGGAAATGGTTGATGCCATTCCATTCCCTGTAGGAGTGGAGGATGAGCCCAGGGCCAAAATGCTTGAGGTCCTCGACAATACCTCCCGTCCTAAGGAGGCTGTGATGGCTCCTCTTCATGAGATACTCAAGGCAGTCCTTGTACAGAACTGGGCATCCCCTCTGTCTGTCCCTGTGGTCCCCAAGAAGATTGACACCCACTATCGGATTCACGGTGAACCTGGATTTGTAAGGTCTCAGTTTATCTCATGATTCCATGGTGGTGGACTCTGCTTTCAAAAGAGCCAGAAGTATTAGGGACTATGCCTTGGCTCCCCCAGGCAGAGAAAGAACCCTGGATTCTTTTGGGAGGAAGATGTATCAGACCTCTATGCTTATCTCCAGTATCCAGTCATACCAGGTCTTCACAAGCATGCACTTGCGGAACTCGGTGAGGCAGCTGTCGGACTTGGCCAGTGTGCCAAGCCTTTTCACCAGTTGGTCAAGCAGCAGAAAGCGTGTCGCAAGTTCTTGGCCAGGGGCACTTACGACACTTTTGACGTGGCATCCAGGATCTCTGCCCAAGATATAGCAATGCATAGACTCTCATGGCTGTGTTTTTCTGACCTGGAACATTATGTTCAGCAGAGGTTGGCGGATTCCCCTTTCCGGGGGATAACCTTTTTGGAGAGAAGGTTGGGAAGGTCACTGACCAAATCAAGAAGCATATGGATACCATATCTCTTCTCTCCCGCCGGGCATCTTCTGCAACTGCATTCTCATCTAGGAAGTTTTTTAGTAAGTCAGGGAGTGCTCCCTACTACTACTGTAGGCGTAGGTACACTCCTGCGGCCTGCCAGCCTGCTCAGTCTCAGCACCAGGATGCTTGTTCACATCAACAGCGTGCGCCTAAGGCCCCTGCTGCTCCCCAACAAAAGCAAGGGATGAGCTTTTGACTGGCTCCAGCAGAGCATAACTGCAGTCAAAGTGTCTGTCCCAGAAGATTTACCGGTTGGAGGGAGGTTAAAGTTTTTTCACCAAAGGTGGCCTCTCATAACCTCCGACTGGTGGTTTCTTCAAATAATCCTGCTTGGATATGCCCTCAATTTGATTTCCAGACCTCCAAATTGCCCACCGAGAGCTCGTTCTTTAAGCTCTCAGGACAAGCAGGTGCTTGCAGAGGAATTCACCCTTCTTAAGGCCCATGCGGTCGAATCCATTCCACCAAGGGAAGAATGGCAGGGATTCTATTCTAGGTACTTCCTTGTGCAGAAAAAGACAGGGGGGTGCATCCCATCCTAGACCTAAGGACCCTGAACAAATTCCTAGTCCGAGAAAAGTTCAGGATGATTTTCCTGGGCACCCTTCTCCCCATAATTCAGGAAAACAATTGGCTATGCTCTCTGGACTTGAAGGATGCATATATTGAATCCTGATATTTCCAGCGTACTGGAAATATCCTCAATTTCGGCTGGGAACACATCACTATCAGTACCACATGTTGCCTTTTGGCCTTGTGTCAGCTCCCAGAGTCTTTACCAAGTGTCTAGCGGTAGTTGCAGTGTTGCTATGCAGACTGGGAGTCCATGTGTTCTCGTATCTCGATAATTGGATGGTGAAGAGCAAATCAGAGGACGGTGTCCATGTGGATGACAATTCGAGTGCTGGAACTACTAGGGTTCATTATAAAGTACCCCAAATCCCATCTCCACCCTGTTCAACAGTTGGAGTTCATGGGAGCCCTGCTTGATACTACTACTAGTACTCATCATTTCTATAGTGCTACTAGACGTACCCAGCGCTGTACACGTGAACATGAAGAGACAGTCCCTGCTCGACAGAGCTTACAGGACTGTTCAAGCCTACCTCCTGGAGATGCGGGTGGACAATCTTTTTTTTTCACTTTAAATATTTTTATTGAGAAAGCAGAATAAACATGCAAAACACTTCATTGAGTCTCTAGCATTCAAGGTTTAGGTATTGCAGCAGGTCACAGCTCGGCAGATGTTGAGATTGTTGGGCCATATGGCTTCCACAGTGTACATTACACCCATGGCACACCTGCACATGAGATCAGCTCAATGAACCCTGGCTTCTCAATGGTATCAAGCCACGGGTGGGGGGGAGGGGTCTAGAAGATGTCATCCAAGTGTCCCCGGAGCTTGTACGCTCTCTTCAGTGGTGGACGATTCGGTCCAGTTTGACGCTGGGACTTCCATTCCAAATTCCTCAACCGCAAAAAGTGCTGATGACGGTGTAATCCCTTGAGGCCTCTGCTGTTATTGCCAGGAGCGGCAGCTGGTCCTCCTCTGAATACCTATATCCTCGCCAAACACTCAGTTCAGTTCAAAAATCCCAAAAGGTCCAGTAGCAGCTTCCCCAGGAGTTAATCTCCCTTCCTGGGGTCTGGCTTCTAGGCTTTCCCCAAGAGGAAAGTTCACAACTAATAATTTTAGGGAGCACTTCTTCACCACAGTTTATGTGCCCACGGGCCAGCAATCCGTAGTAATAATCTTTTGGGCCCTTGCCCAGTTTTTCACCCTTTCATCTTTATGATCAAGGCAAAGAGATTATTTTGGTAAGTTCCTTCCATAGTTCAATCAGTTTATCTTTTTAAGCTCATCAATTCAGCAGTAATAATAACAATCAATTTCTTTCACTTCTCCAGTTCACATAGATATATATATCTGTAGCCCTTCTATAACAAGGGCTGACAGCTCACCTCCCTCTTACACAGTATATATTCACCTGTGTCCTCTCCATGCTGCCTTTACTAGCTGGAGTTCTCTTGTTCTGTCATTTCCCAATCCATTACAGCTGGATCCTCTGCGAATTCCATAGGTAGGGCCTCCTCCTTCTCCAAATACTCCATAGGTTCTGCACATCCAGAACCTTCTTTCTGAACTTGCTGTTCCTCGAGAGCCCTTAGGAATTCCTCCCTCTGCTTACCACACCCAGGAGGAATCACATACTGCTTTTTCTGAGCTCCTTTTCCCATTCCCTTTGCTAGGATGCCACTCCTGGTCTTTGGGTTCACTTTGTCTCAACAGGGCTTCTGGGTTCTGTAGTCTTGGGGGGGGGGGGTTCCTCCTAATGGGGACCTGTGTATTAATCTCATCACAACAGATGCATCTCTCCTGGGATGGGGAGCTCATGTAAATGGGCTTCACATTCAGGCTGCTTGGTCCTTCAAGGAAATGAATCTTCAGATCAATCTCCTGGAGCTTCGAGTGATCTGGAACGCTCTAAAGGCTTTCAGCCATCCAGATGTGGCATTGGGCTTGCCAGTATGGCATGTTTCTCCAAGCCACTTATCCGGCAGGCATAAACAATGACCTGGCTGACAGGCTGAGAAGCATAATGCAACCACATGAGTTGGTCTCTTCATATGGGCATAGCCCGCAAGATCTTCTGAGCGTGGGGCACCCCCTCAGTGGATCTTTTTGCTAATCAGATCAACCACAAGGTTCTTCAGTTCTGTTCCAGGCTTCAGGCCCACAGCAGGCTAGCATCAGATGCCTTCCTTCTTGATTGGAGGACAGGCCTTCTGTATGTGTATCCTCCAATACCTCTAGTAGGAAAGACTTTGTTGAAACTCAAGCAAGACCGTGGAACCATGATAGAGATTGTGTCATTTTGGCTATGTCAGATTTGGTTCCCTCTTCTTCTGGAATTGTCCTCCAAAGAACCATGGAGATTGGGAGTGTTTTCCAGCCTTCATCAGGCAGAACAAGGGGTCACTTCTTCATCCCAACCTCCAGTCTCTGGCTTTCACAGCTTGGATGTTGAGAGCCTAGAATTTGCTTCCTTGGATCTTTCAGAGGGTGTCTCCCGGGTCTTGCTTGCTTCCAGGAAAGATTCCACTAAGAGATGCTACTCTTTTAAATGGAGGAGGTTCGCCGTCTGGTGTGAGAACAAGGCCATAGATCCCCTTACTTGCCCTACACAGACCCTGCTTGAATACCTTCTATACTAATCAGAGTCTGGTCTGAAGACCAACTCATTAAGAGTTCACCTTAGTGCAATTAGCGCTTATCAACGTGTAGAAGGTAAGCCTATCTCTGGACAGCCTTTAGTTGTTCACTTTATGAGAGGTTTTCTTTTGTCAAAGACCCCCGCCAAACCTCCACCGATGTCATGGGTTCTCAACGTCGTTCTCACCCAGCTGATTAAAGCTCCTTTTGAGCCACTGAATTCCTGCCATCTGAAGTACTTGACCTGGAAGGTCATTTTCTTGGTGGCTGTTACTTCAGCTCGTAGGGTCAGTGAGCTTCAGGCTTTAGTAGTGGATGCACCTTATACAAAGTTTCCTCACAACAGAGTGGTCCTCCGCACGTATCCTAAGTTCCTGCCAAAGGTGGTGTTGGAGTTCCATCTGAACCAGTCGATTGTCTTGCCAACATTCTTTCCCCAACCTGATGCCCATCCTGGCGAAAGCAGTTTGCAACCTTGGACTGCAAGAGAACATTGGCCTTTTACATGGAGCGGACAAAGCCCTACAGACAGTCCGCCCAGCTTTTTGTTTCTTTTGATCCCAACAGGATGAGGATAGGGGTCGCTATCAGAAAATGCACCATATCCACTTGGCTGGCAGATTGCATTTCCTTTACTTATGACCAGGATGGGCTGACCTTGGAGGATCACGTCACGGCTCATAATGTTAGATCCATGGCTGCGTCGGTAGCCCACTTGAAGTCAACCTCCATTGAAGAGATTTGCAAGGCTACGACATGGTGTTCAGTCCACACATTCACATCTCACTACTGCATTGAGCAGGATACCCAATGTGACAGTTGGTTTGGGCAGTCAGTGTTGCAGAATCTTTATGGGGTCTAGAATCCAACTCTACCCTACTAGGCCTGTTTTCTTCTGTTCCAGGCTGCACTCTCACTCAGATTGTATATAGTTTCAGGTTAATCTGTGTTATGACCTCGCCGTTGCGAGGCCCAGTTGACCAATGTTTGTTGTTTTGGGTGAGCCTAGATGCTAGGGATTCCCCATTTGTGAGCATATGCAAGCCTGCTTGTCTTCGGAGAAAGCGAAGATATTTATCTGTTGCAGGTATTCTCTGAGGACAGCAGGCTTCTTATTCTTACAATCCCGCCCACCTCCCCTTGGAGTTGTCTCCATGCATATTTTTATTTGGTTTTTTTTTTTTTGTTTTTTTGCTTTAGTATTAAACTGAGGGAGTTGCATTCTCGTTGGCGGGTGGGAAGGCACTCGTGCATGCATGGTGCAGCGTGGTTTGTGCTCTTCAAAGCTCTAGTTTTTTCTATGGCATAAATGCCGGACTGGGTGACACGGATCGGCATCTACCCACTTGTGAGAATAAGAAGCCTGCTCTCCTCAGAGAATACCTGCTACTAGTAAGTATCTTCACTTCATTTTTGGAGCACAGAGAAATGGCTTTAAGATGGAAAGGAGACTTTGTGCATAATTTCCAAGTATACCATACATTCTTATGTTTAACTAAGTCAACACTTTCTGCTAATTAAAATCGATAAGTTCAGTTACTAACTTAAGAGAAGCAACAAAATGGCACATTTTAGAAAATCAGAAACTGCAAAATTAGTTTTCTTTCCAGGATGAAAAAAAGGTATAGCTTGAGTCACAGTTGCAGTAAATTTGGCTCGTGCATGAAAAAAGGAGTCTGACCCTTCTAGTTCTCTTCTGGAATCATCATGACATTTTTGCTAGAACTAATAATTATTCTCCTGTGGCTCATGTTTGATATTTCACTGGAAGAAAATGTATATGTCCCCACTGTGTGCTGTCTGTCTGCTTTATGGGTACAATAAACCTGAGCTCTGCAGTCGGCTGCTAAGGAGCCCTGCATTTATATGATGATTGATCTCAGCCTGGATAGTAATTGGTGATTTTGGAATGTATCCGTGCGAAACGATCCTGTCTGAATCATTTGTTTTATATTGACTTTGATATATATGAAAGGTTTACACTGAATAAAAATGGTTTTCTAATTTTAATACAAAGCTAAACTTCATGTTTAAAATTAAAAATTAACACAGATACTGGATCATTTGGAGAAAGGTTTAGCAGAAGATGGGAGCATGATTAATATTACACAGAGTAACCGGCAGGGTAAGTGTTTTTATGTTCCTTCTCCTTCTTCCCTTTTAGTGTTCTTAATCATTACAGGTTGCATATTTTTACCATCTGCACAAGTATGACAAAGGTTTTCCTGGATTGTCCCAAACTGTTAAAGCAGACCTCGTATCATATGGGCAGGCAGTACTCTGAAGTAAAGGTTTGACTTTTATATTGCCATAGTCCACACTTTCACTCAAAACATGTTTAAGCCAAAAAAGACCCAGAATGGTAGTACTATCTACATTGCAAATAATCTGTGTTAAATATAAGGTAAAATCTTTATATTTCTACAGTACAGGCAACATAGTAACATAGTAGATGATGGCAGATAAAGACCTGTACACTCCATCCAGTCTTCCCAACAAGATAAACTCGTAGCATAAGGTATGATGGAATACGACATATGCAAACTTGATCTTGATTTGTCCTTGCCATTTTCAGGCCACAGACATAGAAGTCTGCCTGGCACTGGCCTTGTTCCTCAACCACTGAAGCTGTCATCGAATCCTCACTCCAGCCCGTCTAAATCTGTCCAGCCATGATCAGGGCACAGACCATAGAAGTCTGCCCAGCACTGACTTTGCTTCCCAATTACTGTAGTTGCCATCTAATCCATGCTAATTTTGTTTGGTTCCATTCTTTCCCATAAAGGATGCCTTTGTGTTTACCCCATTCATTTTAAAATTCCATTACCATTTTCACTACCACCTGTGGGAGAGCATTCCAGGCACCTACCACCCTCTCTGTGAAAAAGTACTTCCTGACATTATTTCTGAGTTGGCCCCCTGCAACCTAAATTCATGTCCTCTAGTTCTACCGCCTTCCCATCTCTGGAAACGATTTGTACAATTTGTAGATTAATACCTTTCAAATATTTGCATGCCTATATCATATCACCCCTGTCTCTCTTTTCCTCCAGAGTATACATCTTCAGGTCATCAAGTCTCTCCTCGTACGTCTTGTAGTGCAAACCCCATAGTAAATACCAAATGCCCAGATTTGTAGTCATATGTTCATATGTCTTAGGGCCCTGATTACTAAAGTGTGCTAGCGTTTTTAACGCACGCTAACGCTAGACACCCACAGGAATATATGAGTGTCTCTAGTGTTAGCTCATTCTAAAAACGCTAGCACGCCTACAGCACGGGTTAGTAAACAGGGCCCTTAAAGTCCTAAGTATTTACTTTTTGGATTTATTTTTCAAATGTCCTTAAAACATAAAAACCAAGATAACATAAATATAAAAAACACTTCTCTATATATAGGCTTTGTATTTAATTCAGATATTAGGAATGTGGGTTCTGCTACATTTCCCCATAGGTATATGTTCAAGCATAATTTCTATCTGCATTTGTAGGCCCATGATTACAGACAGGCAACTGTTGTAGAATCAACACATAGTCTCTCAAGGTCGTAAAAGTGTTACCCTGTTTGAATGTTTGGATACATGCAGTGAGTTTGAGTTTTGGGATGGGTTTTTTGCCCAGAGATTGTGCCATTCAGACTTCAAGCTCATGCAAAGCCTATCCCAGCTGGGGCTATAATGACATGAGGCTGTTTACTTGAACCTTGTTTTATTCTTCCTATTTTTTATAGCTTAGTAATTGCAAGAGCAGTCCTGTGACTGAGAATCATGGACTACCATTCTATCTGGAACCTAGGCTAATTCCTCTTGTGCCAGGCAGTAGTTGTCAGCCTTTAGCAATGACTGGGGCTCTAAACTGATGGCTGTGTATGCTGCTTCCATTGTCTCCACAGCTGATGATGGTCCAAGGAACATATATTTGGTCTGGGAATCAAATCTAGATTTTCTTGCAGAGCAGCACAGAGGACTGTCCTTTAAGATGGATTTCTTTTTAATACATCTAGCTCCAGATATCCCAGTAACTTTGTGTTATGTGGCATTAGGCTTTAGCTGCTCTCTTTGTAAAACTTATTAAGCCATGAAGATTAGTTCAGTGCATTAACATAAACCCTTAAATGAATAAGAGAGCCAAATTGACATTCATTTCATTGACTAGCTCTGCAATAATTAGAGAAGCTAAGAGTGGTTGGGTTAAAGCACTGAAGTATGCCAGAATACGGTTTAGAAATATTGCTTAAGATAATTCATACATCACTCAATAGAATTTATCACAATGTGCAGATACTCCAACTGTTTTTTTGTTTTTTAATATCTGTCACTTTTCTTTTTTGATGTGGGTTACATATCTGGTTAAGAGACTACTGTATTCATTGAACTGTTTGAATTTTTTGCTAGTTTAATAACAAAATCCATTGAGCTGACATTCCCTTACAATTATTCTGGTACTGCAAACTACATTTCATGCAAAAACTTAAGCAAGACATTCATATCAATCAAAACACTCACCCAACCTTGACATCATCCAGAGAAGTTATTGATTCTTGTAGAATTGATGAGTTCTGAGCAAAACTCATTGATTAAAAGGCTGCAGAGTTGTTCAGATTATACATCCGTAAATAACAAAATACGTTCAGCATAGCTTTAATAAATTTCTCAAGAGATATAGCCAGTGAATGGTGATGCATGTTATTTCACTTGAGCTGTTTGAATAAACTAGTGGTCCTGGAGACATATTTAATTAATCAGTTAGCGTTTAATCTGTAATGAATATGCATGATATAGGTGTGCATGCATTGAAGACCCAGTGTATCCAAATCTAGCTCATGCATATTCATTGAGACAATCCTTAAGATGTGCCTCCAGGACAGAGTTGGGAACTACTGGAATAAACAATATCTGTTTGTATAGTTTGGAATGTTTGATTATCAAGTTAATTTTCAAAAACAATATTGCTATCTGTTTTGGGGATTGTTTTCTTGTGTGATAGGGGCCCACTGTTATTTGGGAGGATCAGTAGAGATGTGATTCATGTTCTCTGATGACAAGCTGGCCATAATTCTCACAATTGGGTAGCGCGATCCCGCGTTGCCCTGTCCGGAGCATCTAACAAACTTTAACAGAGCTTTTGTGGCATGTGAGGCACGCTCCACTTCGCATGCATGCATGCCTTCCCACCCACCACGAGAGCACTGTTACTGCAGTTCTTTTTTTTTTTCAATTTTAAGATTTTTATTCAACACATCAAAAAAACAAAATTTGTACAATACAGTTAGTAGCAGCTTCAAGACCGCAAGCTCTCATAAACATCTCAAACTCCTCTATAACACTTATCCAACATTGTATTATTGTTTTCCCAACTCCTTTATCTCCCCTCCTCCCTCCCCGCCCCCTTCCCTCCCTCTTCTTTCCCATTCATGGCTGTTCTCTCGGTGTATCATTAGCTATATTCCATATCCACTCTAAATTTGTCCATTCTTTCGCATCAGGTCTATATCTGCCAGTTCTCCGATCTGTCAATTTCTCCAAGTCCAGTATGACCCTAAGTCTCAGTTTCCAATCCAAGATAGTGGGCCCTACTCGTTGCTTCCAGTGGGCTGCTATTTCCAACTAAGCTGCTGCCAGACATAGTCTCTTGAGCCGCCTCTGCCATTTCTGGCCTCTTTTATTTCCCCATCCCAGCAGACACCACTTTGGTTCCGGCAGAAACTGAGTGTCTAAAATCAATGTCAATTGTGCAGCAACTTCCACCCAAAAAGATTGGATGGTAGAACAAGCCCACCACACATGCATAAAAGTTCCTATTTCTTCTTCACATCTCCAGCACCGGTCAGGTGCGCTTGGGTACATACGCTTCACTCTGTCTGGCATGTAGTACCACCTACTTAAAACTTTATAAGCATTTTCCTTTATTAATACACACACAGAGGCTTTTTTCACTTCCAAACACATCCGTTCCCATTCTCCCACACTCATTTCAATCTGTAAGTCCCATTCCCATGCTTTCATGTATGGCAACTTAGTCAGTGTTTCTCCTCTAAGATACCGGTAGAGTTTGGAGATGCCCCTTCTCCCGCCCTCTAAAGTTTCCCAAATATTTTCCAGCTTTTCACATTCTCTTGGATCTGTCTGTATCCACCCCTGTCTGCCCATGTAGTGCTTAATTTGTATGTATGCATAATAATCCGTCTCAGGGAGGTCATACTTCCTCTGCAGCTTCCCAAATTCTCTCAGTTTCCCATCAGACAGAAAATCTCTGAATTTCTGCAAACCTTTTCTATGCCACTCCCGGAAGGTTCTTCCCTCTTGTCCCGCAGGGAATTCAACTTCGTGTATTATATGTGCTAGAGTAGAAGTTTTCACCCCCCTCTTAAATTTACGTTTCAGTGTATCCCATAATTTCTCTAAGTGAACTATGAAAGGACTGGCATTCCCTCATTTAGGGGTAGACATTAAACTAGACCCCCATAGCCCCTCTCTAAATTACATTGTGGTTCAAGATTTTGTTCTAGGACTGCCACCTGTGACCACTGTCCCTTCCTCCATTCTGCCACCTGCTTTAATTGTGCTGCTTGGTAGTACCAAGTGATATTCGGCAGCCCCCTCCCTCCTTCTTCTACTCCGTCCCACATGATTCGTTTCGACAACCTAGCCCTTCTTCCCCCCCAGGCAAATTGTGATATGTCTGTTTGTATTTTCTTCAGCGCCCCCACTGGAACACCCACCGGCAGTGTTTGAAAGAGAAACAACAGCCGAGGGACCAGATTCATCTTTACCACTGCGATTCTGCCCCACCAGGATAACAGACCATGTTTCCATCTGCTCATATCTTTCCTAAGTTCTCTAAACAGTGGTTCATAATTTAACCCATAGAGCTGATCCAGGACCCAGGGAAGTTGTATACCCAGATATCTGAAACTGACCCTCGTTCTTTTAAAAGAGAAATTTTGTAGCACTCCCTCGAAATCCGCTGTGGGCGCCGTTATTCCCAGAAACTCGAACTTGTCATAGTTGACTTTAAAGCCGGACACCCCACCAAATATTCTAATCTCCCTGCAGATATGCACTAAAGCCTCCTCTGGTTGGTTCACATAAAAACTGCAGTTCTTTTTTTACCATGGTGGGGAGTAGCTGCATTTTGTGGCTGCTCTTCATGGCATGGTCCGAAAAGAGCTTTTTTGTGCCTTTCTGCGTTTTTTCGAAGTGAGTTTTGTGCACCCGTGTTTGGTTTCCTTTTTCCTTCATCCCTTATTGTTTTAGTTTTAATTTTTCCCAATTTTAAGTTTCCTTTTTTCACAATTTTAAGTTTCCTTTATTTTCTGCATCATTAGGCTGCTTCTAGGCCTTGACTTCGGCCGGGTTTTCCTGTTCTTTTTTCTCTGGTACCTTGCCCCTTTTTTCTAACACCATTGCTTCGTTTGATTTGGCTGTGGAGATTTTTCAGTCTATGTACACTCAAATTCCCAATGAATTCAAGCACTGTACCCAGTGCAATCGGACCATCTCTGTCAATGATTGCCATTCTTAGTGTCTTGAGTGTTTAGGGCCTGACCATAGCCCTGCTGTGTCCTCTGTCTTTGTATGAAGAAGCAGACCCAGATCACCAGAGAGGCTCGATGTGAGAGGATTTTTGGAGCCAGATCCAGTTCCTCAGCATTGACGTCAAGTACTGCACCGACATCAGGAGCGTTGGTACGCATGGCTGCTCCTAGACCTGTAGACACTGGGAGCAGTGGTGCATCGAATGGGTCTGACTGCTGTGCAGAGCCCTCGGGACAGAACAGCATTGACGTTGTTGGCACCAAAGAGCCTCAATGACAAGCTTCAGGTGAAGACCAGGAAGCATCAGCATGTCCTGGACACACGGTGCTGGGAGCTCCAGGACATCGAGGGATTTGGCACCCGAGAAGCATTGGTTCCAGGACAAATGCTCCCTCTCCATTCAGAAAGTACCGATGCATTGGTCTCCGAGTAACTGGGACCCAGCTCCCGTCTCGACCCCGCCAGTTCCGCAGCCTCTCTCTGAGCCGGTACCCCAGCTTTTCCTGGTATCAGCCCTTGGTGAGTGCATTCAGATCTTGCTCCCCAGTCTGCTAGATGGCCTCTTGCAACAGTGTGTATTGGCATCAGGGGTGCTTGTGCCTACCCTGCCTCCCGTTGATACCCCGCTTGGCCCTCAGCCTGTGTTGCGTCCTCCAATGCCTGTGTCACTTACAGCCCCGGTGTTGACTGCTACCCAATTTGCACTCCCTTGACGTCGGTGGAGGAAGCTTCACTGGAGTCGAGGTGGAAACAGACTCCTTGATGCCATTCTTGAGGACATGCTTCCTCTTAAGTTGAGGCAACCTCAGTCTCAGCCCTTCCATGAGGCGGTTTTGACTGACACTGACGAGGAGTTCTTATGGGAGTTGGAGGAGGATCCATTGTACTTTTCAGAGGATTAGTCCTATGGCATCCCCTCTGAACCTTCCCCTCCATTTGAAAGAAGAAAATCCCCTCCAGAGAGTTTTTCTTTTCCCTCTTTTGTGAAGTAAATGGCAGCTGACATTCCATTTCCTTTAGGGGTGGAGAACAAGCCCAGGGCCAAGATGTTTAAGGTCCTGGACTATGAGTCTCCTCCTAGAGACGCTGTGAGTCTCCCTTTCCACGAGGTACTCCAGGAAGTTCTTGTTCAGAATTGGGAGTCCCCTCGGTTGGTCCTGGTACTTCCTAAGAAGATCGACACTAGTACCGGATCCATTGCACACCTGGATTTGATAAGCCCCAGTTGCCTCATCATTCCATGGTGGTGGAATCTGCCCTCAAAAGAGCCAGGAGTTCTAAAGAATAAGCTTTGGCACCCCCAGTCAAAGAAACTAGGACCTTGGACTCTTTTGGGAGGAAGATGTCCAGGCCTCTATGCTTGTGTCACACATTCAGTCATACCAGCTCTTCATAAGCATCTACTTGAGGGTCTCAGTGTGCAAGATGCTGGACTTGGCTGACCCTCTCTCATCAGAGCAGGCCAAGTCACTGCACTAGTTGGCCAAGCAGTAGAGGCATGTCGTAAGTTCTTGGCCAGGGGTGCATACAACACTTTTGATGTGACAGGATCTCTGCCCAGAGTATAGCAATGTACAGACTCTCATGGCTGCGTGTTTCTGACTTGGAGCCATCAGTTCAGCAGAGGTGTGTGGATACTCCGTGCCATGGGGATAACCTTTTTAGAGAGAAAGTTGAGGAGGTCACTGACCAAATCAAAAAGCATACTGATACCATCTCCTCTTCTCTCTCCTACCGGGCTCCTTCTGCATCTGCCTCCTCATCTAGTAGGTCTTTTGGCAAGTTGAGAAGGGGTGCCTACTACTCTTAGAGACATAGGTATGCCACCTCCTCTCACCAGCCTGCTTAGGCTCAGCCCTAGCGTGCTTGTTTCTGTCAACAGCGTGCACCTAAGTTTCCTGCTGCTTCCCAGCCAAAGCAGGGGATGAGTTTTTGACTGGCTCCAGCAAAGCATAGCTGCTATCATAGTGTCCATTCCGGACGACTTGCCAGTCAGGGGGAGGCTGAAGTTTTTTCACGAGAGATGGTCCCTTATCACCTCCAACCGGTGGGTTCTCCAAATAGTCCGTCTCGGATACACCCTAAATTGGCATCAGAAACATCCAAATTGCCCACAGAGAGCTCATTACTTCAGCTCTCAGCACAAGCAGGTACTTGCAGAAGAACTCTCAGCCCTTCTGAAGGCCTATGCGGTCGAGCCTGTTCCACCAGGGGAAGAAGAGCAGAGATTCTATTCCAGCTACTTCTTGTGCAGAAGAAGACGGGTGAGATGCGTCCCATCCTAGACCTAAGGACCCTGAACAAATTACTGCTCAAAGAAAGGTTCAGAATGGTTTCCCTGGGCACCCTTCTTCCCATGATTCAGGAAAACAATTGGCTATGCTCTCTGGACTTAAAGGATGTATATACACACATTCCGATACTTCAGCCCACCGGAAGTTTTTGCGATTTCGTCTGGGAACACATCTCTTCCAGTACTGCATGTTGCCCTTTGGCCTTGCTTCAGTTCCCAGGGTATTTTACCAAATGTCTAGAGGTAGTTACAGCATCACTATGTGGACTGCGAGTTCATGTGTACACTTATCTTAACGATTGGCTGGTGAAGAGCAGGTCGGAGGATGGTGCTCAAGAGTCCATGCAGAGGACTAATAGGGTTCTTTTTAAACTACCCCGTTCCATCTTCACCCTGTCCAGCAATTGGAATTCATTGGAGCCCTGTTCAATATGCAGAAGGTTCAAGCCTTTCTCCTGGGGCTGAGAGCAGACACTCAAGTCACATTGGCTTCTCAGGTTCAATCCTCTCGGCAGGTCGTGGCTTGGCGGATGTTGAGGTTGTTGGGCCACATGGCATCCACAGTTTATGTGACACCCATGACATGCCTTCACTTGAGATCAGCCCAATGGACCCTGGACTCTCAGTGGTGCCAAGCCACAGGAGGTCTGGAAGATGTCACCAGAGTGTCCCCGGAGCTCTCACACTCTCTGTTGTTGTGGACCATTCAATCCAGTTTGACTCTTGGACTCCAATTCCAAATTTCGGATATATCTCTTCTGGTTTGGGGAACTTATGTAGATGGGCTTCACACTCAAGGTGCTTGGTCCGCCCAGGAAACGGATCTTCAGATCAATTTCCTGGAGCTTTGGGTGATCTGAAACACTCTAAAAGCTTTCAGAGATTGGCTATCTTGTCAAATTGTGCTCATTCAGAAAGGTTGGCACCAGATTATGCCTTATGTGTCAGGAGGCCATCCGGATGTGGCATTGGGCTCTCCGGCATGGCATATACTTCAAGCCACTTATCTGGCTGGCAAAAACAACTATTCCACCAAAAAATACTTGGGAAAAATTAAACTAAATAACCATTCATACATATAATCGTTAATATAATTATTTAAATTTTAGATTATGCTCAGTCCATATCCATTACACCCATAGCGTTCCCAGGGAAAGCATGTAGTAGTGTTTAGATGGAACCATCATAGCACATCCTATGTTCCACCTCCTCAAAATGTATGCGCACACACCTACTGTTACTTGTAATGCAACTTGCAGTTAATGATGTTTCAAATTTTTAAGACAGATCTCATTAAATCAACTATACATTCAAACCATATAACAGTTAGTTCTTATTATACCCCAAAACAAGTAACTGCAGTTATAATATGAATCATAATTTTAAGTAAATCACATACAGCTTATAGTTACCACTAAATTCTACACATACCACAGATGCATACTCAAAAAACCTGAATATGTAAAAACGAAAAACAAAAAAATAACTTCCCTGAGGAACCCAGTGTGCTCGTGCAGGTGATTTAAAATTTCATCAAAGGTTCATTCGTGCTCTTCAACACCATCTCACTTCTCCCTTTAACTCAAGCTGAGTTTAGAGTATCTTCCTCAGGATAAATCTCAGTATCTCCAGGAAGCACTAGCTCAGTTGTCAAATATAGCTCATTATCAAGTGTTGCCTGCTGATTCTACCCTTCAGATTAAAAAGGAAGTTTTGTCAATGCTTACGGAGGCCAGTGCAGCTGGTACTATCACCCACAGGGAATTTAAATTTCTATATCGGGAGTACCTCCGTGCCCCTCATATTTATTTCCTCCCGAAGATTCATAAGTCGCTGATTGCCCCGCCTGGTCGACCGATTGTGTCCGGTTGTGGCTCAGTGTTGGAGCCACTTTCTGAGTATGTGGATCACTATATTAAACCATATGTAGAAGAAGCACGATCTTATGTAAGGGATACGGCTCATTTGCTGGAAATTCTTGATCAGATCAGCATCCCTACTACCAAATCAGTACTTTTAGCCACCTTAGATGTAGTGGCTCTGTATACGAACATTCCTCAGTCTGACGCGTTGGGGATTATAGGTAAATATTTATCACCATTGCATCTTTCATATGAGAAAATTCGGTTACTGAACCATATGAGTGAGCTTGTCGTCAAAAATAACTATTTTTGTTTTGAAGATACATATTACCATCAGATCAAGGGAGTGGCTATGGGCGCTACAGTCGCTCCGTCTATTGCTTGCCTTTATATGACTAACTTTGAAAATGAATATGTATATACTGCCCCTATGATAGGTAAGGTTTTGGTATGGAAGCGTTATATTGACGACATCCTCATCATCTGGGATGGAACTGAGGAAGATTTCCAGCGATTTGTGTCGTTTCTCAATAGTGCGAATGCACATATGAGATTTACAGCTACTTGGCATTCTTCTGTTATCAGTTTTCTTGACGTGAGTATTATGTTACAGGAAGGAAAATTATGTACTTCAATTTACAGGAAAGAGACTGATAGCAATATGGTGCTCCACTACTCAAGTTTTCATCCCAGACACTTACGGGATAATATTCCTTCCGGTCAGCTTTTGCGATTAAAACGCATCTGCACGGATAAGAAAGATTACAAAATACAAGCAGCAGCTATGTGCCAGCGCTTTTATCAGCGTGGATATCCCGACAAGGTTATCCAGAAGGCTTATAAAAGGGCTTCCAATGCGGAACGTCAGTGGCTATTGCAATCTAAGGATCAAGACAATCCATATCCTCTGGTTTGTGTACTTCCTTTTTCAAATATGTCCAGCCTGATCCGACAGTTAATATGTAAACATTGGCATGTTCTTCAAGTACATGCACCCTTGGTAGATCGCCCCTGTTTTGCGTATAAGAGAGGGCGTAATTTGGGAGAGATGTTATCTGGTCGGTGTCCGGAATGGCATAAACAACCGGGACATTTTAAATGTGGATCCTGCATTTACTGTCAGCATGTTTATGAGGGTAACAAAATTAGTGTACCCAATAATAATCATCGAAATTTTTACATGCATAGCAGGACTGATTGTAATTCGGCTGGAGTTGTGTATTGTATATGGTGTCCATGTGGACTTTGTTATATAGGGCACACGAAGAGGAAGATTCAAATACGCATTGGGGAACACATTAGTAACATCCGTACCTGTAAAAGGGAAGCTCCTCTGAGTGAGCATTGGAGTGAGTTTCATCATCAGATTGAAGATTTGAAATATACAGTGATCCTTCAAATTAAATTACAGAGGGGAGGAAATCTGAGTGACATTTTGATTAGGAAGGAACAACGGTTTATTTATATGTGGGACACTGTTTACCCCCGGGGTTTAAATAGAGAGGTTGAATGGTTATGAAATGTGGGGCCAGAATTCCCTGAGAGTAATGGCCCCTTTAAATAATTTTGGGTGTTTCCAGCTATTGTGAGTCCCTTTCCCTCTCTCAATCTTATTGGCTGCATGGGAACCAATGGGGAGGTTCCCCTTAGGTATTTGAACAGAGTAAGGTGTTGGGCAGCTGTTTGGTTTGGAGAGTAAGGAGGGTTCCAGACACTACCTGCTCAGGGATAGTACCTGACATTGATGGTAACAATGAATTGGATTTATGTGAGTAATTGAATTTAAGTTTTGAAACTGAAGTTGTATAAATATTTAATTATATTCTAGTATAGGGTGAAAATAATGTTTAGATTATTAATGTAAATTTATGTTTGTAGTTCCCTTTCTGAGGAAGATACTCGAAACTCAGCTTGAGTTAAAGGGAGAAGTGAGATGGTGTTGAAGAGCACGAATGAACCTTTGATGAAATTTTAAATCACCTGCACGAGCACACTGGGTTCCTCAGGGAAGTTATTTTTTTGTTTTTCGTTTTTACATATTCAGGTTTTTTGAGTATGCATCTGTGGTATGTGTAGAATTTAGTGGTAACTATAAGCTGTATGTGATTTATAAGTGAGTGTTACTTAAAATTATGATTCATATTATAACTGCAGTTACTTGTTGTGGGGTATAATAAGAACTAACTGTTATATGGTTTGAATATATAGTTGATTTAATGAGATCTGTCTTAAAAATTTGAAACATCATTAACTGCAAGTTGCATTACAAGTAACAGTAGGTGTGTGCGCATACATTTTGAGGAGGTGGAACATAGGATGTGCTATGATGGTTCCATCTAAACACTACTACATGCTTTCCCTGGGAACGCTATGGGTGTAATGGATATGGACTGAGCATAATCTAAAATTTAAATAATTATATTAACGATTATATGTATGAATGGTTATTTAGTTTAATTTTTCCCAAGTATTTTTTGGTGGAATATTTATATTTGAGGACTTGGGTAGTCTATATGTTTTTTCTTCCGGTTGAGTAGAGAGTTTGGCAAAAACAACTGCCTGGCCAACAGACTGAGCAGGGTTATGCAACCGTACGAGTGGTCTCTCTACATAGGCGTTGCCTGAGAGATCTTCCGAGTGTGGGGCACCACCTCAGTAGATCTCTTTGCCACTCACATGAATCTTAAAGTCCCTCAGTTCTGTTCCAGGCTTCAGGCCCATGACAGGCTAGTGTTGGTTGCCTTTCTCCTTCATTGGGGGACAGTACTTCTGCATGCATATCCTCCCATTCCCCTCGTGGAAAAGACTTTGCTGAAACTAAAGCAAGCCCACAGGACCATGATCCTGATCATGCCTTACTGGCCTTGGCAGATCTGGTTCCCTCTTTTCTAGAGTTATCCTCTAAAGAACCATGGAGATTGGAGTGTTTTCCGACCCTCGTCACGCAGAACGAGGGATCTCTTCTGAATCCCAACCTTCAGTCTCTGGCCTTCACAACTTGCATGTTGAGAGCCTAGAATTTGCTTCCTTGGGTCTTTGGGAGGGTGTCTCTCGGGTCTTGTTGGCTTCCAGGAAAGATTCCACTAAGAGGTGTTACTCTTTTAAATGGAGGAGGTTTGCCATCTGGTGTGAGGGCAAGGCTCTAGATCCTATTTCTTGTCCTACACAGACCCTGCTTGACTACCTTCTACACCTATCCGTGTCTGGTCTTAAAACCAACTCCTTAAGGGTTCACCTTAGTGCAATTAATGCTTATCATCACCGTGTAGAGGGTAAGCTCATCTCTTGGCATCCTCTGGTTTGCTTCATGAGAGGGTTGCTTTTGTCAAAGCCCCCTGTCCAACCTCCACCTGTGTCATGGGAACTCAATGTTGTTCTCTCCAAGCTGATGAAAGCTCCTTTTGAGCCACTGGATTCCTGCCATCTGAAATACTTGACCTGGAAGGTCATTTTCTTGGTGGCTGTTACTTCAGCCTGTACAGTCAGTGAGCTGGACGACGGTGGGATGGGAGTAACTAGTGAGGTAATTAAATTCGCAGATGACACAAAGTTATCCAGGGTCGTCTCGTCGCGGGAGGAATGTGAAAGATTACAAGAGGACCTCGTGAGACTGGGGGATTGGGTGTCCAAATGGCAGATGAATTTCAACGTTGACAAGTGCAAAGTGATGCACGTGGGAAGGAGGAACCCGAATTACGGCTATGTCATGCAAGGTTCCGCTTTAGGAGTTACGGACCGAGAAAGGGATCTGGGAGTCATCGTGGATAGGACGTTGAAGTCTTCTGCTCAATGTGCTGCGGTGGCTAAGAAGGCGAACAGAATGTTGAGTATTATTAGAAAAGGGATGGAAAACAAGCATGAGGATGTTATAATGCCGTTATATCGCTCCATGGTGCGACCGCACCTGGAGTATTGTGTTCAGTTCTGGTCGCCTCATCTCAAAAAAGATATAAAGGAATTGGAGAAGGTGCAGAGAAGGGCAACGAAAATGATAAAAGGGATGGGACGACTACCTTATGAGGAGAGGTTAAGAAGGCTAGGACCATTTAGCCTGGAGAAAAGCCGGCTGAGGGGTGATATGATAGAGGTGTACAAAATAATGAGTGGGGTAGAGTGGACAGATGTGAAGCATTTGTTTACACTTTCTAACAATAATAGAACCAGGGGACACAAGATGAAATTAGAATGTGGTAGGTTTAAAACAAATTGGAGAAAGTTTTTCTTTACTCAGCGCGTGGTTAAACTCTGGAACTCATTGCCGGAGAAAGTAGTGACGGCAGCTGGCCTTGCTGAGTTTAAAGGGGGTCTGGACAGATTCCTGAAGGAAAAGTCCATTGATCGTTATTAAATTTTGGGGTTTTGCCAGGTTCTTGGGGCCTGGATTGGCCGCTGTCGGAGACAGAGTGCTGGGCTTGATGAACCTTTGGTCTGTTCCCAGTGTGGCAGTGCTTATGTACTTATGTACTTACGTAGCTTCCGGCCTTAGTAGTGGATGCACCTTATGCTAAGGTTCATCACAACAGAGTAGTCCTCCGCACATACCCTAAGTTCCTGCCAAAGATCGTGTCGGAGTTCCATCTGAACCAGTCGATTGTCTTGCCAACATTCTTTCCCTGACCTCATGCCCATCCTGGTGAGAGCGTCTTGCACACTTTGGACTGCAAGTGAGCATTGGCCTATTACATGGAGTGCAGTAGCCCCCCCCCCCCCCAGACAGTCCGCCCAACTTGTTGTTTCTTTTGATCCCAACAGGATGGGGGTTGCCATCGGGAAATGCACAATCTCTAATTAGTTGGCAGATTGCATTTCCTTCACCTATGCCCTGGCTGAGCTGACCCTAACGGGTCATGTCAAGGCTCACAGTGTCAGAGCCATGGCTGCGTCTGTAGCCCACTTACGGTCAGCTTCCTTTGAAGAAATTTGCAAGGCTGCGATGTGACCTTCAGTCCACACATTCACATCTCATTACTACCTTGAGCAGGATACCCGATGCGACAGTCAGTTCAGGTAGACAGTGTTGCATAATCTGTTGGTCTAAAATCCAACTGCACCCCCTTAGGTCCATTTTATTGAGTTCCTGTCTGCACTCTCACTCAGTTTGTATATAGTTTCAGGTTAATCTGAGTTCTGTCCTCACCGTTGCGAGGCTCAGTTGACCAGTGTTTGTTGTTTTCAGTGAGCTTGGATGCTAGAGATACCCCAGTTGTGAGAATTATGGTCTGCTTGTCCTTAGAGAAAGCGAAGATACTTACCTATAGCAGGTATTCTCCGAGGATAGCAGAACTTATGTTCTCACAAACCTTCCCACTTCCCCTTGGAGTTGTCTCCTATTCTTACTTTTTATGCTGTAGTATTTAACTGTGGTAACCATGCTGTTGCGGCGGGTGGGAAGGCACTCGCGCATACATGGTGGAGCTTGCTTCACACTCCACAAAAGGTCTATTAAAGCTTGTTAGAAGGTCCGGACCAAGCAACATGGGATCGCATTACCCAATTGTGAGAATATAAATCCTGCTGTCCTCAGAGAATACTGGCTACTGGTAAGTATCTTTGCTTTATCTTTGTATATTATTGGCTTGTTTTATATACAGTGCCTTGTAAAAGTCTTCACCCACTTGTATATTTTTAATTTTCTGTTGTATAAAAACTACAGTTCATAATGCAGTAAAATAGGATTTGGTTTTACTGGTCTACAAAACACACTCAACGCTTTCAGCATGAAAGAACAATTATAGAAATATTCCCAAGGTAATTAAGAAAAAGAAACCAAGACATCTTGATTGCATATGTCTTCACACCCCTTGACACACTACTTGATGGAAGCCCATTTTCAGCAATAACAGTCATAGGTCATTTAGGATGCATGTTTACCAACTTTGCACAATAGATGGTGCAGTTTTTGCCAATTCTTCTTGATTGTATGAGTCTTCATATCTCTTTACTTAATGTTTGTTGGAAGCCCCTTTTCCATATCTCTATCAGACAAGTCCAGAAACAGATGGGAGACAGGCACAGTTCATCAGTATTTTTGACAGACACTCAGTGCAGTGCTTCAAGCCTGTTCTGGGGCTAGACTAGTTGAAGAACTGGTTCCAGTGCAGAAGGGGATGAAAGAAGAAATTGAGGAAGAGGAATACCCAGATGAGTCTGGATTTCTTTCCTCATTCTGAGTCTTTGGATTCAGACTTTGCCTTTCTTCTTTTTCCTTCCCCCTTCCCTCTTCCCTCTTTTGTTCTCTCTGCCATTAAAAAGAAGAAGAAGAAGTTCTATTGTGGCAGTCTCAAAGGGGAGATTTAGAGTACAGTTTCCTTACTTCAGTATTGCACTTCAGAGAGCTTTGGGGTAGGCAGCAAACATACATTCTATATTTCACTGGCGTGCTGCTTGTAAGTGTCTCCAAACAAGGGCATTGGGCATGGAAAGTTCAGGTTCACCAAGGCGGTTTTACTCACACCATACAGATGGCATCAGAGCAAGTGAAACGATGCTCAAGGTGTGAGGGCCGTTGACGCATGTCCAGTCAATGTGCTTAATAACATGGCAGCTCAGGAAATAATTCTGTTTGTAATACTGGTTTGGCAAGGAGCCACCTTTTGTCTACAGACTGTATTTAATTTGGAATCTGTGTGAAGCTCTGCTTCTCCTCAGAACTGCACTTCTCTCACAGACACTGAGAGATCAGCAACCATTTTGAACAACCCTTCTTCTCCTCAGCTTCATGTTCAACTTCAGGAGGAGATAATTAATACAGTTGCTCTAGAGGCAGAATTCTTTTTTGACTGGACCGAGCATTAAACATAGCTTTTGGAACCAAAAGAACTTCTTTTAGAAAATAGAACAGAAGGTGAGCCCCTGGGGGGGGGGGGGGGGGGGGGGGGGGGGGAGGGGAGTCAAGATGACAGCTGATCTCTGAGCTGCTTGCATTTTTGTATCCTCAATCAAAAATGTATACCTAATATTATTTCCTTTAGCTCCAAAGCAAAGTAGTAAGGTGTGCACCTACCCCTCAACTGTTACTTCAACAGTTGGATCTCAGGCCACAGTCAACCTAATATGCACAGAAGCTTCCCGGGAAAAGCACAGGTAGTACTCCCGCTACCTCTTGGCAGTGGAGAGCCAGAGCTGTCTGAGGGCAAGGTTTCCTTCAGACTGCATGAACACTCTACACCCCACCTCTGATGGAATTTCTGGATGGGAACTCGACTGTGGCTGCATTAATGGCAGGGACAGCAAGGACTGAATCTGACAACGCCATGAGAACTTCTCCTTTAATTTTACCAAGGGTAGTGGTTAGCACATAAGCACCGCCATACTGGGAAAAGACCAAGGGTCCATCAAGCCCAGCATCCTGTCTCTGACAGCGGCCAATCCAGGCTTCAAGAACCTGGCAACCCCCCCCCCCCCCAAAAAAAAAAAAAATGAATAATGTTCAATGGACTTTTCCTTCGGGAATCTGTCCAAACCCCCCTTAAACTCCGTAAGGCCAGCCGCTGCCACCACATTCTCAGGCAACGACTTCAGAGTCCAACTACACGCTGAGTAAAGAAAAACTTTCTCCTATTTGTTTTAAATCTACCATATTCTAGCTTCATCTTGTGTCCCCTGGTTCTATTATTGTTTGAAAGTGTAAACAAACGCTTCACACCTGTCCACTCTACTCCACTCATTATTTTGTAGACTTCTATCATATCACCCCTCAGCCGCCTTTTCTCCAAGCTGAAGAGCCCTAACGTTTCCTGTCCTGTTGCTATAACCCATTTAGGAGAAATATCTACCAGATTTGCACAGCTAGTTGGTACAGATTTTACCTAGACAGAATAACTCAAGCTCTTTCAAGTTGACTAGGGATCATTTGTGGACTGTCGTCTTCAAGGCTTGCCACAGATTTTCTATTTTATTAGTCTGGGCTTTAACTGGGCCATTTGAATCATTCACTTTCTTCTTGCATAGCCATTCCATTGTTACTTTTATTTTGTGCTTAGGATCATTGTCCTGCTGAAAGATGAACCTTCTTTCCAGTCCCAGACCAGTGGCAGACTGAAATAGGTTTTCCTCCAGGATCTGTCTGTTCTTTGCCCCATCCATCTTTCCCTTAATCTTCACAAGTCTCCCTGCCCTGCTGCAGTATCCCCCCAACATAATACTGCCACCACTATAGAGATGGTGTTAGCAGGGTTATGCACTGTGTTTGTTTTATGGCACACATATCACATAGCATTGAGACCAAAAAAATCCACTTTGATTTCATCAGACTACAAAATCTTCTCTCACATGTGTGCAGTGTCCCTTAAATGTATTTGTAACAATGTGTGGCATATATCATCCCTTCCTTTCCTGTCTCATACAGACTAATTTGTAGAGTGACCTTGAAATTGTTAAATGATGAACATTTTCCCTAGTCTCAGCCAAGGATATCTGTAATTCTTAGGCTTGTGGGTCACATGACGCTGTGAACGGGAGTGGTCGCTAACTGCTCTGCTTCCGCCACCTCTTTACAAATTCCGTGTGAAAACCCTTCCAAAATTGACAATTTACCCTGGTTCAATACCGGCGAACTAATGGCACAGCTTGAGACCTGTAATTGAGAGGCCAACAGAGAAGAATGGCAGCAAAATCTGTGAGAAAATAAAAGAGTTGGCTGCTCGAAGACCAGATGGCGGCTCCAGCTAGCCCCGCGAATTCTTCGGTGGGATCAGCATGGACAGCGGAGATTGTAACCGTGTGACTAGTGCAATGGAGGTGATCTTGGGCAAAAAATTAAGTCCTTGGATTCCAAGTTGGAGCGACTCCAAAACAATGTAGAACAATTAAGTCAACACTTGGCGGGTTTTCAGCAGCGCACAGGGGACTTGGAAGACCGAGTTACTACTGTGGAGTAGGGGCAAGCTAAATTACAAAAACTGCTGGACTCATACACTGAGAAACTCGAGGACCTGGAGAATAGATCCAGGCGCAACAACTTGTGATTTGTGGGCTTACCGGAGGAGTTGGGAGACAGAGACCTGAGAACTTTTTTGGAGCCCTGGCTTAAGAAAGAACTGGCGCTCCCAGCCTCGCTGGGTTCACTGCAGATAGAAAGGGTGCACCGAGTGGGACTTACACAGCCCGGCTCCGTCAGACCATGAGTGGTGATTTGCCGCCTGCTAAACTTTAATCACAAGACAGCAATTCTTCAGGCCGTCAAGGCAGGAAAGGAACTGAGATATGCAAACCAAAAAATCCTTTGCTTTCAGGATTACTCGGCGGTGGTGGCGGCACAGCGACGGAGCTTCTCACCCATTTGTTCACAACTGGTGTCCCGCAAGATCAAGTTTGCGCTCTTTTATCCGGCTAAACTGAGAATTACTTACCAGGCTACTACAAGTACCTATACATCAGTAGAAGAAGCACAGGCGTTTATGAATCAGCTGAGCTCTACGAGTCCCCATGGAGAGCACGAGGCCGAATGATTTGAGAGGAGCTGTGGATTAATTTTACCTATGGATATACAAACAGTGTTGGATATGCTGCTTTACAGAGCAGAGTTTGAGGGTTGTAATGTAACTCAACCCAGGCAGGTGTGAAAGGAAAAGGTTGTGGGGGTTTTTTTTTTGTTTTTTTTTGCTATATGGTGTGAGTGCATTGGGTTATGAATGAATGTGCCATAAACGAGGTCAGGAGTGGCTTTGAGAGCATGAACAAACTAGAGTCTGGGATTTCCCACCCCATTTGGGTCAGTGGCAAAACAATCTATTCAAGTGGCCTGCATACAGATTTGGACGTGCTTTTTGTTTGGTAGGTAAATAGAGACTGCCACACTACTGCACCACGGACTGTCACTTTAATGAGTGGGAGTGGTATGCCCTCTGACAATCAAACTCTGTTAAGTCATTTGGAGGGAGCAGGGCTGGAGGATTGTAGGGTTGGTAGGGTTACAGGAGCTGGGTGTGTATGACTAAGGGGCAACTTCATTAATGAAAGGGGGTACTTTGTGCCTGTCTTGTTGGATTGTGCTTGTGGCAATGGAAAGGAGGGTGATAGGGGAGAGAATGCGGCTATAAGAGGGGGGGGGTTCCCCTTATATATAATTATTTATTTACCTGAGAGACATGAATGAACATATGGCTGGTGTGTCTGGTTTAGGGGGTTTTGCGAATATGCCGGAGGAGACTGAGTGGGTTTGTAAGGGTAGGCAATTTCAAGGGTTCATAATTTTGGATCTGTAACTGTTTGTTGTTAAAGGGATGTGAGGAGAGCATTGAGTGTGACCTGTTCCTTGGGGAACTGTCGTCTAGAATTAGGGGGGGGTAAGAGGGCACAGTTAGGGGAGGGAGGGAAGGGATCCGAGAGGAAATGTTAGTAGGGGGTGGTACTCAAGGGGGTGCGAATCACAGTACTATTAAGAGGCCCCATGAAACGCTGACGATGCCTTTGTGTGTTCTATTTGGGGGAGCTGGGTGCATGTTGGGGAGGCTGCGGGCTGGGAGGGCCTCTTTCCTTTGATAGATGTTTCATTTGGCAGATTAGGCGCCATCATGTCCCTTAATATGGTCAAGATAGTTACTTGGAATGTGGGAGGTATTCATTCTCCCATAAAGCGATCAAAGATTTTGCAATACTTACAGCGCATTCATGCGGACATAGCTTTTCTGCAAGAAACACATCTTTCTGACGTAGAACATGACAAATTAGTGAAATGCTGGGTGAGGGAGTATGTGGCCGCTCCTGCAGTGAGTAAGAAAGGGGGTGTGGCCATCCTTATCAGGAAGGGTTTGGCAACTCAATTAAGCAACATTGTCAAAGATCCCGAGGGCAGTTATATTTTTTGTAAGGCCATAATAGCTAGGAAGGAGCTCTATTGGGTAGTATCTACGCACCCAATCAACTGGACAACAATTTTTATAAGCGACGAGTAGAAACTTTGGTGGGGGAGACTTCTGTACTCCTAATTGGGGGGGGGGGGCTTTAATAGGGACCCGCAGCTCGATAAATCTCACCTGCCTCCCACGACAAAGCCCTGGTCAGCAAGAGGCCTACCGAAGTTTTGCTCCTTTTTGGACCTTCTAGATGTGTGGCGTGTTTTACACCCGGGAAACAGAGATTACATACATCTGTCGAGGGCGACCGGCACTCAATCCCGAATAGACTATCTGCTGGTTTCTCGTTCACTTTTTGCGGAAATAGGGGACGCTCAGATTGGCCCCTATGTAATCTCAGATTATGCCGTGGTTTGCTTGCTTTGGCACCCGGGGGGTTCGAGGGAGACATCTAGGTCGTGGTCCTTTCTTGGCTTTCTTTACCGTGATGAGAAATTTTGGGAAAGTTTAATAGCACGTTGGACAGAAATTAAGCATTTTAATGAGGGGACAACGCCAGACGCCATTCTCTTTTGGGAGGCAGCGAAAGCGGTGTTGAGAGGAGAGATTATAAGCTACTCCAGCCACTTTCAGAAAGCTAGGGACAGGGAAATACTGAAACTGGAGAAACAAGTGGGTCTTCTTAGAAGGCGGTTCGGTGAACAACCGAGTGCCCACACGAAACAGGAGCTACTATCGGTACAGGCTGCCCTTAATTCCTTACTACATGAGAGAGCAGTTAAATCACAGACCTATTATAAATATCAATTATATAAATACGGCAACAAAGGGGGCAAGTTGTTAGCTAGGCTGATAGCGCAGAAGCAGGCATCTAGAATTATTGTCTCCATAAGAGATCGCTCTGGGAAAATGCTTCTTACTGATGTGGGAATCCGGGATACTTTTAAGACCTTTTATCAAAATTTATATAGAGCTGGGGAGTCAGACGGTCTTCCGGGTAATCTATACCTGGATGGACTGGAGATTCCAAGGCTGATTCAAGCAGAACGGGATGTTTTGAATGCTCCTATCAGCCCTGACGAAATTAGTTGGGCGATAGGTCGCAGTCAACTAGGCAAGGCCCCGGGGCCGGATGGCTTCCGAGCCGAATTCTACAAGATCTTGGGAGAGGCTATTGTTCCATCTCTAACGCAGGTGTTCAATGCTTGGGTTGAGGCGTGTGCGCTTCCAGGCCAGCTGAACCTAGCCCAGATTATTATGCTCCCAAAACCAAACCGTGATTCAACTTTACCAGAGTCATATAGACCCATTCCCCTTTTGAATACTGAAGTAAAACGTTTTGCAAAAATCCTGGCTAATAGAATGGGCCGGATGTTGCCAAAACTCACTCATGACGCACAGTTGGGATTTGTTCAAGGTTGTACCATAGCAAAAAATCTTAGGCATATGCTGTCTTCTTTGGAACGTGTGGGTAAATCTTGGGAGCCTTCTTTAATTGTTAGTTTTGATGCCGAGAAAGCTTTTGATCGCGTTCAGTGGGATTTCTTGTTTGCTGCCCTGAAGGCCTATGGCTTTGAGGGTTGGTTTATAGTGGCAGTCAGGACTCTGTATACTTCTCCACAAGCTAGGGTTATGGTAAACGGTCAGGCATCAGATGAATTTGAGATCAGCCATGGGACTCGTCAGGGATGCCCTTTATCGCCATTACTATTTGTCCTGTATCTTGACCCTTTGATAAGGGATATTTGCTCGAATCCTGCAATACATGGAGTTAGGATAGGGAGGGACAGTTTTAAATGATCTGCATTTGCTGATGATCTCCTGGTAATGCTTACGGACCCTAGAGATTCATTGCAAGCTTTGTTAGATTTTTTTGCGGAGTTTGGTGATTTTGCTGGTTTTCGTTTGAACCTAGATAAATCTGAAGCTTTGGCCTCCCCACTGGAGATTGGTCTCTCTTGGCAGGGGAGGTTTCCCCTCCAATGGGCGGAACACTCATTTAGGTACTTGGCAGTTCTTCTACTACTACTAGTACTTATCATTTCTATAGTGCTACAAGGCATACGCAGCGCTGTAAACCATACACAAAAAGACAGTCCCTGCTCAAAGAGCTTACAATCCCACCAAAGGTGGGAGATTTGTATCATCTTAATATTAAACAAATGTTGGCCCAGACTGAACAGCAACTGGAGAAATGGCAGGCACTGCCAGTACCATTGATTGGGAGTATATGTCTGATCAGAATGGTGATACTCCCTAGATGGTTATACCTGATGCAGACCCTGCCTTTGCTGCTGTTGAGAAAAGACATTAGACGATTTTATCAATTGGTCACCAGTTTCTGTTGGGCGAAGAAAAAAGCAAAGGTGAGACGTCAATTTTTACTGGGGGGATGGGCTCAAGGGGGGCTGGGTCTACCCAATTTGAAACTTTATAATCTCACTTGCCTTCTAAGACATGTCCGAGACTGGTTATTTTCCTCAAGCCATTACACGCCCCTGGCTTTGGAGGTAGTTTTTGCACCATTCAAGCTAATTTCTCTATTGCAGGTAGACAGATCCCTAATTCCCAGTCACTTGAAATGTAGTGCTCTCTTGGGTCCTTTGAGAGAGGCCTGGCAGTTACTGGGAATTTGTCTGGGTGGAAACCCAAAGGTTACAGAGCTTTTGACTATTTGGGGCAATCCGGTCTTTTTGCCAGGTTTAGATAATCCAGCTTTTGTACAGTGGGAGGAACTGGGGGTGGACTTCTTAGAAGCGGTGTTGGGGGCAGATGGAGGGCTACGCCCATTGGACCAGTTGAGGAACCCAGAAGCTACACAATGGGGAGACCTGTTTTTTTTTTTGTTACATTTGTATCTCGCGCTTTCCCACTCATGGCAGGCTCAATGCAGCTTACATGGGGCAATGGAGGGTTCAGTGACTTGCCCAGAGTCACAAGGAGCTGCCTGTGCCTGAAGTGGGAATCGAACTCAGTTCCTCAGTTCCCCAGGACCAAAGTCCACCACCCTAACCACTAGGCCACTCCTGCCAGCTACAACATTACCTTAGATCATTAGATGGGGAAGCCTTGCGTCTCAAATTAGGAGCAAAAATTAGATCGTTTTTTGAGGATCTTTCAGATAGCTCTCCCACTGTATCAGGCATCCACAAAACGTTGTGGCACTATTGGAGGTTTGAGGGTTTAGAACAGATCAGAGCTAGGTGGGAACGAGATTTGGGGTGAATTTGGCTTCTTGGGATATATTGGCGCACATCAAGGGCATCCCGGTGCTGGCTATCGAGAGTGTGCTTTTCAAGTAATACACAGAGCTTATTTTGCTTAGGTTCAATTGTTTAAGGCCGGGGGCACCGGTTCTCCTCTTTGTCCAAAGTGCAAATTGTTAGATAATACTTTTTTTTCATGCTTTTTGGTCCTGCGGGGTATTTCGACGTTTCTGGTGACAAGTGGTGGACACCTATTCTTCTTGTTCTCACGGAGAATTGTAGGGACCCCAATTCAAATGGTGCTTGATGACCCAGGGTCTTTTAGGGAGTCATCGACAGAGGGCACCCTATTGTTTCGCAAATTGTGTCTGCTGGCAAGGAAATGTGTATTGCGGTCTTGGGCCTCAGAGAACACACTTGAATATTGGCATTGGCGTAACCTTGTGCACCAGCTGATGTCCTGGGAGGCAAAAGAGTCCAGGGGTTCCTACAAATGCAAATCCTGTTTTTTGAAAATTTGGGGTACCTATTTGGACACACTATCTCAACGGGGCAGGAGTCTAGTTCTCAATGGACTGTGAGCATTCTGGACAGTTTGATTATAAAGAGGGTACACCCCTTGAGTAGGGAGGGGGTTAGGTGGGTGAGGGGGGGTTGGGATTGGATGATGATATTTTATTTGCGTTTTAGTTTAGCTCCCATTAATATAGGAGAGCCTTAAGAACTTAATGGTAATGGTCCGGTTGGGGACAGTAGTAGAATCTGTATGTAGCGGGTTTAGTGTTTTAGGGGGCAGGGATTTAGACAGGGGTAGGCATTGGGTTGCTGCTTTTTTTCGGGGGGGGGGGGGGGGGAACTCTTAGGATGGGGGTTTATCTTGGGTTGTTAAAATCAAGTAGGGCTCCACTCAGGAGAGGGCGCTCTAGTTACGTTTATGGGAGAGTGGATTGTTATGGGCATATATTCTGGAGATACATGACTTGTTGAACTTCTCCTGGGTTGCACAGGTTGCAATTGTACCTACAAATTTGTCTTTGTTATGCATTTATTTTATAATAAAAATAGTTGAAACATGTATCTTAGGCCTCACTGTGACTTTCCTTATCGGTTTTCTTAACCCAAAGCTACTGACCTTGGAGGCGATGTCTTGGTGGTAATGAATTGTTTCCACTTTACAGTGATCCTGAGGGATATTCAACCACATTGAAATGTTCTTACAACCATCCTCCAGTCTGTACCTTTAAGCATTTTTATCCCCGAGTTTTTATAGTATCTCCATGTTCAGCATGTTTAGATTTTTACTTCAGATTCACTCCATATGTAGAAACAGCTCTTCATCCAGTAGTATTTGAATCAGCTCTTGTACCATGATTGGGTACAAGTGAGCTCTATTTAACTAGTGATGGGCTTGTTAAGGCAGTTTTTTGGAAAGTGAGTAATCTGTGCTTGTTATTACAAAAGTTGGGAAAACTTATGCAATCAAGACTTTTTAGTGTCTTATTCTTATTTACGTATATGGGGTCATGGATTTGATAAACTGCCTTTCTGTAGTACAACCAAAGCAGTTTACATTTATTATATACAGGTACTTTCTTTGTCCCTAGTAGGCTCATAATCTATTATCTACTATAATAAAACTCACCCTCAACGTTCTGAGGACACTGACGTCAGTGAAGCCAAGCCCTGACTTCCTTCAAAAAGGTTCGAAGGTTCGTGGTGGTGAAGCCACCAAAATCGCTCCGGGCCCCGCCCTCGAGGGCGGAGCAATGGCAGAACAACGAAGGGGTTGGCAGGGAGGGAGGCAGGGAGGCGGGGGGGGGGGGGAAATCGCTCCGGACCCCACCCTCGCGTCAAACGTCATGACGTTGGGGGCGGAGCAATGGAAGAATAACGAAGGGGTTGGCCAGGGAGGGAGGGGTGTTGGCGACGAACACCTTGCTAGCGCCCGTTTCATTTGCTCTGAAATGGGCCTCTTTTACTAGTGTTATATAATTGCATTATCTAAATCTATTTTCACATTAAAAGTGTAGTGTATAGTGTAGATAGGTAAAACAGTTATTTTAATGCATTATGTTTTTTAGACAACAGAATGTGAAAAATGTGTAAGGCTATAAATATTTTTGCAAGGTAACATTTTTGCTGTGATGAAAGAAATGGAGGTGAGTGGGATGCCAAAGTTATATAGTTTTATAGTGTATTAGCAGTTTTTGATTTATATTGTATTATGAATTATATTTATGAACTGTATTTATGAGCTGTACATTTTAAACTGCTTTAGGCAGTGCTTTGAATTGGTAAGGCAGGATATTTGATTTTCTGAATTCCTTTTCTATGGTAAAGTGGCTTGCACTTTAGAGTCAAAAGTAAAGCCTCTGCTCTATTTTTCTGTTGCAAGAACATAAAATATGATCTGGCTCTAAAAACAGAGAACTAGGCGATGCTATCAGTGAACCACACTAACAGTAGCAAATATCTGTTTTTATGGGGGGTTTTTTATGTTCAGGAATAAAGCAAGTTACAGTTGACAGGGGTGATTTTACCAGCTGACAACAAACAAGCATCACACACAAAAAAAAATAAAAAAAGAGGTTATTTTAAATTAATTTTTTCAGGGAAGATTTCATGCTTTTTATATCATGCTGTTCCATTTTTGCCTTCTGAGTTGTGCAAGTGGTCGACACAGGACCCTTCCTTCTTTCTTTCTCTCTTTTATTAAAATGTGCAACCTCAAGGTTTTACAGCATATAACATCTCAGCTATAAACAATAGGGAATCCCTGATCAGAGTCCATTCTGCTGTAGGAGACCGTCATTTACAGAACAGCAACAATGCAACAACATTCTTATAGCAAACAACTTGCCTATATATGTTACATATTATAGACTCCAGAGGGAAGCTGTCTTTGGTACAAGTTTTACAGTGAGCGATTAGCAAAATTGAGAGACTGAGATCATACACCACCTGCCCTGGTTTAGGAGGGAGGTTCATTCCTGTCATTGTATGCACAAAACTAACCCATCTGGAAAAAGTGCCCCTGAGACAAATGATTTTAAATAATTACAAAAAATGGAAATGTTATGTCTTTAGATGAAAGTCATACCATCCTATTTGGAATCCCTAGATTCTTTTATCATTGAATTTGTGGCTTCAGTGTTTTGCAAGAGCAGGGAATATATTTAGAAAACTAGCTTGAGAAAATTGCGTTGTGAGTGTTGGTAGTCGTGACAATTCATATTTTCTTGATACAGATAGTCATGGGAAGTGTTGCTTTTGTGTTTACAAGCTGTAATAGCCAGCTTTTACCTGCCCCAGGGCAAATTTTCAAGAGCCCCAGCTAAGTCCTGGGCCACAAAGAGGGGCATAATCGAACGGAAACGCCTATCTCCATGGGCGTTTATCTCCGAGAACAGGTCCGTGAAGGGGGGGGCCGAACCGTATTTTCGAAAAAATGGACGTTTTTGAGCTGGGCGTTTGTTTTTTTTAGCGATAATGGAAACTAAAAACGCCCAGCTCAAAAACGTCCTAATCCGAGCCATTTGGTCATAGGAGGGGCCACGATTCGTAGTACACTGGCCCCCCTGATATGCCAGGACACCAACTGGGCACCCTAGGTCAGTGCGGTGGACTTCAGAAAAAGCTCCCACATGCATAGCTCCCTTACCACGGGTGCTGAGCACCCAGCCCCCCTCCCCCAAAACCCACAAATGTACAACACTACCATAGTTCTTAGGGGTGAAGGGGGCACCTACATGTGGGTACAGTGGGTTTTGGAGGCCCCCCATTTACCAGCACAAGTGTTACAGGTGGGGGGGTGGGCCTGGGGCCACCTGGCTGAAGTGCACTGCGGTACCCACTAAAAGTGCTCCAGGGACCTGCATACATGCAGGCCTCTAGGACTGGTTGCTGCTATATAACATTGGTACGCCAGTTGACACCTGAAGACTAATCTCTCCGAAAACGTCCTTTATTGGAATAACTGCGTTTACTCACAGTTAACTGCAGATCAGAGGTTGTGCCCCACTGGCAACGAGTCTCCCTGGTACTGAGATGAGCAGTAGGTCAGAGCTGGCAGAATGCTGTACAATGCCCTCTTTCAGCCACATTCAAGGGAAGAACTAAGTTCTGTAACTTGGCTAACACAGGAAAGGGAACTAAAACTGGCTTACAAAAATGGCCACTACCGCATGGACTACAGCAGGAAACACAACAGGGCACACTCTGACCCAGTAGGCAGGGGGAAAAGCACCATGGGAGAAGAGCCTACCAACTACCAACATCGTGAGACTGTAACACAAGCTAATGAAATCACAGAGCCCAATACCCTACACCCACCACAATGCAGTGCTGATGTGACCCTGTAGTGCACCCGAGAGACACATCTGATCCAGGGAAAGGCTGTGAGAGGATCAAACACATTCTGCTGTCATGGAGGTGGTACGGCATTTGAGGCTGGCATAGAGGCTGGAAAAAAAGTTTTTAAAGTGGGGGTTTTTTGGTGGGAGGGGGTTAGTAACCACTGGGGGAGTCCGGGGAGGTCATCCCCGATTCCCTCCAGTGGTCATCTGGGCAGTTGGAGCACTTTTTTGGGACTTGTTCGTGAAAAAGAAGGGTCCCAAAAAAAGTGACCCAAAATAGCGGTAAAAACGCCTTTTTTTTTTCGATTATCAGCTAAAGATGCCCATCTCTCCTCGGCTGATAACCACGCCCCAGTTCCGCCTCCACCACGCCTCCGACACGCCCCGTCAACTTTATTCGTTTCCGCGATGGAGTGCAGTTGGAAATGCCCAAAATCGGCTTTCGATTATACCGATTTGGGCGCCTTTGCGAGACAAACGTCTATCTCCCTGATTTAGGTCACACTATAGGCGTTTTTCTCTTTCGAAAAGAAGCTGGACAGTCAGTGATATATCTGACACACTACAAAAACTTATTCTCCAGTATACATGAATGGCATTGTCATTTAAAAACTAAAATTATATAGCTTTTCAAATCATTATATTCATGCTCCTTTCCATTCTGCTGCAGAAACTTTCCTCCTTGTTTTAATTCTATTTGTCCCTTTATGTGTATTGTTTTAATCTCGCCCTAAATTTATTTATTTTAATGCTTAGTTTTACAGATATTAAATTATTCAGCCTACCTCAAACACACAACTAAAGCCTTACTTTAAAATAACCTTGGTGCACCCACGCCAAACATACATGGTTTCCCATATCCACACAAAATAGGTACACAACCTTATTTCTTAAGATTGTCTACTGAATTATCTCTCTTTTCCTATACACACATCCAACCACAGTTTCTGTCTCTCACACACACATACAGCCACTTCCTGTCTGTTGGGGTACACCTGATCAGTGGTGTGCTGGTAAATGTTTAATAACAGGCTCATCCCCCCTAAAAAAAAGTGATATATATGTACATAACTATTATACATTTTATTGGTACAAAGGTACAGTGTAGTAACCAATTTACAAAAAATATTAAAATATACAATATTCTTTACTGTAAATTCCATGTGGCCATGCAACCCCAAGAACCCTTCCCCTCCCGTACTCCCCTTCCTTCCTATAAGCCCACCCAACTATTTTCACTCAATAAAATAACACAACAGATGTACAGAACAGTAGGACCAAAAGCAGTACAAAACAAGTACAAAACAAGTAAAGCCATAAACAACACATTTAAACTTTCTCTGGACTTCTGCATGAAGGTAGCTCTGTCCTCATTATTCATTGTTTCTCTTTTAAATAGTAGCAATAAACAATATTAAGTGCTTTTCTATAATAATATGCCACTGTATTCCAACAAAACAAAAGAAGCAAGTTCCCACAAACCATCTTTCTCTTTTGATATAGGCGCAGGAAATTTTTTTTTTTAATGCTGCCAGGTTTCAACCTAATTCATATTTAATGTGGGATATAAATGTCATAAATAAGTAACTAAGGGGGTTGTTTACTAAAGCTTAGCTCGAGTTATCTGCAGCAGGGCCCATTAACCTTTAGTAAACAAGCGGGTAAATAAATAAATAGAAACTCTGAATGTTGAGCACCTGATTCTTATAACATGATATCTGTTTTAGTGGCCCTTTACCAGGAGAAAAAAATATCTGCACAAATGCAACACATGCTAGGGTGGGCCTATAACCAGCTCCCCTCAAATGACACACTAAGTACGATTTATAACAAACTAGTAAAAAAGGCCCGTTTCTGACACAAATGAAACGGGCGCTAGCAAGGTTTTCCTCGGAGTGTGTATGTTTGGGAGAGTGTATGTGAGAGTGACTGTTTGAGAGTCAGAGTGAAAGTGTGAGTGTGTGTGAGAGAGAGTGAGTGAGTCTGGGTGTGAGTGTGTTTGTGAGAGAGTGTGTGTGTGAGAATGAGAGTGTGTGCAAGTGTGTATGTGAGACACAGTGTGAGAGAGAGTGTGTGTGTGTGGGAGAGAGAGAGAGTGTGTGTGAGACACAGATTCTCTGTTTGAGTGAGTGTATGAGACCAAGCGAGTGTGTGAGTGACTGTGTGGCACATAGAGAGTGAATGTGATACAGTGTGAGACAGAGTGTGTGAGAGTGAGAGTCAGAAAGACATTGTATATCAGAGAGAGAGTGTGAGCCTGCCCTCCCAATCCATGGCCATCTGTCCCCTGGCCCCTCCATTCATCCTTTTCCAGCAATTCCCCTCTCTCCCTGAGCCCTGCCCTCCCAATCAATGCCCATCCATGCTCCTCTGTCCCCTGCCCCCTCCATTCATCCCTTTCCAGCAATTCCCCTCTCTCCCTGAGCCCTGCCCTCCCAATCCATGGCCATCCATGTTTCTCTGTCACCTGCCCCCTCCATTCATCCCTAACCAGCATTTTCCCTCTCTGCCTGAGGCCTGCCCTGCAATCCATATCCATCCATGCCCATCTGTTCCCTCCATTCATCCCTATCCAGCATTTCCCCTCTCCCTGAGTCCTGCCCTTCCAATCCATGCCCATCCATGCTCCTTTGTCACCTGGCCCCTCCATTCATCCCTATCCAGCAATTGCCCTCTCTCCCTGAGGCCTGCCCTGCAATCCATATCCATCCATGCCCATCTGTCTCCTCTATTCATCCCTATCCAGCAATTCCCCTCTCCCTGAGTCCTGCCCTTCCAATCCATGCCCATCCATGCTCCTCTGTCCCCTGCCCCCTCCATTCATCCCTTTCCAGTAATTCCCCTCTCTGCCTGAGGCCTGCCCTGCAATCCATATCCATCCATGCCCATCTGTCCCCTCCATTCATCCCTATCCAGCAATTCCCCTCTCCCTGAGTCCTGCCCTTCCAATCCATGCCCATCCATGCTCCTTTGTCACCTGGCCCCTCCATTCATCCCTATCCAGCAATTCCCCTCTCTCCCTGAGGCCTGCCCTGCAATCCATATCCATCCATGCCCATCTGTCCCCTCCATTCATCCCTATCCAGCAATTCCCCTCTCCCTGAGTCCTGCCCTTCCAATCCATGCCCATCCATGCTCCTCTGTCCCCTGCCCCCTCCATTCATCCCTTTCCAGCAATTCCCCTCTCTCCCTGAGCCCTGCCCTCCCAATCCATGCCCATCCATGCTCCTCTGTCCCCTGCCGCCTCCATTCATCCTTTTCCAGCAAGTCCCCTCTCTCCCTTCCATGACCCCCCCCCCCTCGCATCCATGCTCCTCTCTATCCCATGTCCCAGCCTGGCCCGCCCTCTTCTCCTCCCCCCCTTCGCATCCATGCATCGTTTTGGTTTTTTTTTTTCTTCTTTTTCAATTTACCTCCGTGGCGTTTCCGGCAGCGAAGCGTCAGGGAAGGAGGCGGCGCTCCCGACGTGTAGCTTTCCCTTCGCTGTGTTCCGCCTTATTTTGAAGGCGGAACACAGCGAAGGGAAGGCTAGACGTCGGGAGCGCCGCCTCCTTCCCTGACGTTTCGCTTCCGGATTTGTTTGTTTTGTCGCGAGGGCGGGGCAGAGACGGCTGGCTGGCTGGCTTGAAGGGAGGCTTCACACCACGAATCCACGAACCCTACAGCTTCAGTGACGTCAGATGGCTTCACAGAACGTTGTCCTCATTAGAACGTTCACGGTGCGTTTTATTATATTAGATTACTACTCTATCTATGAAAAGTTATTCCGTTATTTTACTTCCTCTGACATCTGTGTACATCTGTATGCTGCACAAGCTGGCATGTTTGAAAATATAAGTGAGACTAAATTAAAATGCTACCAACAATAAAAAACGACAAGGCGGATGCAGCAGCTCATTGGTTTGCTTGCTTTTGTTTTGAGTTTATGGCGAAGACAGCTATGCGAGAAGGGGAAACAGACTAACCTAATTAGCTTTGACTTTTTTTTTTTTTTTTACTTCATGCTATCTCCTGTTCTCAACCAAACACAGCATTACCTCCCACTCCCCCGAGAGTCTGTACCTCTCTCAGCTTCTCAGATATCCATTCCCTCACCGGTCATCCTTCAAATCTTACTCTTCCAGCAGCTCTAGCGGTAACATGCTGCCTGGCCAACCCGGAGCCTTTTCTCTGCTGTTTCCTGCCCTGCTGATGCAACTTCCTGCTTACGTGTGGGCGGGATCTGGCAGAGAAAAGGCTCCGGGTTGGCCAGGCAGCATGTTACCACTAGCGGTGCTGGAAGAGTAAAATTTGACAGACAGCGATGAGGGGGGATAGATCTGAGGGAAGATATGATGAGGTAGGAAGCTGAGGTATGCTGGACTCAGGGGCAGATGGGGGCCGGGGGAGGAGAAAATAAGCCCAGATGTTTGTGTGCTGGCTGCCTGGCTCCATCAACAACCAGTTCACAAAATTCAGCAAAATTTAACAACTGGCTCTTATGAGCCAGTTCAAGCCAGCTCCAGCATACTATTGCTCCTGGTGGGGCCAGGTCCCTCCCCTCCCCTTACCCACTTCTGTGGTCTTCTTGTGGGCCTGTGATCTTCGGCTGACACATGGCAATTGTACCTCCTGCCTCTTTGAAATTAATTAATTGATTGATTGATAAAATAACATTTGCACCATTTCTTCAGTGAATCTGCCTCTGCTATGCTTCTGACTCGATCAGTACTTGCCTGTATTTCAGTCATTTTGGCTGTTGCTGTACAGTGGAGGTTTGTATGCTGGTCTAGCTGGCGTGTATTTCTACTAGCTCTTCCTCTCTCTGCAAGCACCTTGGTGCCGGTTAGTGCTGGCCAGTTTGGGCTGCGTCTATGACTTCATGCTGTTATGTGCTTGTACCCGCGCTGTCTGGCCTCTCCCTGCCTGGTTTCTGGCATCCTTGGGTTTTCTTCTGCCCGGAGGGCCTTCCCACGTTAGTCAGCAGGAACTTCGAAGGAGGTTGGTTTGTGGTGGGCTTTGCGCCAGTCGTGTGTGCATGTCTGCCATCTGGGTATGGCATCCGTCTCGGAGCGTGAGTCTCCTCTGCATTGCAGGGGTGTTGCTGCCAGACCTATTCAGCATGCTGCCCTTGGTAACTCACAAGGGAATGATGTGGGTGTCTTTCTGCCTGCTCTGCCTTTCAGCCTTCTTCGCATGCAGCTTCGTGATATGCTTTTTGGATTGATGTGTTAAACAGTTGGGCTATCGGCGATTCCCTATTTTCAGCACCTTTTTGGAGGGTATCCTTTCTGTCTGCACTTGTTTAAAAAAAAAAAATCTAATATTTTGGACACTTCCGGTCTGGCCTATATTTCAGGGTTATGGCTTCTTCATTTGGCTAGACTTCTCGCTTTGCGCATTGGGCATTTTTTGATAGCTCTTTGTAAGCTTTCTTCCTTGCGGTCCTACTGTGGAGGTGTTATCACATTCTGGGGTGGTTTTGGGTCAGCCACTTGGCGCATAAATAGTCGCACTGCCGCAATTTTGGATGTGGATAGCGCACAGCTCCCTGCAGAGGCATGACCTCCTTGATTAGGTTGCAAGCTTTGTCAGATGTTCCTTGTCATATGGAGCATCTCTGTCCTTTTTGGCTGTATTTAACTCTGTGCCTATCTTCTCTGCCAGTGGGGTTCAGGCCTGTCGTCTCTGTGCTGGGAGTTTGCCGCTCTGTTTTTTTTTTTTTTTTTTGCCTGTCTGAGGGGTTGGTGTGCAGAGTCCCAGATCAGTCTGTCACCTTTGTGGACCTTGATTTTTGTGGCTCTTAACTGGTGTTCTTGGTGCAGCTCTTCATTCTCTCTGTCATCTATAGGTATCTGTAACCTATAGGGTTCTCGGTTACATGTCGGTTCACTCCTCCTCCTACAGAGGTTTTGGTCCCTTCTTGCCTATGGATGATCTTCAATTCCTCTGTCCCGTAGGGAACTTCTCTGCTGTATCCTTCTCCTTTGCAACTATATCAGTTCTCGACTGGACCTGTCTGCTACAGAGCTTGACAATTTGCTCTGTCAATTAGGCAGTCCTCTTTGGCTCCTATGGGGTTCCCAGTTTCCTGTCACCTTTGGAGGTTCCTTTTTCTTCTGCTATTCATGCCTTGGTTGCCTGGCCCTTGTCTCTCTGCTGTTCTGGTGGCTTCTGCAACTCTTAGCCTTATCTCCACTTGGACAGCCGTAGAGGTTCTACCCAAGATCCCTCACGGTGGGGGTTGTCTGCGGCGTCAGTCCATATAGTGGTTTTCAACTTCACCCGTTTTCTGAAGTCCTTCTCACATGGGGCTACTAGGGGATTTTAAAGCAGACAGTGTGTGCCTTCGGCCGTCAGCCTTGGCTCTGGCAATCGGGGAGTCTTAGCTGTCTAGCCATCGCACCGAGCAGAGCCCCACCTCTGACCATTTCCCCTGGCCTGCCTCCTGTTTTGGTCTTCATTCCTAGCTTCATTTCTGACCATTCTGCCTGATTTTGCTCAGCCTCTGGTCATAGTGCCTGGCCCCCATTCTGCCAGTCGGGCTTACTCTTGCTCCAGCTCTGGCTGTCACATCTGGTCTGGCTTCAACCATCCAGTGTGGCCTCCCTTTGGCTCAGCAAGCCAGGCCTTCCTCTGGCTGGCCATCGAGCCTGGTTCCAGCTCTGGTCATTGAACCAGCCTGGCTCTAGCCCTAGCCATTAGACTTAACTTTGCTCTGGCTTCTTCTGTAGCACCTAGCCTAGATGCGGCACTACTGTTGACCCTTGTTTAATTTCAGTTGAACTGGTCTGGCTCTAGCCCTAGCCGTCAGACTTAACTTTGTTCTGGCTTGTTCCGTAGCGGCTAGTTTAGATGCAGCGCTACTGTTGACCCTTATTTAACTTCAGTTCCAGCTGTCACAACTCACCCCAGCTCCGAGGTTGGTCATCCAGCCTAGCCTCGCTCCAGCTCTGGCTGTTGGGCCTCACCTGAGTCAGGCTATGGCTGTCAACCCTCACCTGAGTCAGGCTTTGGCTGTCGACCCCTGAACATCGAGCTTTGCTCTGACTTCAGTTGTCTGGCTCTGCCTAGCTCCAGCTCTGGCCATCGGCCCTTGCCTAGCACCGGCTTGGGCTGTCGTGCCTGATCTCGCTCTGGCTCCAGCTCAGGCCAACGAGCCTTGCCCAGCTCCAGCTGTCAAGCCTCACCTGCTGCCGGCTCTGACCAGTGAGCCTTACCAGACTCAGACTCTGGCTGTGTTGCCTTGCCTAGCCCTGGCTCCTACCATCGAGCCTGGCCTCACTCCACCTCCGGCTCTGGTTGTCAAGCCTTGCTTTCCCTCAGCTCCAGCTGTCGAGCCTTGCCTGGCTCAGACTCCATCTGTCGAGTCTGGCCTAGCTCTGGCCCCGGCTGTTGAGCCTTGTCTAGCTCTGAATTCGCCCATCCAGCCTTGCCTAGCTCGTTTCAGCCGTGGAGCCTTGCCTAGTTGTGGCTCCGGCAGGAGAGCCTTGTCTAGTTCCAGCCGCTGACCGTGGAGCCTTGCCTAGCTCCGGCTTTGGCCATTGGGACTTGTCTAGCCACGGCTCCAGACATCCAGCCTGGCGTAGTTCCAGTTCCAGCCATCAGGCTTGGCCTAGTTCTGTGGTCAGCCATTGAGCCTTGCCTGGCTCCGCTGCCTCCGGCTCTATCTGATGTTTGCTACCCTGGGCCGACCGTGCAGGTCATTGGTCCTGGCCCTTCTGGTTCGCTTAGTGCAGGCCTTGGCTGTTGCACCTAGCCTGGTTCTGACTTAGTCCTTGGCATCCAGACTCTGATTTTTACTCATCGAGCCTTGCTCTGATCCTATGGAGGATCTTCAATTCCTCTTATGTGGTCTGGGCAGCGGGGATCTTGTCCATCATGGGACTCTTTCTCTAATCCTAGTAGCGGGTCAAGGCCTGGGATTCATCCTATGCTCATTACAATTCCTCTTGGTTACATCTTGGTTCGTTGATCGGATTACTGTTCCACCTGGGTAGCTCTGCTCCATCAGTGGTTGTTATTCCGATCACTCTCTATTGGACCAGGCGGGAGATCACCATGGGACTTCTCTCTGTTTCTCTCTTGTTCCTGGATTCCTTTGTGGGCCACTTTCTTGTTTTCCACGGCTACAGCTGGACACATCCCCTTGCCTTGCAATATAGCTATTCTCTGGATCTTGGCCCTGCCTGCCTCTCTGGGGTAGGCCAAGGTCCTGCATGGGTGCCCAAGCATGAGGCAGCTTCTCGTGTCTGCTTTCCTGTTTGGGACACTGTAGGGTTCAGCCAGCTACTGATGGTTCCTCCAGTCAGGCTCTGCTTTCTGGTGGTCTTCTGTCCTTGAGCTCCGCTCTTTTGTGACCCTGTTCTCTGTGGGATTGAGCTACTTCCCCTGTTTATAGGGTTTCTTCATTCTTTGCATGGCTTTCTCCTTGTCTTAGCTTACACTACCAAAAAATAGAAGGAAGTAAGATCCTATTCACTTTATATCTCCTGTAACAATCCTCACATACATTTAATGGCTGAAAGATATCTACTGTGCTTTTAAAATCACAGGGAGGAAAAAGCCTCAGAAAGCCAGGAATTATTTTCAAATATATTGGTTTTGTTGCAATCATAGGCTTAAAAAACCTCCCTTGTGTCCTTTTGTAGTGTAACTAATATTTTAAACTTTTTTTTAATTATTTCTTATCCAAAACCACTTAACTTATTTCCACATGCCTGTAGCACCATTTTCTGATTATCCCTCTGCCTCTGATGATTGCCAGTGGTTCGACAAACTGCGGGAACAGCAGAGTCATTCCAGCTGCAGGCACCTTTAACAGACAAAATATGATGCAGCAAAAACATATATTAAAGTAGATATCAACACTTACTGCAATATTCAGCAACACATTATTCGCTGCTTAACACCATCACGGAACTATCCAATCATAGCAAAGGAAGATGGACCAATACATACGGATTCCTCTTGTGTCAAAAGAAATGGAACCACTCTGTTTTCCCATTTAACCCTGTAGGTTCCAATGATTTCAATCTAAATATCCACCGTTGTTCCAACTTCATAAGATGATGTTTTCTTCTGTCTCCTCCACACTTATGTGGAGCTACTCAATCTATAACCATACATTTTAATGAGAAAAAAATCAAGATTCAATTCTCTACAATGATTTTCCAAAGGAGTGTCCTTATGTGTAACAATAGTACTTTTATGTTCTATTATCCTTATTTTGAAAGAGTGTGATGTTTGTCCAACATATAATTTATCACACAGACATTGAATCAAATAGATAACAAAAGATGTCAGGGATGTTTTGTTGCTCCTTCCCTCCCTGGGCTGCTATTTGCTTCTGCGGTCTCCATGGACTGCTCTGAGTTGACTGGTGGCTCTTCCTTTGCTGCAACATCCATGTTTGCCTACTGTTGGTCAGGAAGTCGAGGCCTTTGGGGCAGCATACCTATATTCAGAGATTACCACGTCCCACCCTAATTGTGGACTGCTTTGGTATGTCCCACTAGATTGATCTGTGGGACATAATGGAAGGAAAAATATTATGTTTCTTACCTGAAAATTTTCTTTCCTTTAGTCCCAACATATCAGTCCAGAGGCCCACCCTTGGATTACTTTGCGGCATGGTGTTGGATCTGTGTGTCATCTTCTTGAAGTCTGGAGTTTGAGTTTGATTGCAGGAGTTGTTTTCAGTGGACGGATGATGCCGGGGAAAGACCATGGTTGACTGACCACAATTGCCACTGGTTCTTCCCTTCTTGGTGTTAGAGGCAGGAGTTTTCTCTATGGGCTCATGGGCTCCGTACTGCTTTGGTATCGAACATACTGTAAGTGAGGCTACTGCACAGTATCCTTTATGGCAGAGCTCTGGCGATCTCTCTATCTCCACCTGCTGGTATGTGGACATAACCCCACTCATCTCTGGATTGATCTGTTGGGACTAAAGGAAAGAAAATTATCAGGTAAGAAACATAATTTTTCCTTCTCTCTCACCTCCCTGAAATTCTTCAGACAAGACACCAGATGGGGACAACTCTCTCCTTTTTCTTTCCTTCAGCATGATAGCCAGATGAGATGTTGATATATCAGCTAAGCTTACTGGTCACCTTTCCCCCTACTCCATATCAGACAGTACTTCAACCACACACTGTTCACACTGGAACTTTAAACCAGGATTCTCTTCCTTTGAAGACAGTCCCAGATGTCTTTACTTTCCCAGCATGGAGAAACATCCCAGAAATGTATTTTCGCAGCATGGAGAGTCTGACGTCGGTGCCGGGCAAGATGGTGGAGGCTATTATTAAGAATAAAATTGCAGAGCATATACAAAAACATGGACTGATGAGACAAAGTCAGCACGGATTTAGTGAAGGGAAGTCTTGCCTCACCAATCTAATGCATTTTTTTGAGGGGGTAAGCAAACATGTGGACAATGGGGAGCCGGTTGATATTGTATATCTGGATTTTCAGAAGGCGTTTGACAAAGTGCCGCACGAAAGACTCCTGAAGAAATTGCAGAGTCATGGAATCGGAGGTAGGGTATTATTATGGATTAAGAACTGGTTGAAAGATAGGAAGCAGAGAGTAGGATTGCGTGGCCAGTATTCTCAGTGGAGGAGGGTAGTTAGTGGGGTCCCGCAGGGGTCTGTGCTGGGTCCGTTGCTTTTTAATGTATTTATAAATGACCTAGAGATGGGAATAACTAGTGAGGTAATTAAATTCGCTGATGACACAAAATTATTCAGGGTCGTCAAGTCGCAGGAGGAATGTGAACGATTACAGGAGGACCTTGCGAGACTGGGAGAATGGGCGTGCAAGTGGCAGATGAAGTTCAATGTTGACAAGTGCAAAGTGATGCATGTGGGTAAGAGGAACCCGAATTATAGCTACGTCTTGCAAGGTTCCGCGTTAGGAGTTACGGATCAAGAAAGGGATCTGGGTGTCGTCGTCGATGATACGCTGAAACCTTCTGCTCAGTGTGCTGCTGCGGCTAGGAAAGCGAATAGAATGTTGGGTGTTATTAGGAAGGGTATGGAGTCCAGGTGTGCAGATGTTATAATGCCGTTGTATCGCTCCATGGTGCGACCGCACCTGGAGTATTGTGTTCAGTACTGGTCTCCGTATCTCAAAAAAGATATAGTAGAATTGGAAAAGGTACAGCGAAGGGCGACGAAAATGATAGTGGGGATGGGACGACTTTCCTATGAAGAGAGGCTGAGAAGGCTAGGGCTTTTCAGCTTGGAGAAGAGACGGCTGAGGGGAGATATGATAGAAGTGTATAAAATAATGAGTGGAATGGATCGGGTGGATGTGAAGCGACTGTTCACGCTATCCAAAAATACTAGGACTAGAGGGCATGAGTTGAAGCTACAGTGTGGTAAATTTAAAACGAATCGGAGAAAATTTTTCTTCACCCAACGGTAATTAGACTCTGGAATTCGTTGCCGGAGAACGTGGTACGGGCGGTTAACTTGACGGAGTTTAAAAAGGGGTTAGATAGATTCCTAAAGGACAAGTCCATAGACCGCTATTAAATGGACTTGGAAAAATTCCGCATTTTTAGGTATAACTTGTCTGGAATGTTTTTACGTTTGGGGAGCGTGCCAGGTGCCCTTGACCTGGATTGGCCACTGTCGGTGACAGGATGCTGGGCTAGATGGACCTTTGGTCTTTCCCAGTATGGCACTACTTATGTACTTATGTACTTCACACCAGCTGTAATTTAGGAACAGACAGCACAGCATGTAGCTAACTGTGTCACTACAGAGGTGGACTGTGTGGCACCACACATAAGCTGTGAATTCAGAGACAAGGCACTGACTGCTTTCCTCTCCATATTCCATTCTGACTTCTACTCCTTCTAGAATCTTTTTTGGGTCAAGATATTAAATACAGGATTGTACCACTGATGACACTTTTATGGGGAAACCGTAGCAAATAGCTTAATCCACTCATTACTCTTTCCAATCTCAATATATCTTCTGGTGGAGGAACACAGTTCCTTGGTGAAGGGTTCATCAGAACCTTTGCACATGCATTTCCATCAGTGTACACAGTACAGTACAGGATAATTCACATCATATGGTTACAGTTTACTAAACAAGTTTAAGTACAGAATGGTTAAGTGGCTTACAAAAAAGGTTATATAGTAATTGGTGACTAGGGGAGTCAAATTGGAGTCTGTAAGTTCACAGTCTTTGTTCCATCTACACTACATTGAGTGGTACTACTTTCTCCTACTATACTGACTAAATATCATTAGCTTTTTAATTGGTGGGGTACATAAATGGCAACAGATTCCTTGCAGATTCACCAGTGTCATACTAAATTCCCAACTTCTCACCAGAAAAGATTCCTCTTCAACAAAGTGCAGCAAAATGTTATGTATCCTATACTGTTTATTGTAAGCAACATTGAACTCAAACTTGTTTGGGATAATGTGGGATATAAATGTCACAAATAATAATAATAATAATAGTACCTTAACCCCCTTTTATTATATGCAACAGCCTCCTATAGCAGCTAGAAAGGCAATGGGCTCCGTTCAGACACTCACACACATTCACTCCCATACAGGGTAGTCAAGTCTGTCACAGCTATGCAGTTAGCCCTCTCTTCCAGAGCTATCAGAGTGGAGGAGTGGCCTAGTGGTTAGGGTGGTGGACTCTGGTCCTGAGGAACTGAGTTCCATTCCCACTTCAGGCACAGCTCCTTGTGACTCTGGGCAAGTCACTTAACCCTCCATTGCCCCAGGTACAAATAAGTACCTGTATATGTAAGCCGCATTGAGCCTGCCATGAGTGGGAAAGCGCAGGGTACAAATGTAACTAAAATAAAATTTAAAAAAAAAATCTTCTACTTTTTTGATCATTGACACCCTGTCTTTAAAGCCTAAAGCACCAAGACTTGCGATTCCCCCAATGTTTTCTCTTTACAGAATTATCAAAACATTGTATCCAGGTCAAAGAAATTAACTAAATAGAAGATGGGGTTTTTTTTTTAATATCTTGGCCTTGCCATATTCCTTCCCTCACCTTCGATTGCACCGAAAAAATACATTTCCTCCATAAATTTTTATTAGCATGTTGCCGTTAACACTATTGAGAAAATTAATCTTTCCTGAACCTTTCCCTTGGAATACTAGAAGTCCATTTACAAGCCATAGCTGGAAGAAATCTAATGAAAGTGCCTTTAAAGCTTGCAAGCCCTAGAACAATAAATTTGTGGTGGGGGGAGCGCAGTGTGCAGGCTTGACAGATTTCTCTGCAGTGAGTCTCACCGAGCCAGAGGCAAGCTCACATCCAGACCAGACAGCTCTGACACGCAGTGTTCTGCCACTGAAGTCACAACTCCAACATTACCTTCATACGGTTGACTTGCTTTAAGTGTTCTTATTTTAGAAAAATAGATGTTTGGGGATTTTTTTATATATATTTAGCAGCGTCTCTGAACAGAAAAATCGAGCAGTGGCAGTTGGTTTTGCACGGCTGCATCCGTTCTATTCCTGGCCCCTTTCAGAGAAGCCGTGTCGTGTTTGTCTTATAGCACAGCAGAATATTAAAAATTCTAGGCTGAAACCCAGTGGTGTTAACAAGGGGGATCTTTTAAATCAGAATTCATAGGACCAGTAATTGATGGCTAGAAAGAACCTCTAATTTATCTGTGCACATTTACAAGCTGCTCTTATTTTTGCAGCCTCTGTTCAGCTGTGGAGGTCACGTCTGGGCCGGGTGATGTACTCCATGGCAAACTGTCTGCTAATGATGAAGGTACGTGGGTGGCAGCAAGCTGCAGAGTTACCGTATATACTCGACTAGCGGGGCAAAAGCAACGCTGGAAATCTTACCAGCTCTATAGAAGCTTTTGCTTCCTTGGTCATTATTTACATTAACAATGACTTTGTTGTGGTCTTAATGTACAATAATATCTTTCAGATGTATAATGAAACTTACCTATATTAAAATTATTTCAGGTATTTTTTACACCTGTGCAGTGTGTATCTGGGATTTCTGCTTTCAGATTTTATCTTATAAACATTGATTAAAATACCCCAATTGGGGGGGAAAATTAAAAGCCATGTTTATCAGATGAACATTAGAAAATCACTGCCTGCCTCTGTCTTTAGTCATTTTCTGCTCTGAAGGCTTCTCAGTCCCACAAATTCTTATCTCCAGCTGACTGACCTCCTCCTGCTTCCCCTTCCAGCTGCTAGCTATTCTCCACCAGAATCAGAGCTGGACATAAGAGAACAGGATGAATGAGAGATGACTGAGATTCTGGGAGGGAGATAAACCCAAAGACAGTGAATTAGTTTGGCTACATAAAATTTAAAAATATCTAACATATTGATAAAATCAATATTTATAAGTTATATACACAAAAGCAGAAGCCCTATTTTTATCCTTCATATTGTTTTAGCTTATAGTTGTGCGTTCTAATGATGATATAATTTTGTGTGGCCAAGTAATCGTGTTCTTAGGCTTATAACCTCGCCTCTCTCCACTCCACTGGTGTTATTTTAAGGAGATATCTTCCTTCTCTCTTACTAAGGTACAAATCAAGGTATACACAAAAAGTAGCACATATGAGTTTATCTTGTTGGGCAGACTGGATGGACTGTGCAGGTCTTTTTCTGCCGTCAGTTACTATGTTACTAAGGGGGGCCAATGCGGAAAGCTACTGTGAGCTGGAACACACGATTAACAAGCAGTTAACCTACTCGTTAATGGCCACTGTATGTACAAAGGGTTCCAGTACTGAAGTTTATTCCAGTTGTAGACAGCGCACAACATATTAAAATGTTTGATAAAGAGCCTATTCGTTAGCCCACAGCAATGCAGGGCTATGTGATGATGTCTGCCATGGGGGCACAATGCCAGAAACCTACTGCCAGGTTTGAGGTGGTGTACAGAGCCCTCACAGTCTGAATCAGCCCTATCTCACTTCTCTCCAAAATGATCCCCTGCCCTACCAGAAATTAAACTGCCTAATGTCTAGCGGCACCTCCTACCCCTCGACTCCTTCCCTAAGCTCTCCCAGACCTCCCACCAGAAAGAGACAGAAGTGATGCCCACTCGCTCCTGTTCTGTGCCACCATCTTTGAAAATGGCGGCACCCAGTCCCCACTGAATGCCTCCTGGGATGCACTGGGTGGGATCAGTCTGTCATTTAAAGCAATATTTTCCTTATTTGGTAATCTCCATGTAACTACCAAATAAGGGAAAAAAATCCCTGATGTGTCAGACTGACCCACCTGGTACATTCCAGGATGCACCATGTGGGACCGGGCACTGCCTTTTTCAAAAATGGCGATGCCAAAGCAGGAGTGACTAGGCATCACTCCTACCTTTTTCAGGTAGGGGGTCTGGAGGGGTCGAGGGGAAGGGGGCCATTAGACACCAGGGAATAATTTTATGTCAGGTCAGGGGAGTGTGGGAGATGTACCACTAAATACCAGGTACATCAGGGAAGCGTTTGTTTAAGTAGGAGGAAAGGGAAGTTGGGCCAGGAGGAATGAGAGATAAGGGCCAATGCAGACCACTAATGACTTGTTTTCTTAAGTGTCATTCTTCCTGTTAGTGTCTGAATCAATCACTGCTCAGGAACTGACAGGAAGGGTGATATTTTGCAATGAGCTGCAGATTTGCACCACTAGTTTGCATTCTTGTTGCTTACAACAAGCCACAGTATTTTGGGGTCAGTAATTTTGCTTTAACAGTGGTGCACTGAGCCAGCTCTACATATGTTTTTCTGCATTAGCCCCTAAGATCTTAATGTCTATACGGCCGATATTCAAAGTAAGTTAACCATCCAAGAATGGCTGCCAACCGGTTAACTTGTTTATCGGCAGCTATCCGGTGATTTTCAGCAGCAGTTAATTGGTTATCTTTGCTGAGAATGACTAGTTAGCGCCAAAGTACAAGCTGGCTATGTCTGGGGCATTTCAGGGGTGGAGTCTGGTTAGCTCTTGATATTCAGAGCTATCCCGCCAGTGTTAGCACATGAAATGCTGTCCTATCTTTATGCGCTAACAAATTGCAGGTTAGCTCTGAATATCGAAGTAACTAGGTATGACTAGGCATGCACTAGCAGGCTTTAAAAAAGTAGATGTTTAATTCTGGTGACTGGATATGGCCCAACATTGAATATCCAGGTTCAACACTAGCTGAATATCAAGGGGCATGTCTTCTTCTACCTCTTCCCTTGACCATATGCCTTCTTTTCTCATCAAAACCCAACTCTGTTGCTAGGGTCTTCAATCCTTACTCTTATTAATTGGAGTTTAACAACTGGTTATCTTGGCAAAATGCAGTCATACATCCTGTTTGATAAGCAGCTCTTTTGACCCCTTAGACTCAGTCAATTCCCAGTCTATATCAATGTAACAGAACTCCACAATATGCCTTCCTGTGCAGTGACAGGAGGAACATTTTGGGTCCCTGCTCCAGAGTTGCACCTGACAAAACTAAAAAGAGGGTGCTCTATTCTGGGGAAATAGTCCAATGACATTAGATTCTTAGCATTTTGGAGGTAAGTATAAAACCCAGAGTTTAGGGAGGAGCCTTGTCCTTTTTCCTCAGAAGGGGTCTATCATTCCTGGAGGGAGTCCAGTAGAGAAGAAATGTAGAACTGCAAACCAGGTGGGTTCCCCCTCACAGAGACCCATATGATTCTTGGCTTCTTACTCAAGAGGCTAAGGAGTAGAAGGAAGGAGCCCAGAGGTTGCCAGCCTGGTCCACAGCTGTCCTCTGAGGCTTGAACAAACATAGGTGAGCCGGTTGATATTGTGTATCTAGATTTTCAAAAGGAATTTGACAAAGTACCTCGTGAAAGAAATTGAAGAGTCATGGGATAGGAGGTAGTGTTCTATTGTGGATTTAAAACTAGTTAAAAGATAGAAAACAGAGAGTAGGGTTAAATGGTCAGTATTTTCAATAGTGGGGTTCCCCAGGAGTCTGTGCTGGGACCGCTGCTTTTTACATTTATAAATGATCTAGAGATGGAAGTAACTAGTCAGATAATTAGATTTGCTGACGACACAATTATTCAAAGTTGTTAAATTGCAAGTGCAAAGAGATGCATGTGGGAAAGAGGAACCCAAACTATTGTTACATAACACAAGATTCCACATTAGGAGTCACCAACTAGGAAAAGGGATCTAGGTGTCATCGTTGATACATTGAAACCCCCTGCTCAATGTGTGGCAGTGGCTAACAAAGCAAATAGAATGTTAGGTATTATTAAGAAAGGATTGGAAAGCAATAATGAGGACGTTATAATGTCTTTGTATCACTCCATGGTGTGACCACACCTCAAATATAGTGTGCAATTCTGGTCACCGCATCTCAAAAAAGATATAGTGGAATTAGAAAAGGTACAGAGAAGGGCAATGAAGGGCAATGAAAATGATAAAGGGATAGGACAACTTCCCTATGAGAAAAACCTGAAGCAGCTAGGGCTCTTCTGTATGGAGAGGAGATATGATAGAGATCTATAAAATAATGAATGGAGTGGAACAGGTAGACATGAATTGCTTGTTTACTCTTTCCAAAAATACTAGGACTAGGGGCATGCAATGAAGCTACAAAGTAGTAAATTTAAAACAAATTGGAGAAAATATTTCTTCACTCAACGTGTAATTAAACTCTGGAATTTTTTGTCAGAGAATGTGGTAAAAGCAGTTAGCTTAGGGGGATTTAAAAAAGGTTTGGATAGCTTCCTAAAAGAAAAGTCCATAAGCTATTATTAAGATGGACTTGGGGAAAATCCACTGCTTATTTCTAGGATTAGCAGCATAAAATGTATGGTACTGTTTTGGGATCTTGCCAAGTACTTTTGGTATGAATTGGCTACTGTTGGAAACAGGATTCTGGGCTTGATGGACCTTCGGTCTGTCCCAGTATGGCAACACTTATGTACTTCTTAGAGAAAGAAAGGCTTGGTTCCTATGTAAGACAAGAAAGAATCAGGAGTTTGCAGTCTGGTCCACTGCTGTCCCCATGGGGCTCACAGTGTGCCATACAGAAAAGGAAGAATAAATCAACAGGGAGATCTGATCCTGTCCTCCAAGAATCAAAATAGATTGAAGCTACTGCTAGCCTACAATCCTGGCAAGGAAAGGATTGAAGCCGAAGAGTGATGGATTTGGTGAGTGATGGACACTTACAGGATAGAGAGGTAGAACCCAAGCCCTGGGTAAAATCCTGACGTGCGTAGTCATAAGGAGAAAACACTTGAAACAAAGAGCCATAAATCATAGAGAGGAAAGAAAGGGAATATATGTGCAACTTTCTTTAAATTAGTCACCTTATTTTCTATCTCCTCTTACTCTCTTACCTATCTATGGGGCCTCTTTTACAAAGCCGCGCTACTGATTGTCAGTGTGGCAAATGAGAGGAAGCCCATTCAGTTCCTGTGGGCTTCCTTTCATTTGCTGCGCGAGAATCACTAGATTTGCTTATACCCCACACTGTCAATTAAAATGTTCTATTACATATTGTGTTGATATTGTAAGTAGTATACTATGCTGTACTTTGTATTATTTGAATATTTTTACTGCTGTAATTGTCTGTTACTCATGTTTGATTTATTCTTACTGTATACTGCCTTGAGTGAATTCCTTCAAAAACATGGCAAATAAATCCTAATAAATAAATATGGAGCCTTGAAACACTGCACTGACAGGAGCATGAGAGAGGATACCAGGGTACATTTGATGCCCTAAAGACTATTACATAAAGGTATAAATAGAAAGAGGAGATCAGGCTGCTAGAAGTACTGAGGCACTTATAAAAAAAAAAAATCAGAGAAGGTACAGCACCCATCTGCTGCAAAGGATCATAGGCGATGCAGGAGACTAGAGGAGAGTCCACCTCACAGGAAATTAGAGGAGAGTTCACTCACAGGAGATTGAGGACTATAAATACTTTGAACAGTTCTGATACTTTGTTTTCAGTTACCTTATTTTGTTTTCATGGACTGACTCTCATTATTTTCATTGCCCTGTTACTGTATATATTTGTGCACTTAGAGAGAGGACCCAATGAATTGAAGTTTTCTAAAATTATACTACATACCAGACTCCCTTATTCATTTTCTCAGAGTGATTTTGGTGTGCCTGCCTAGAGAGTTTACTCCAATTTTATAGCTAGCCATCAGGGGACCTTTTACTGATCTGTATGCGCAGGGAAAGATTTTAAGAAGCTTGAACAGTTTTTTGCCACATACACCATCAAATTGTTTTGCACCCACCCTTGGATACACTGTCAGCCCTAACCTTCAAGAGGATGTCCATTACATCTAAAATGTTAGAAAAGGAGGTTCAAATTCAATTTTTTTATTATCTGTATACAACAAAAGCTCTGCACACCTAACAGAGTGCTTTCCACTGTTAGGTCAAGCTATATTATTGTCCCAGGTGGAAAATTCTAATGTTTTGTATGCAGGTACAGCTCACAAGCTAAGAAATAGGATTAAACTCTGGCAGAATACAGCTGCGAGAATGATTTTTGGCTGTAAAATTTGACCATGTGACCCCGCTATTAAGGGACTTGCATTGGCTGCCAGTAGATGCTTGCATTGAATTTAAGGTGGTATGTTGGGTTTTCAAAATAATTAATGGTTGTTGCCCTCAAGCCCTTGTTCAGTTAGAGGCCCTTTTAAAAAGGGACATTAGGCTTCACGGATGAAAGGAGATATGATTGAGGTCTACAAAATCCTGAGTGGTGTAGAACGTGTAGAAGTAAATCGATTTTTTACTCGTTCCAAAAGTACAAAGACTAGGGGACACTCAAGGAAGTTACATGGAAATGCTTTTAAAACAAATAGGAGGAAATATTTTTTCACTCAACGAATAATTAAGCTCTAGAACTCTTTGCCGGAGGAGGTGGTAACAGCGGTTTGCATATCTGGGTTTAAAAAAAGTTTGGACAAATTCCTGGAGGAAAAGTCCATAGTCTGCAATTGAGACAGACATGGGAAGCAACTGCTTTCCCTGGGATTTGTAGTATGGAGTGTTGCCACAATTTGGATTTTTGCCAGGTACTTGTGACCTGGCTTGGCTACTGTTTAGAAAACAGGATACTGGGCTAGATGGACCACTGGTCTTACCCAGTATGGCTAGTCTTAATGTTCTTATGAAGCACAGTTCTTAAATAGTTAATTCTTTAATCTCTCTCTAGGTCATTCACTGTATACAGCAAATCAGAGCATTTAGGGATGAAGACCCTGAGCTATGGTATCCTCAAGGATCTGTCTTCTTGCCCACCTTGTTTAATGTATTTCTTGGCCCACTGGCCACTCTCATTCAGTACAGTTCTTCCCAGTCTTTTTGTGCTTGTGACCCCATGATTGCGGTCAAATGCAACTGTGTGACCCCCTGGGGATGCAGAATAGTTATGGGTAAGGTTAAGCCAGAATGATGGTTCTTGAAGCTTACACACAGAGTATCCAATGAGCAGCACTTGATAGGTTCTCGTGAACGTCAGGGAGAGTGCCTTAGCAGGCTGATGGTTCTTAATGTAGACCCAATCTCCTGGTTGCAGTTGTGGGTATGATGTACCATTCACTGTCTGTACAGTGCTTTCTGGAGCCTGAAATTAATGAACAGAAGACAATACTGAATGTAAATGTTTACAATAGGTTAAGATATTGCTGCACAGTAATTAGGGATCTGGTGGCACCATATATAAAGGCTCAGTCATTGAATATCCAGTAATAATTTCATATGGAGTAAGGTCTTCCTTACTTTTTTGAGGTGAAATGCAAATTGGCATAAAGTCAGAGGGCAGTGCAGTTAGCAATCAGAGGCCCAATCAGAAGTTAAGGCTCTCGAAGTGCTCTTAAGCGTGTGGTTCACCCTCTCAACTTGACCAGAGCGTTGAGGATTATAAGGAGCGTGCAGCTGCCTTTTGAACTCAAAAGTCAATGCCAGGCCTTCCCAAACATATGGGACAAAAACTGAACCCTGGTCAGAGGATAGAACCAAGGGCATGCCTCAAATCGGAATGAATTTGGACACCAAAATTTTAATGGTTGCAACAGCAGTCATTGAAGTGGATGGGTATGCCTCCACCCATCCAGAGAATGGACAAGTGACACCCAAGAGATACTGCATCCCCCCCTTTGGCAGTTGGGAGTTCTGTATAGTCCAATTGAAGATGGAGGAATGAACTCCTTGGTTGTGGCAAACATCTGGGAGCTGGTTTCAAAGTGCGACCTCCGCAACCCGCAGTCCAACAGTGGTGGCATGCCAGGTCTGCAGCTTCTGCAGTGGAGTCAAAATTTGGATGAGTTGAAAATAGTATACATAATAGGTACAGATGCATGAGTCAATTGATGCAAATAAAGAACTATAGAGTAGAGCAAAGGTGAAAGGCAGATGAAATGATCACCAGATTTCCACAGTCCATCAGAGGTTTGGATTGCCCCCCCCCTCCCCCCGTGCACCCCAGGTAAGCTGGTTCTGCAGAGAAGCTTGAGAGTAAAAGTCAACTAAATTTTGCAAACTGAGATATTGTGGAGACAGAGCAGGTACAGCGAATAATAATTGCAAAATCGGGGCGACATGAGGGCCTAAAGCAGTATCCTTAGCTGTGGCATCTGCATAGGCATTTCCAAGGGCCTCAATAGAATGTGATACGGTATGTCTTTTGACTTTCAATAGAGCAACAGCAGCAGGCAGTAAGACAGCCTGAAGCAGGCGGTGAATGTAGGCAGAATGTTCAGTAGGTTTATTTGCAGAGGTGAGAAATTCCCACTAGAACCAGATTTTGCCAAAATCCCAAAGCATATGCACTATCTGTATAAATGTTCACTGTTAAATATTGGGAGAGTTCCAAAGCACATGTAAGAGCAAACACTTCATCCAGCTGAGCACTGGCAAAGGGTAGCGAACCAGCTTCAATCATAGAATCAGAAGTACAAACAGCATACCCACAAACCAAAGTTCCCTCAGTTGTCCGATAAGAGGACCCATCCACAAAAAGTAACCAGTCAGGATTGCTCAAAGATACAGGTGACAAATCAGATTCAGCTTTGGTCTCAGTCTGTACATGTGTAGAGCAGTCTTGTGTCCCATCATATTCAGCCATCGGGTACAAGGCAGAAAGTAAAGCAGGAAGAATCTGAGCCGAAGTAATAGCATTGGAATGGTATAGGGTAACATGGGGCTGACAAATGGTTGCTTCAAGTGAATGAAGGCGGGTTGATGTCAAAGGTTGAGTGAGAGTAAGATGGAGAAGTTGTAGAACAGAATGAGAAATGTGGATAAACAAGGAATGGCAAAGTACAATAAAGTCAGTAATTTTGATAGCAAAGGCAACAGACACTAAAGACTGAAGGCAGAGAGGAACACCTCTGGCCACAGGGTCCAGGCGTGGGAAGAATAGCCTGAAGGTTTCAATCCCAAAGGAAGCAATTGTGGTAAGAGACAGGAAGCAACACCTTATACATCAGCAACATACAGCTGGAAAGGTAGGGAGTAGTCAAGCAAGGATAGACAGGGTGCAGAAGTGTTAACAGGGTACAAATCATATTGCAGTGATAGAGTGGATTAAATTGCAGTGGGGGTTGCGCTATATGTTAAAGAGGGAATTAAGTCAAACAAAATAAACATTCTACATGAAACAGATAACAGTGTGGAATCATTTTGGATAGAAATTCCTTGTGTGAAGGGTAGGAGGATAAAGAAATGTTTACAGAAATTAGGAAAGCTGGCAAATTGGGCAACAATATAATAATGAGTGATTTCAGTTACCCCAATATTGATTGCATAATTGTTACATTGGGGAATGCTAGGGAGGTAAAATTCCTAGACTTAATAAATGACTGCTTCTTGGAGCAACTGGTCTAGGAACCGTGTAGAGGGGGAGCCATTTTAGATCTAGTCCTTAGTGGAATGCAGGGCGTAGTATGAAAGGTAACAGTATTGGATTCGCTGGGAAACAGTGATCATAATATGATGAAGTGTGAGCTAATATCTGGAGTGAAGCCACAAAGGAAATCTACTGTAGCAGCATTTTGTAAGGGCAACTATGATAAAATGAGGAAAATGGTTAAAAAGAAGCGAAAAGGATCAGCTTCAAAGGTTAGGACTTTAAATCAGGCATGGTCATTGTTTAAAAATGAAGAAGCACAGGGAATCGAAAGCGTAAAGGCAGAAGCAATTAGCAAAAAAGCACAAGGAACCTTCAAGTAAATGGAATCTCAGGTTGACTTTATTGATTAGACCCGACATAGTCCGTGTTTTGGCTAATGCCACCTGTGTCGGGGGTCTATAGATGCTATGTTAGAAGCAGGTGTAGTGAAGGTAAAAAAGACAGATGGACAGCAGCCTCTTGAAAGAGAATTAGAAGACGACAGACAGGAAAGCAGAAGAGAAACTGCAACCAACATGAGGAGTGGCCTAGTGGTTAGAGCACTGGTCTTGTAATCCGGTGGTGGCCGGTTCAAATCCCACTGCTGCTCGTTGTGATCTTGGGCAAGTCACTTAACCCTCCATTGTCTGAGATACAAACTTTGATTATGAGCCCTCCTGGGACAGAGAAATATCCATAGTACCTGAATATAACTCACCTTGAGCTACTACTGAAAAAGGTGTGAGCAAAATCTAAATAAATAAAATGATGAAAAAATGCAATGTCCAGACCACAAAGGTAGAAAAAAAATCAAAATTGGCTTTGGGAAATCTGCATAGCAAATGTGTTTGTATTGTGTTCAGTAGAAAGGAAATGCATCTCTCTAGTGTTGCAGTACATGCTAAGTTTAACTCTTTGGGGTTCCCAGTTCAATTTTTGTCCAAATAGTTTTATTTTTCATTTGTGATCTCATGTTCTGTATTTGGTGAGGATCTGTCAGTGTGACAGTAATTAGAACAGCAAAAGGGAGTGTTATTAATGAGCATCAATGGTGAAAAAAACAAATAATAGGCAACAATTATGTATAGTGTGTCAAGTCAGTAAAATGAGTGCAGCATTGAGGCATCATACACCAAAGTAAACCGGCTATGTGATCTCCTATAACCTCCAGCTATTTCAGATCTGCAGCACTAAGTGTAGATTAATCATTTGCCTCTTAAGCTGTCAAAACCTTTATTTTATATATATTACATTTTTAATTTTTGCACCATTTTCAAAATGTGTTCAACAATGAAAGAAGAACAGCAGACAACAAACATCAACCCTTGTACTTAGCTGACATCGATCTGGCATCGAACCAGCGTAGTGCTGAAAAAGTAAAAGCTCCCGACGCCCACTGTAAGAGGAGCAGGGTGTTTCAGTTCCGTGGAGCCTTCTTTGGGGGTAGTGGCAAACCAGGTCGCTGGATGAAAATGTAGCCGTGATACTCTAACCATTAAAAAGACGCTGAAACCAACATGTATAATGAATTCTCTTGTCTTCATATATGTTGCAATCTTAAAAGGATAAACTACTTATCACAACTACTTGTGATCCCACCTCACTTATCACAACTACTTGTGATCCTGCCTCACTATACTGGAATTCATATGCCATTATCCCCACCTAGAAAGCTTTCACTATAGATTTTAGGCTGGCCTAAAGTCATATTACTTTTCATTGGCCTTTTGGCTTTGCTGACTCTGCTCATAATGTTTGTCTCAGTTTTGCTCCTTCCCTTTCTGTCCTCTCTTTTATATTGTTTGTAACGTCATTGTAAACCGCTCTGATGGCTAAGCAAAGAGCGGTATAGCAAACTTATGAATAAACATGCACATAAACAACCAAAAGAATTAAACCTTGTCTGCTTAGCTAGGTTTTGGCTTGTGTCTGTGCTGATATCCAGCCCCCTTAAAGCATGTATCTAGGGTTCTTCCAGCATCATTGCTTTCTGAGGCCCATTTATTGAAGCATTAGCTGATGATAGTGATGTGATTAAAAGAACAAATATCAGTTGTGGCATTTTATTATTTATACATCAACAGAGCAAAGCAATTATGTGGACAGAAAGTTGCATCATCACTTCTACCAGTCCAAAGTTGGAATACAGTTCCCATAACCTCTGTGTTTTCTACAGGAAACTCCAAATGAGTAGAATGCATTCATAGGACTTTGCAAGTGTAGACTGTTCTATTAGCAGTATTCTGAATGGTTGCATGGCTTTTTTTTTTTTACAGGACTCTAGTGCTTTACAATTATATTATTTCAAAATTATGCATACAGTCTTCTTTGGGGGGTGGGGGGATGTGGCTATTAATTTGCTTGACAGCTTCCAAAGCAGAGAAAAAGCAATGATACCAGCTTTATTATTGTTACTGAACTGCATTTATATAAACCATGTCACCTAGAGATAGAAGTCTCAAAGGAAAAGCTATTTTCAAAACTGTTCTTGACAGCATAAGTATTTTACCCATGGATATGGGCTATTTGAAATTCCCTCCCCTCCTTATCAGAGCTGCCAAGGGTGCCCAATCTTTAAGAGAGAGATTCAAGTCAAGCTCCAAAGCTCCACCCTTCTCTGCCCAGCCATGCCCCAGACCTACCCCCTCTACCTGGCTCCGCCCCCTGACAGACCTCAGCCACATTACCAACTAGCTACCTCCCCCTTCGTTAGCAGGCAATGCCATAATAAAAGGTCATATCCTACTACTGCCACAGAACCAGTTCTACAATAAGAGCTGTGAGATTTGCAGTTCTTATCACAAGACTGGTACACAGTGGCAGGAGATGATGTCTTAGTAAAGATCTCCTGCTGCCTATGGAAGGGGGAGGCTATTCAGCAGAATTTCTTTGCTCCCTAGAGAGAGTTCTGGAGATGGCTTGCAAAAGCTGGAATCTCCTGCTGAATACGGGAGACTTGTCAGACCTGCTTTATACAGGTAGAGTGTGCCCTTAGTTACACAATGTGCTTTTTTCTATCCACTTTTAGCAGAGATGTTCCCAGGGATGGAAGGGATTTAAACCACATGCATACTTGTGTATTTTCAAAAGTGCACATATTATTTTATTCAGAAGCAGTACCTAAAGAAAATGGAGATGCTAGTTTCTCCAGGTATTTGTTCATTCAGCAGTTTTCAAAGTCGGTCTAGAGTTTGTGGGTGACAAGTGTCCATAGACTTTCCATTTATGCATGCAATATGAAAAAAGCACCCTTAATCAACTAGTTCATGCTGAGGGAAAATTCCTTAGAGAATTGTATGGGGAGCTGGCTCAGCAACAGTGCTGTGTGCTGCATGCGGAAGGTTTTGGCTTCTGTTGTTCAGGCTGTATAGAGCAGAGAAGGCAACACTGGAAGCATTTATAATCCCTCGAGAAAGGGAGTCTCAGCCATCGCACACCAGCCCCACATATAGTGGGGAGCTGCAGTGTCTTTAGCTCTTTCCAAAGACTGTTACTGTAATGACTGGGCCATGGGAGAGGAGGACCTCCAGGCCCTTACATGTTTGGGGGGTCTGGGAGTCCACTGGACCACCAAGGCTCTGACAGAGGTCTTCCCTCTTCCTCCCCTGCTCTGCACAACCCTAATGCCAGCTCGGAGCACGGGATGAGCACACTTATTTGGTATGTTGCCCACAGCAGTGGAATAAGAAATTAGCTGTTTAGTATGCATTTGCATGCTGTTTGCATTCAGAACCAACGAGCTTGTTGCTTCATGCGCTTGCCGGCTCTGAGCATTGTGGACCAGCAAACGCGGGCACTAGTTCAATGCTAATGGCCTCTAGCACCCATGTTTGCTTCTGGGCATTGGAGCGTTAGATAAGTTCCATAGGTTACTATGGAGCTTATTTTCGAAAGAGAAGCACGTCCATCTTCCGACATAAATCAGAAGATAGATGTCCTTTTCACAGAAACGTCCAAATCGGTATAATCGAAACTCGATTTAGAACATCTTCAACTGCAGTCCGTCGCAAAGACGTCCAAAGTTCAAGGGGGCGTATCGGAGGCGTAGCGAAGGCGGGACTTGGGTGTGCCTAACACTTGGACGTCCTTCACCCATAATCGAAAAAGACAAGGAAGTCCTTGACAAACACTTGGACGTTTTTACCTGGTCGTGTTTTTCTTACGACTAAGGCACAAAAAAGTGCCCAAAATGACCAGATGACAACCAGAGGGAATCGGGGAGGACCTCCCGTTACTCCCCCAGTGGTCACTAACCCCCTCCCACCCTCAAAAACATCTTTAAAAATATGTCATGCCAGCCTCAGATGTCATACTCAGGTCCATGACAGCAGTATGTAGGTTCCTGGAGCAGTTTTAGTGGGTACTGCAGTGCACTTCAGACAGGCAGACCCAGGCCCATACCCCCCTACCTGTTATGTTTGTGGAGGAAACAGCGAGCCCTCCAAAACCCACCACAAACCTAGGTGCCCCCCTTCACCCGTAAGGGCTATGGTAGTGGTGTACAGTAGTGGGTTCTGGGGGGGGGGGGGGGGGTTTGCGGGGCTCAGCACAAGGTAAGGGAGCTGTGTACCTGGGAGCAATTTATGAAGTCCACTGCAGTGCCCAGTTGGTGTCCTGGCATGTCAGGGGGACCAGTGCATTACAAATGCTAGCTTCTCCCATGACCAAAGGGCTTGCATTTGGACGTTTCTGACATGGATGTCTTTGGTTTCGAAAATCTCCGAAAGTCAGAAACGTCCATGTCTAGACATCCAAATCTAGGGATGACCAAATGTAAGGATTTGGACGTCTCTGATAGTATTTTCGAAACGAAAGATGGACGTCCATCTTGTTTCGAAAATACGGGTTTCCATGCCCCTGGATCAGGCCATTTTGAAAGGAAGTCCAAATCGCAACTTGGCCTTCCCTTTCTAAAATGCCCCTCCATGTAACTTTGTAAGCCTAAGTGCTTTGAAAATACTCCTTGAAGTTTTCAGAAATGGAGGAAAACATCAGTTAGTTACCAATGAAGGCTCATAGAGGCATAGTCCAGTATGGGCTCCTATTAAGATGGAAGCCCAAAGGAGGAGGAGGAAACTGCTTGGCTAAAAAGAATAATTTCAACCCAAAATGACTAAAGGGGTCTTTTACTAAAGCATAGCTCGAGTTATCTGCACCAGGGCCCATAGGAATAAAATGAGCCCTGCTACAGGTAACTCAAGCTACGCTTTTGTAAAAGACTCCCTAAGATAGAACTCACAAGGGTGAGATCAGCTGAATGATAATATACCATACTTCTTTCACTATATTCTTCTGCTGCTCATTGGTCTGTTGCATTCCTCCAGATAACAGTCGTCTCTGGACATTCCAAAAGTTAACTAGTACTCCTCACCTTTCTCAAACGTTTGAGTGTGAGTCAGGGGCGTAGCTACGGGTGGGCCTCTCGGCCCAGGCCCACCCACTCTTTTGCGACCTGACGACTTAATCTTCTTGCCCGCAGCAGTGAGCGGGCGGACGTAAAAGCAGCAAGCAGCCAGGCTCGACTCCGTCGTTCACTTCCTGCCCTCTCAGCATCCCACCCGCCCAAAAGGAAATGACATCAGAGGAAGGCGGGGCGCAGAGAGAGGGCAGGAAGCGAACGATGGAGTCGAGTCTGGCTGCTTGCTGCCTTTACGCCCGCCCGCCGCTACAACTGCTTCAGTTTCCCGTGTGGGGCACGGTATCCATCTTTCTTTGCTGTCCGCCTGCCTTGCACCGGTGCTCCATTCCTCTTCTCATGTCCGTGTCTCGCCGAGCGGCTGAGGCGGTGGCTGAGCTGTGGCCCGGTAACACTGTGCGCGTGTCAAAACGAGCCAGAGCGGGAGGTGTCGAAGCGGAGCCTTTCTGTTGTGTTCGTTACAAGCGGTTGCTAAGCAACCAGAAAGAGTAACAAGCTGTACGTTGGAGGCGGGGCTGGTGCTGGGTCCCTCCTCCCCCTCGGTCCCCACATCATGGGTGACCTCCTGGCCTGCGAGGCGGAGCTGCTCGGTTTGCTGACAGAGTATTTGAGCTTTGCAGAATTTGAAAAAAACACTAAAATGTTTTGCAAAGGAATGCAAACTAAAAGGCAAACCATTACCCAAAACAACTGGAACTTCCCTAAGAGACTCCAAAACATTGATGGTCCAGAAGGATCTGCTCATGGCTTTAGAAACCGGAGACCGGAAAGTGTTCTTTGAGCTATGGGAAGAACACGCTTCTCTGGGGGTCCGAGATAATGAGTCAGTTGCCCAAAAGTTGGCGTTTTATCTCAACATCCATTTTGCAGTTTTCCCTTGGAAGCACTCGGTAGGAAAGCTGGACAAAGCAGATTTTGATGACCGAATCTCTCACTTTTAAAACCTATCTGGAGACCAGTGGAGCAGCTCTGAGCCAGACCACAGAATTTCTTCCCTTTTTTGCTTTGCCATTTGTTCCCAACCCTACAGTGCATCCCTCTTTTAAAGAGCTCTTTCAGGATTCTTGGACCCCAGAGCTGAAGACAAGGTTGAAAAAATTCCTGTCTGTGATGTTGAAAGCAAGCAGTACCCCTCGACGTTTCACATTATATAAGCACAGCAGACAGAGCAGCAAAGGTACCGCATTGCAAATGTTTTGTAATGTTACTCTTCCAAGAGACACTTTGATGCATGCATGGCTGAATGAGAGGTAGCTCTTTCCCTAATAAGGTTAATGCAGTTGGTGTGCCCTCTCCTTGGGTAGAGTTGCCAAAGAAAAACCTGACACCTGCCCTGCCCATGCTCCTCCCTTGTCCTACTCTCATGCCATGCCCTAGTTCAGTATTTTGCCTTCATATTTTTTTATTTCTAGTTCCTTGTGTCATGTCTGTTGTGTCATGTGTTTTTCATGTGTGATCAAGGTGCAGTATTCTGCTAGCGTGTAGTATTTGCAGCCCTTTTTGTTTTGCTTTTTTTTTTCACAAGGTAGTGTATTGGTGTTTTAGAGCCTAGTGTAATTACAGTTCTGCCTATCAAGCATAAGGTTGTAGCTTATCCTGTCCTTGGAATTAGTGCTGTTATGGTTTAGGAAGGATATGAGTGTGTTTTTACACAAGTTTGTGTACAGTATTTTGCAATGGAGTGTTATGACTGGAGAAATGTGAGCCCTTGTGCCCCGACTGAGCACGGCTAGGAAGGAGTAACACCGCACTCGGTCAGGCAGCCAGACAACCCCTAGCTTCACCTGGGGAGCGACCGCCAATTCTCTGGGAGTTGAGCCCCCAGGTTCGGGCAGCCACCAGGACTTCTGGAACAGGCGGGGTTGCACAACCACTGACCAGACAGGCAGGCAAACAGACACAGTCCAAAAGCCAGGTAAATCCGTAGGGCAAAGAGTAGTCAAAAACAGTCCAAGGTCAAGGCAGGCAGCAAAACAAGCGAGGTCCGGGAAACAAGCTGAGGTCTGGAACACTGGAACTGAAAGCAAGGAGCACCGGCGTGGGCCTCAAACACAATTGAGGCCGAAGCAACGAAGGACTGAAGGCAGGGCCTTAAGTAGTGGAGGAATTAGGCTCAAGCATGTGCAGCTGATTCAAGATGGCTGCCCCCATCAGCAGAGGTGCCTACATCCTGACCTCGTACTCCAAGTTGGCAGCCCCTTCCTGAGCTAGCCAAGATGGCTGCTGTCTTTGATCCACCCAAGATGACGGCTGCCAGAAACAGAAACAGACCCATCCTGGAGAAACCACATCCAACATAGCCGGCTATCTCAGCCGGACCGCACCTCGCCGGTGAATCAGCCGCGCAGGCCTGGAACCAGGTGAGGACCTTAACATGGAGAGATTGTGGGATAATGTAATTATATTTAAAAATATAAATTTTTCCATTAAGTATGTATGTGGTTATACTGATGCAGGGCAGCTGTTGGGCAGACTACTTAGAAATCCATCATCAAGTGAATTCTAAGGCATTATTTTGTAGGATCCCAAGAGCCACTACTCATACTTTTATAGACAGTGCGTGCCCACCCATATTAGCTCTTTGCCCACCCAAAATCTCAGGTCTGGCTACGCCACTGGTGTGAGTGAGTTTTTATTCTATGACTTTTCTCTTTTTTTTCTATCCACCCCCCCCCCCCCCCCCCTTCAATTTTATTTTCTCCTTTGTGATCTGCCTAGATTCATTATATAGTTTGTCTGTCTGGTAAGGCAAATTACATGGCTCAGTTTTCTTACAGCAGCTATGTCTTAACTGGTAGACCTAATATATTAGCTTACCAAATCCAAATTATAATGAATAAGTGTTTCAAGAAGACTTTGGATCCTCACTGCAATTGTATCTGTTTGAAAAAAAGAGCACACATTGTACCTTGATATGAAAACTCTTGACTGTCTAGAGAATCTTCAGCCCTGTGAATTTGTAATAACTTCTTCCTTATGCAAGTTAATATATAACATTGATTGTTTGTCTAAATATGCGGTTCTGTGTGAGTCTTTGATGAATAATTTTCTTTAATTACAAGAAAAATAAGGAGTTGGCATATATTTCTGCCTTAGTCCTTTTATTAATGTTTATACAAGAACATTTATTAGAAAATACTGTAAATGGCTAGTCAATTGATAACTTAATCCAAACATTAAAATATTTTCTAAATGTAGTTCATCTAACATTTTTTGGTTTAATTTCTCTTATAATTCCAAATTATCACACTCCTGTTCAGATACATGCGGTAGGTTTCTGCTGAACAGAATCAGAGCAGTCTGCTGCCATCTAGTGAACATCAAGTATATTACAACAAGTCTCATTTTAACTGGTTTCCTAGGGGGTTTAGGGTTCTTTATTGTAAAACTAGTAAAAAAGGCCCGTTTCTGGCTGAAATGAAACGGGTGCTAGCAAGGTTTTGCACGGAGTGTGTATGTTTGAGTGAGTGTCTGTGAGAGTGACTGTGTGAGAGTGAGAATGTGCAAGTGTGTGTGTGTGTGACAGAGAGTGGGTGTGAGTGTGTCTGTGAGAATGAGTGTTTGCGAGTGCATATGTGAGACAGTGAGTGTCGTTCCCTGTCCCCCCTGTCAGGTGTCAGGACTGGGGGGACTGTGGACAGTCATGAAGGCAGCCTCTACCAAAATAATGAAAGCAAGACCATTTGTATAATAATCACTGCATTCCAGAGAACAAAATGGAGCAAGTTCCCACATGCTATCTTTTGCTTTCTGTATTCAGTAGCTGACAGGCTTGCTAGACTTACCTAAGTGGCTGCAGCTGCAATACACTGAAAAGAAAGCAAGGAAACCTATGAGACGTAGATACGGCTGTCCCCTTGGTCTCTGACGCTCCTCCCTTCTTCTATTTGACTTCCCTCTGATAGGTCCGTCATTCGGTGTGACGCTCCTCCCTTTTCCTGTTTCAGTTCCCTTTGATAGGTCAGAGCGGTGCAGCTGTGACACTCCTCCCTTCTCTGATAGGTCAGGGCGGGGCAGAGATGTAGTGTGCTTAAAAATGGTTACAGAGCTTCGAACATACGAACTGTTGAAGCCTCAGAGTGTGCTTTAGAACGTTGAGGGTGCTTTTTATGTGCAGATGGGGCATGGCCTATGGCCCAGATGTGCGTGGCTGAGATTGAGGGTGAGTAGTCCGAATAGCCTAGCCTACCAGGAGGACAGGAGTTCAGGACAGATGGAGTGAGCTTCAGAACGTCTGAGGGGGGATTTTATTTATATAGATGTTTCTTCTGCTCTTTTTTATGAGTGGTTTCTCAATAAAGATGATTTTAAAAACTGGTTTCCTAGTGTGTTCTGTCTGAAATTTGTGCAGTGTCAGTACTTAAAAAAAGAAAGGTTTTCTTCTTATGAACTGCAAATTCAGGGGTCTTTTTACAAAGAGGTTGTAAGCACTAAAGTGTGCTTACCGCACGCTAGAAAAGCACTACCGTGAGATGTACTCAAGCGTCTCAAGGTAGCTCTGAGATCAGAGCATGTCAGTCCCGCACTAAAAAATAAAAATATTTTTTAGTGCAGGGGCATGTTTAGAGGTGGAGAGTATCATGCCCTGTGCTAATCGGGTAGTGCAGGTAAATCATTGCACACTGCCCAATTAGGATGGGGTTAGTTCAGGAGCCCTTACCATTTAGTAAATAGGTGGCAGTAAAGGTTCACACACTGATGGCAACGCACTATTCACCATTAAGAGGCAGATACAGATTGCGGCCATTGTACTGCCACGCTAAAAGGGGCCTCAGCACATGGGAAACCCACACGATAAAAATAGCGCAGGCCACTTTTAAGTGCTGCTTAGTAAAAGGGCACCTCATTTTTTTTTATTTTGTAACATGTAACCAGAATTTTGGGAGGGGATTTTACTTTTTTACAAAGACATTTTTTTACGTGTGTATGGAGGCAGCGTAACTGATTATGGCATGCAGTAGTATAAAGTGGAGCCAGGACCACCTAGCAGAGTATATTACCTGTTTCTGACTTTTTGTGCTTAATGTTACTTTCTAGTCATCCAAAAATATTTGCATTACCAAATATTTTCCTGCTACAAAATGAGAGATGCCTTTTTGGATGCTAGATTTGCTTCTTCTCTGAGGTATTGTCCAGTAGAGTTAAATTGAGAACAGTATATTTGATTAATGTGCTAGATAAGTAGTGCATTCTTTCATTAAACTCGTACCATATAGAAATGAGAGTTGTCTGATGTCTGCAACTGAACACCCAAGGCTTTGATTTTCCTCACCACTCTTTTCTGTTTCCTGTCTTCATTTCTCTCCCGTCAGTATTCTCCCCACATTTACTTTTACAGGCTCTTCCCTTTACCCTGTGCACAGTCTACACATTTATTGTATTAAACAAAACTTAATTAACTCAACACATATTTTATACAACTGTAACTCAGTTGCTTAGCAGGTATTTGTGGAAAGCAGATCTAGGCCTAAGCTAAGGAATATGTACATATATGTTTCTAATTTTGACCCCTGGCAGGAAACTTTGCCCTCTGTATCATTAATATTTATGTATTTATTTTGATTTATTGCTGACCTTTTTGAAAGAGAATTCACCCAATGAGGGGCACAACAATGTACATAAACCAAAACAGCAGAAATGTCTAGGTAGTCAGAAGCTTTGAGATGTAGCATAGGATAAATTATCCTTATATATAAGTACTACAGTATGCTTATACATAATACATCAGATAATGATAATGCATAGAGTAGATATATGCATAAATGTCCAGGCTTGTCTTTTTTCGACTCTTGTTTCATGAAACACAGATCTTGTAGACCTGCATGCACATATAGTGCCTTATAAAAAATCATCATAATTTTTCACATTCCACTGTCTAAAAATTACAATTTAGGGGGTTGTTTACTAAAGCTTAGCTCGAGTTATCTGCAACAGGGCCCATAGGAATAAAATGGGCCCTGCTTCAGATAACTCGAGGTAAGCTTTAATAAACAACCCCCTTAGTTTGTTAAAGGTGTTTCATTTTGTATGTGAAAGAACAATTTTGGAAATATTTAAAAAATAAGAATAAGAAACCAGAGTCTTGACTGCATAAGTTTTCACACCCTTTGTTATTACAAATCCAGATTACCTCTGGTTCAAAGAACTATTGTTTATCATTTATTAAATTTGCTATACTGCTTTTGTTGCGAACAAAGCAAAGCAGTTTAGAATAAAAGCAATAAAACATAAAAATTAAAAAGACAGAAAGGAACGCAATTTGAAGATAGGACAGCAAATGCTACCATTATCACTCAGACACTAAAACTTAGTCATAAGAACAACTACATCAGATAAGCAAGCATACAGAGTCAACGAAAATAGAGAACAAATAAAATCAGACATAGAGACAAAGACAACCCAAACATAAGCAGCAACCTTCCTAACTAAACCTAAACCCTTACTTCCCTCTACAGGATCATTCCAGAACTTTGTATAAAATGCTTGCTGAAATAGATGAGTCTTCAGTAGAGCGCGGAAAGATTCATAGGAAGTTTCAAGCCGAAGGTTCTGTGGTAGTGAGTTCCATAGTGAGGTGAGGTGAGTTGCAGAAGAAGGCACTAGACCTTATAGTTTTTCATCGAGCTTTAGAGGGGCGTGGAAGAACTAATCTATTATTTTTCAATGAATGAAGCATACAAGAAGGGGTGCATGGGATCACTAGTGAAGCAAAGTAGGCAGGAGAACCTCTATAGAGAACCTTGTGGGTTAAAGTAAGAATTTTGGATTTGATCCTAGAACTGATAGGTAGCCGGTGAAGCACGATCATAGCAATTAGCCCGACACAGTATGCGGGCTGCAGTGTTCTACAATGTCTGCGGCCTTTTAAGATTGTATTTGGCAATCCTTGCATATATAATATTACAATAGTCATGCCTGGAATGAAGAAAGGCAAAGAACAGGGAACAAAGTGCATCAAAATCCTATAGATTTTGGATTGACCTTAATCTGCATAAGAAGAAAAATCCTGTTTTGACAATTTGAGAGATGTGAGGGGCAAAGGACAGTGATGAATCTAAAATGGCACAAAGATACCTAAAAGAGGGGACAGGAGCAATATATCTATCAAATAAGAAAGGAGTGATAGTGAACTGGAGAGCTAGCAGACCACTGTCTTTTCAGGATTCAAAACTCACCGATGGTCTTTCAGCCAACGTACTACTAAATGCAGACCGTTTTGAAGAGGTTGTAAATCTATGGAATTCAGATCAGTATAATAAACTAGAAGAAAATCATTGGCATGTGAGTAAGAGCTGATCCCCAGAGACTGACTAAGTAAAGCCAAAGGACTGACAAATAAATTGAAGAGCACCAATCCCTGAGGAATAACACAAGTTAGTGGAAGAAGAGTTGAGGAAGACGATGTTTAAACTATCTGAAAAGAACTTTGACCAAGAAAAAAAGTGAACCATTCCAAAACAGTCCCAGAAATACCAAGTGGATAGACTGTGTAATAGAAGTTCGTGATTGAGTAGATCAAAAGCCACAGATAGATCTAGTGAAACTAACAGGGCAATTTTACATCACTCCAGATTGCTATGAAGTTCACTTTGTAAGGCGGTTATCACTGTTTCTGTACTGAAACCAGCCCTAAATCCTGACTTACATGGGTGCAGTGCATTTGATGGATTTGCTCTAGGTTAGGAGTTGATCAAGGATTACTGACTCCATAATTTTTCAAAAGGAAAGGTAGATTTGAGACTGGTCGATAATTCTTGGCTTGTGAGGGGTCTAGATCTGGCTTCTTCAAAATTGGCTTAAGATCTGTTTTCAGTGATGCCTGCAACATGCCTGAGGCAAAACTGCTAGTAAGAAAAGAGTATAGACATGAAGCCTCAAGATGGTAGTTTGAGACATTTTGAAGAGATTAGGTCCAAAGAACAGTATGTGTTATGCAAGTGCACCATTATTTTAGAGAAAGATTCTAAGGAAGAGACATTAAAGGAAGCCCAGGTGACTGACAGAATTTGGGGAGATGATGAAGGAAAAGGTGGCAAAATGAGTGGCGGAAAACATGCTTGAAGTGATACAAGGTTAGTAGAAAAATAGTTGGCTAAGGCATCTAATGGTAGATGAACATTGGGATTAACTTGGGAGGAAGAGGTGGCAAGTTTATTAAAAACTCTAAAGAGTTATTTCACAGAATTAGATACTTGTTGAATCTGATTAGAACAGAATTATTTTTTAGCATTGCAAAGCTGCACCACATAATACTGTTGTGCCCATCTGGTTGTCCTCTTAGAGGCCTCTGCTCTAGTTTTCTGCCAATGACGCTTGGCTCTCCTGGTTGATGAGCAGATGCCCAGTGCTGATCAAAAGTTAAGTGGGGCGATATGATCAAGTGCCTTCTGTAATGAAGACTTCCAGGTATCCACCTGCTCATCCAACCACAGATCCTGGAAATCAGAAGGAAGATAATCTCATAGAGAAGGAAAAGTAAAAGGGGCTATTCTGCCAAGATGCCTAGACCAAAGACCTTTGGTACCAGGTCTTCTTTCCAATGTAGAAAAAAGAGAGAAAACAACACTGGTGTAGACTGGAGTGTAGAAAAGCTGAGAGGAGAGTACTGAGGAGTGATAATCAAGATCAGAGTATGGCCTGCAAAATGAGTTGGAATAGAAGCATGCTGCATCATGCCCAGATCAGAAATTAAGAAGGATGGATATGCAGAGTGTGCGCTAAGTTCCATGTGGCCCATAGGCATAAAATAGGACACACTGCATTTAGCGTACACTAATGTCTGTTAGCACACACTAAGATATAGTAATAGGGCCTTTAGCAAGGCCATAATAAGTTAAATGGAGCTCACCTTTGTCCATTTACAATATTAAGGTGATTTGAATAGTCCTAGATGGGGAATCAGTTTGTTCATGTGGTATGAAGTGAATCTGAAGTGAAAGTCTAAACATACTGGACATGTTGCTGCCAACCTACACCTAAACTGGAATAGTTTAGGTGTAGGTTGAAGGAAGTCTATTAGAAAACGTTAACATTTATGAGTATCTCTTGGGGAACTATCTGGTCAATCATCGTATAACGAAAACTGTTTGTCACCACCAGGACACTGCCTTAATTTTAAGTGTTATCCAACACCTCATTCTGAATGATGACAGCAGTGCTGAATTGTGTGTTCTTGATGCATGAAATCCTGAAACCTGAAAACAGTTTTTTATTTGCTTATATAGTTAGGTTGTTGCACACAGTATCAGTCTGCATAAACAGCACTTCCTTGATATTGTCTGACAGTTAATGGCATATTGTTTTGTTTGTAATATAATGCCTCTGTATTGCTCCATGGTGCGACCTCATGTTGAGTATTGCATTCAGTTCTGGTTGCCATATCTCAAAAAAATATATAGCGGAATTAGAAAAGGTTCAAAGAAGAGTGACCAAAATCATAAAGGTGATGGAACTCCACCCATATGAGGAAAGGCTAAAGAGGTTAGGGCTCTTCAGTTTGGAAAAGAGACAGCTAAGGAGAGATATGATTGAGGTCTACAAAATCTTGAGTGGTGTAGAACGAGTAGATTTTTTTTACTCTTTCCAAAAGTACAAAGACTAGGAGACACTACTACTATGAACTTACGTGGGAATACTTTCAAAACAAATAGGAGGAAATATTTTTTCACTCAACGAATAGTTAAGCTCTGGAACTCTTTGCCTGAGATTGTAATATCAGCAGTTAATGTATATGGGTTTAAAAAATGTTTGGACAAGTTCCTGGAAGAAAGTCCATAGTCTGCTATTGAGACAGACATAGGGAAGCCACTGCTTGCCCTGGGATCAGTATCATGGAATATTGCTACTATGTGGGTTTCTACCAGGTACTTGTGACCTGGATTGGCCTCTGTTGGAAACAGGATACTAGGCTAGATGGACCATTGGTCTGACCCAGTATGGCTATTCTTATGTTCTTAACTTTTGCCCCTGCTGCTGTGTATTCCAGTGGCGTATCCATTCAAGGTGCATGTGTTGCATAGGCACCCCCTGTCAGACAGTTTATCTGCATTCTCCCTCCTGCCTTCTGTGGTGGAGGGCAAGAGGGAGAATGCAGATAAACTGTCTCACATCTCTCAGCTCCCTTCCTTGTCCCGCAAAGCTTTACAATTCCTCCCTCCCCCAAATGTGTGCTGCCCTCCCCCCACCCCCACTCATAGACTACCTGTACTGGGATTTTCTCTCATTCTGAACCGTCCCACCTCTTCTGATGCGATTTCCTGTTTTGTGAAGGGTGGGACAGTTCAGAGTGAGAGAAAGTCCAGGTGCAGGAAGCCTATGAGTGCTGTTGCCACTGCCCGTGCAAGACTGAAGTGGAGGTGATTTGAAGGTATGGACAGGGGAGGGGTGCAGGGGACAGAAGACATACACCCCTTTGAAAAAATCCTGGGTACGTTGCTAGTGTATACTGCTAACATAATCCACTCTTGGCACTGATGCCACTTCTGTAGAAGTCCATCCAGTTGTGAGGTGGGAATCTTACGTTCTTATTAGGTTCCTTATAGTTAATACAAAACCGTGTAGCCAAAGGATGAATTTGTCCCCATCCCCTCATTTCGCTGTTAGTGTATTTTAATGTTAGGCTAACATCAGCGAGAGGAAATAATTGAAATTGTAAGCATCAGGGCACCATTTTAATTATTCTTCTTATCCATATAGAAGTTGTCTGTACTTATAGCATAAAACATTGACGTTTTAGGGCTCTGAGATCTCTTTTCATTATAATTTGCCTAGGGATAATGATCCACATGGCTACAAATCAAGCACATGACCAATTTTTCTGACTAGAACCCTCATTAGGTGTATAACTGTGCTGATGAGATATGTGTTATCCTACTAACCACTGCTTGCACTGTACGTGTGATCATCCACTGAGCTCAACACTCGGGAGTTTGTCTCTCTGCAGTAATAAGAAGATTTTAAAAAAATGTTTCAGTGAAGTATATTTTAAATGTAATCTTGTTCTATTTAGTATTTATTGATTTATGCTTACTTTCAAATGTATTTTTCTGAGTAAAGCAAGCAACAATGTGCGGATAAATACATTTAAATAATGCAGTTGTTTGATTTCTCACCTCCCTTCCACTGTAGGACTTTGTACTTGCTGTGGATGCATATCACATAGTCATCAAATATTGTCCAGACCAGGAGCCTCAGCTGCTGAGTGGCATTGGAAGGATCTTCCTTCAGGTACGTATAGAGTTGCATAAGGAAGCGAATATAAAGCTAACTAGTCCTACAGTAAGATAGAAGGGGAACCAAAGATGGGTCCAGTTTTGAATGATAAGCAGTGCAGGTCCAGGGGAATAAGGTACAATGTTTAAGTCTGTGTTTTGCTGCTTATTTAGGCATATTGGTTTCACACTTACATCTAGGAAACAAAATTCTTAATTTTTTTTTATCCTAAAGTTTTGGATTCAAAACAATTAAGAGGTTATAGTCAAAACATATCCAAAAATATTGAGGACATATCTCTTTGGTTGTAATCCTTATAACTGAAGAATTAAGTCGTCATGAGATGAAATGTGCTATTCAAACCCTTTTTAGTATAAGTCCGTTCACAAACAAACCAAAATCCTCTCCAAAATAGTTTTCACAGTATGAAACCATGCTATAACAAATGTCTTTGTTGGAAGCAAACTTGCTTGCTTGGATTAATAAGAGGAGTTCTGAAGCTGATTTGGTGATTCTGATTTTTCCCTTTTTGACAGTACAGAGATGGAGGGATTAAAACAGGGAGCAGTTTTAGTAACTTGTTGTTCACAACTTCTAGAGGGCAATGCACCCAGTGCAGGCTTAACAGGTGAGTCACTGAAGCACCATCTCAGGGCACCAAAGCATGAGAGTGCAAGAAAAACCTGCTCCACCCTTCAACATTGGCAGAGGCCTTGGCCAAGGCACAGATGCCTAAACTTACCTCCTGCCTGCTGCACTCCATCATGCTGTGCTTTTTGCCTGTCATCCGGTAGCAACAAAAAATGATATGAGGTTTGCGCCAAAAGATCTACAAGAAGAGGGCCTGAATATATATTCACTAGAGGAAAGGATGGATAGAGGTGATATGGTAGACGTTTATACAAACAAACCTTTTCCAGAGACGGGTAAGTGGTAGAACTAGAGGACATGAATTGAGGTTACAGAGGGATCGACTAAGGAGTAATGTTAGGAAGAACTTTTTCACAGAGAGTGTGGTGAATGCCCTCTCGTGGGTAGTGGTGGAGACGAAAATGATAACAGAATTCAAGAATGCATTGGGATAAAAACAAAGGATTCCTAAATGGAAAGAGAATGAAATTAAAACAACTTAGCTGTGCTTAAGTGACAAATCAAATAGTTGGGAAGTAAGGCTAGTGCCGGACAGAATTCTACGGTCTGTGTCCTGATTCTGGATAGAAAGAGCTGATTGGGCTGGAGTAAGCTTCAACTGCAACTCCAGTAGTTGAAAATTAAGCCAGTGCCGGGCAGACTTCTACAGTTTGTGCCTTGGAAATGGCAAGAACAGCTCAAGAATAAGTATGAATATGTTTGGGCAGATTGAATGGACCCTGCAGGTCTTTATCTGCCATCATCTACTCTGTTACTGTGATTTCTTTGCAACATGGGCACTTTTTGCTCTGTGTTTCTGCCACTGCATTGTAGATATGTACACAGTGCAGAAATTTTCAGTTTGTTCTCAGTTTATTTAAATGTTTCTCCTTACTTTTGAATGTTTTTCAGTTTTTGTACATATTTGTTTTAATATACAATTTCTAATACAAGTTTAATTTTCACCATACGCTGTTTCAGAGAGTTCAGTATATTTTTATTTGATCCTTCCCAAATTAAGAAGTTTATTGAGGAGAAGAGGAATAAACCAGGGTAGTTTTCTGTCCTGTAAGTTAGGGAGGTTGATTGGGACTGCTGTTTTGGATTTGATTTTACACCACCTTGCTATATTTCGAAAGGGTGATATATTGTCTAATAAACATAAACATTTGTAATGGGCTTCCAATTACTTTTCATGAATGTTTTGTAGTTTAATGTTGTTCCTTCTCCTTTCCTGTTTTACAATGAACTTAAAATTCCTGTGTAGTTTGTTTGTTTGATTTTGTGATTTTTTTTTCATCCCTATTTATTTCAATACAATTTGAAGATTACCTGATATGGAATATATTATTGTATATGTATAAATTTGAAATTTTCTACAATTAAAAATGTTTTTTTAATGTTTAACACATGCTAATATATTTGATGTAGGTTAGAGCTAGGAGCCAAAGAGGCCCTTTTACTAAGCTACATAAGTGTCTAAGCATACCCTACGTGCGCCAAAATGGAGTTACCGCATGACTATCCCGTGGCTCTTGCAGTAATTTAAGTTTTGGCATGCATACGATTTGTGTGTCTGAAAAATAAAAATGGCACTTGATGCGCGTAGGTCATTACCACCCGGTTACCGCGTGAGTCTTTACCGCTAGGTCAATGGCTGGCAGTAAGGTTTCGGAGGAAGTAGAAACCATGAGAAGAGATCTACAAAAGATTGATGAGCACAGCTCAGGAGAAGTATCTTGGGGTATTGGTGTCTGAGGATCTCAAGGTGACAAAACAGTGTGACAAGGTGGTGGCCACAGCCAGAAGGATACTAGGCTGCATAGAGAAGGGCACAACCAGCAGAAGAAAGGAGATGTTGATGCCCCTGTACAAGTAGTTGGTGAGGCTCCACTTGTTTAGTTTTGGAGGCTATATCTTTCTAAAGAGTGGTTCAGAGAAAAGTGACAAAATGGTATGAGGTTTGCACCACAAGGAGTATGAGGAGAGACTTGATGACCTGAAGATGTATGCTCTGGAGGAAAGGAGAGACAGGGGTGATATGATAGACATTCAAATATTTGAAAGGTATTAATCTACAAATGAATCCTTTCCAGAGATGGAAAGGCGGTAGAACCAGAGGACATGAATTTGGGTTGGGGGGGGGGGGGGTGTGGGGAGCCAAATCAGAAATAATGTCAGGAAGTACTTTTTTTCATAGAGAGGGTGGTAGATGCTTGGAATGCCCTCCCACGGGAGGTGATGGAGATGAAAATGGTAACGGAATTTAAAAATGCATGGGATAAACACAAAGGAATCCTATATGGAAAGAATGGAACCAAACAAACTTAGCAGTGATTAGATGGCCAACTCCAACTATTGGGAAGCAAATCCAGTGCCCTGCAGATTTCTATGGTCTGTTCCCTGATCATGGCTAGATAGATTTGGATGGGTTGGAGTGGGGCTTTGATAACAGCTTCAGTAGTTAGGGACAAGGCCACTGCCGGGCAGACTTCTTAAGTCTGTGGCCTGAAAATGGCAAGGACAAATCAAGATCAAGTGTGCATATGTAATATCACATCATACCTTATGCTATGAGTTTATCTTGTTGGGCAGACTGGATGGACCGTACAGGTCTTCATTTGCCATCATCTACTATGTTAGTATGCTACTATATTTCTCTATAGGGATTCCTTCTGACTCTCATCTAACTCCACCTCAAAATAAGTTTTCTTATGAGGAGATTTTTTACCTGAAGTTTGTTCAGCTCATGTCTCAGAAGGTTCACTTTCTTCTACAACAAGAGGTAAAATCTCTATATTCGGAGATAAATCTGTAAAGGCTTTTTTTTTGTGCCAAAACACCATTGTACATGAGTAGAAAGGCATCCTATAAAATTACCATGAGTACAAGTATGTGCAATAACAAACTGGCACATACTTGAACACAGCCCAGATGTAGGTGTGTTTGGGATCATAGAGCATGTGCATAGGTTAAATTCTGTCCTGTGTGTGTAGTCCAGCCATGTGCATTTACACCTGTTCCTGAGCTGGTGTAAATGTGCTCAGCTGCATTGTAGCAGTGATTTCAGCAGGTTTTGTTCTGGTATTTTATAAAGACGAATAAATGCCTCTAGTGTGTTTATAAAACAGCCTCAAAGTAGGTGCCTACTTAACCTTCCTATGTAGATGACCAGTACTAAAATTGCCCTCTTAAGCTCATAGAAGCTTCAGAGGCCACAATGCCAGTTTCTGTAAGTGGCCTATTGCATGAGCAACAGCTTCACATGTGGTGAACTCCAGTTACCATTCAGCCTGTCAGCTTTCACATCCTTCCATGGTAGCTGAGTCAGCTATGAAAAAAAGGGAAAAAATGCAGAGAAGTTTCCAATATATCTTCTGGAAAAGATCCCAGATTGTTAAACTGTCTTGAAAAGAAAGTGTTCCAGGATAGCATGTTATCTGCAAGAATTGTGACTTTCATCACTTGTACATAGTGCAATATATGCATAGAATTGAAAGAGTATAGGAATTTTTGTTTTAGTCTTTCTCCTTGATGACAATGTAAGATAACTGTTATTCTTTCAAAAGAAGATGAGTGTGGAACCCATCTTATTCGTTCATTATATAATGTTCTCCTAGATTATAAAATCTCTTCTAGATTTTAAGCTTCTGTCTTTGCTGCAAGGTGACTGGAGATGTGCTTTTGGGTGACAAGATTAAAGAGACTGTAGATCAAGGATCATTGTATAACTTTGTAACATCTCTCTTTATTAATTCAAATCTACATCTTTCTGTAGATGAGTGAGCACAACTCAGTATAGGAAAAGTTTCCAACTTAGAAAATGACTTTTTGTACCCTTCTCCAGACTACCATAAGAGGCCCACCATATCTTATGTTCTCCGAGGACAAGCAGGCTGCTTGTTCTCACTGATGGGTGACGTCCCCGGCAGCCCCCTCCAATCGGAATCTTCACTAGCAAAGTCCTTTGCTAGCCCTCGCGCGCACCGCGCATGCGCGGCCGTCTTCCCGCCCGAAAACCGGCTCGAGCCGGCCAGTCTTCTTTCGTCCGCGCTCGGTACGGTCGTGTTGCGCCGTTCGTGCCCCGGAGAGTCGACCTCGCGCTGTCCGTTTCGACGTGTTTTTTCTCTTCTTTCTTCGTGAAAGTGCTTCGGAAGTGCTCCGGACGACCCTGTCGGGTTTTCTGCCCTTCCCCGTAGTTTTCAAGTTTTTGCCCCGTAAATTTTCTTTCGTTGTCGGGGTAGGCCTCATTTTGGCCTCGGTCGAGATTTTTCTCCCTTCAAAGTTTTGGTGCTCATTTTCGCCATTTCGGCTTTTGATTTCGCCAGCGTGATTTTTCCGCCCATGACATCGAAGCCTTCCAGCGGCTTCAAGAAGTGCACCCAGTGCGCCCGGGTAATCTCGCTCACTGATAGGCACTCTTCGTGTCTTCAGTGTCTGGGGGCCGAGCACCGTCCTCAGAACTGTAGTCTGTGTTCCCTGTTACAAAGGCGGACTCAGGTAGCGAGATTAGCCCAGTGGAACATTTTGTTCTCGGGCTCTTTGTCGGCATCGGCACCGGGGCCATCGCGTGCATCGACGTCGTCAGCGTCCAGACCATCTTCCTCGGCCGCCACTACATCGAGTGCATCGAGGCATCGAGCCTCTGCATCGGCGCTGAGGCATCGGGCGACTGCATCGACGTCGGTGGTACCGGGACCTCGTCTGCTGATGTCGTCGGACGGTGGTGCATCGTCAGGAGTGCAGGTGAGGGCTGTCCATTCCCCTGCTGGTGGCGGTGAGCCTTTGGGTGGGTCTCCTCCTACCCTGAGGGCTCCTGCGGTACAGCCCCCCCCGAGACCGACCTCCTTCGGCCTCGGCCCCGAGGAAGCGACGGTTGGATTCTACGTCCTCCTCGTCGGTGCCGGGGAGCTCCGGTGACATGCTTCGGAAGAAGTCGAAGAAGCATCGACACCGGTCTCCTCCCAGAGCTCTGGGTCGCCGAGGGAGTCGGCACCCAGCAGGCATCGGCACCGAGAGGACCGCTCACCCTCTGTTCAGGAGGTGTCGATGCGCTCCACTCTGGACAGCCAGGAACAGCCTCCACGCCCGGAACAGGTTCTGACGTCGACGCCTGCATCGACCTCTTTGCCTTTCTCTGCAGCCGCTCTGAACGAGAGCCTCCGGGCCGTTCTCCCAGAGATTCTGGGAGAGCTGTTGCGCCCTACCCCTAGGGTACCGGCGGTGCTTGCGCCTCCGGTACCGTCGAGCGTGGCGCTGGCTGGCCCATCGCCCGGGGTGAGGTCCCCGACGTCGGTACCGCGTGCGGTGCCGACTGCGGCCACCTCCCAGGAAGGCTCCCCGACTACGTCGGCGGAGGGAGCTTCGCCGATGCGGGCGAGGGAGTCTACCTCTCGACGCACCCATCGTGGACGGGGCTCCACGGAGTCGAGCCAGGCGAGGTTGCAGACACAGGTTCGTGAACTTGTGTCTGACACCGATGGTGAGGCCTCGTGGGAGGAAGAGGAAGACCCAAGATATTTCTCTGACGAGGAGTCTGAGGGTCTTCCTTCTGATCCCACTCCCTCTCCTGAAAGGCAGCTTTCTCCTCCTGAGAGTCTGTCTTTCGCTTCCTTTGTCCGGGAGATGTCTACGGCCATCCCCTTCCCGGTGGTTGTGGAGGACGAGCCCAGGGCTGAAATGTTTGAGCTCCTGGACTATCCTTCTCCACCTAAGGAAGCGTCCACAGTACCCATGCATCATGTCCTCAAAAAGACATTGCTGGCGAACTGGACCAAGCCATTAAGTAATCCCCACATCCCCAAGAAAATTGAGTCCCAGTACCGAATCCATGGGGACCCAGAGCTGATGCGCACTCAGTTGCCTCACGACTCTGGAGTTGTGGATTTGGCCCTAAAGAAGGCTAAGAGTTCTAGGGAGCATGCTTCGGCGCCCCCGGGCAAAGACCCTAGAACCTTAGACTCCTTTGGGAGGAAGGCCTACCATTCTTCTATGCTCGTGGCCAAAATCCAGTCTTACCAGCTCTACACGAGCATACACATGCGGAACAATGTGCGGCAGTTGGCGGGCTTGGTTGATGCTCTTCCCCCTGAGCAGGCCAAGCCTTTTCAGGAGGTGGTCAGGCAGCTGAAGGCGTGCTGGCTGCGTGCCGCCGACCTGGAGAATAGACTCCAGCAGCGGATTGCGGACTCGCCTTGCCGTGCGGATAACATTTTTGGAGAGAAGGTCGAACAGGTGGTAGAGCATCTCCACCAGCGGGACACCGCATTCGACAAGTTCTCCTGCCGGCAGCCTTCAGCACCTACCTCTACAGGTAGAAAATTTTTCGGGGGAAGGAAGACTGTTCCCTATGCTTCTGGTAAGCGTAGGTACAATCCTCCTTCTCGACAGCCTGCGGCCCAGGCTAAGCCCCAGCGCGCTCGCTCTCGTCAGCAGCGTGCGCCTCAGCAAGGCCCCTCGGCTCCCCAGCAAAAGCAAGGGGCGAGCTTTTGACTGGCTCCAGCAGAGCATAGCCGACATCCAAGTGTCAGTGCCGGGCGACCTACCAGTCGGGGGGAGGTTGAAAGCTTTTCACCAAAGGTGGCCTCTCATAACCTCCGACCAGTGGGTTCTTCAAATAGTCCGGCAAGGATACACCCTCAATTTGGCCTCAAAACCTCCAAATTGTCCACCGGGAGCTCAGTCTTACAGCTTCCAGCACAAGCAGGTACTTGCAGAGGAACTCTCCGCCCTTCTCAGCGCCAATGCGGTCGAGCCCGTGCCATCCGGGCAAGAAGGGCTGGGATTCTATTCCAGGTACTTCCTTGTGGAAAAGAAAACAGGGGGGATGCGTCCCATCCTAGACCTAAGGGCCCTGAACAAATATCTCGTAAAAGAAAAGTTCAGGATGCTTTCCCTGGGCACCCTTCTCCCCATGATTCAGCAAAACGATTGGCTATGCTCTCTGGACTTGAAGGATGCCTACACACACATCCCGATACTGCCAGCTCACAGACAGTATCTGCGATTTCAGCTGGGCACACGCCACTTCCAGTACTGTGTGCTACCCTTTGGGCTCGCCTCTGCGCCCAGGGTGTTCACAAAGTGCCTAGCTGTGGTAGCAGCGGCACTTCGCAGGCTGGGGGTGCACGTGTTCCCATATCTCGACGATTGGCTGGTGAAGAACACATCCGAGGCAGGAGCCCTGCAGTCCATGCAGATGACTATTCGCCTCCTGGAGCTACTGGGGTTTGTGATAAATTATCCAAAGTCCCATCTTCTCCCAATGCAGAAACTCGAATTCATAGGAGCTCTGCTGGATTCTCGGACGGCTTGCGCCTACCTCCCAGAGACGAGAGCCAACAACTTGTTGTCCCTCGTCTCGCGGGTGCGAGTGTCCCAGCAGATCACAGCTCGGCAGATGTTGAGATTGCTGGGCCACATGGCCTCCACAGTTCATGTGACTCCCATGGCCCGCCTTCACATGAGATCTGCTCAATGGACCCTAGCCTCCCAGTGGTACCAGGCCGCTGGGGGTCTAGAAGACGTGATCCACCTGTCCATGAGTTTTCTCAAATCCCTGTATTGGTGGACAATCTGGTCCAATTTGACTCTGGGACGTCCTTTCCAAATTCCTCAGCCACAAAAAGTGCTGACCACGGATGCGTCTCTCCTGGGGTGGGGAGCTCATGTCGATGGGCTTCACACCCAAGGAATCTGGTCCCTCCAGGAACGCGATCTGCAGATCAATCTTCTGGAGTTGCGAGCGATCTGGAACGGTCTGAAGGCTTTCAGAGATCGGCTGTCCCACCAAATTATCCAAATTCAGACAGACAACCAGGTTGCCATGTATTACGTCAACAAGCAGGGGGGCACCGGATCTCGCCCCCTGTGTCAGGAAGCCGTCAGCATGTGGCTCTGGGCTCGCCGTCACGGCATGGTGCTCCAAGCCACATATCTGGCAGGCGTAAACAACAGTCTGGCCGACAGGTTGAGCAGGATTATGCAACCTCACGAGTGGTCGCTCAATTCCCGTGTAGTGCGACAGATCATAAGTACATAAGTACATAAGTAGTGCCATACTGGGAAAGACCAAAGGTCCATCTAGCCCAGCATCCTGTCACCGACAGTGGCCAATCCAGGTCAAGGGCACCTGGCACGCTCCCCAAACGTAAAAACATTCCAGACAAGTTGTACCTAAAAATGAGGAATTTTTCCAGTCCATTTAATAGCGGTCTATGGACTTGTCCTTTAGGAATCTATCTAATCCCTTTTTAAACTCCGTCAAGCTAACCGCCCGTACCACGTTCTCCGGCAATGAATTCCAGAGTCTAATTACACGTTGGGTGAAGAAAAATTTTCTCCGATTCGTTTTAAATTTACCACACTGTAGCTTCAACTCATGCCCTCTAGTCCTAGTATTTTTGGATAGCGTGAACAGTCGCTTCACATCCACCCGATCCATTCCACTCATTATTTTATACACTTCTATCATATCTCCCCTCAGCCGTCTCTTCTCCAAGCTGAAAAGCCCTAGCCTTCTCAGCCTCTCTTCATAGGAAAGTCGTCCCATCCCCACTATCATTTTCGTCGCCCTTCGCTGTACCTTTTCCAATTCTACTATATCTTTTTTGAGATACGGAGACCAGTACTGAACACAATACTCCAGGTGCGGTCGCACCATGGAGCGATACAACGGCATTATAACATCCGCACACCTGGACTCCATACCCTTCTTAATAACACCCAACATTCTATTCGCTTTCCTAGCCGCAGCAGCACACTGAGCAGAAGGTTTCAGCGTATCATCGACGACGACACCCAGATCCCTTTCTTGATCCGTAACTCCTAACGCGGAACCTTGCAAGACGTAGCTATAATTCGGGTTCCTCTTACCCACATGCATCACTTTGCACTTGTCAACATTGAACTTCATCTGCCACTTGCACGCCCATTCTCCCAGTCTCGCAAGGTCCTCCTGTAATCGTTCACATTCCTCCTGCGACTTGACGACCCTGAATAATTTTGTGTCATCGGCGAATTTAATTACCTCACTAGTTATTCCCATCTCTAGGTCATTTATAAATACATTAAAAAGCAACGGACCCAGCACAGACCCCTGCGGGACCCCACTAACTACCCTCCTCCACTGAGAATACTGGCCACGCAATCCTACTCTCTGCTTCCTATCTTTCAACCAGTTCTTAATCCATAATAATACCCTACCTCCGATTCCATGACTCTGCAATTTCTTCAGGAGTCTTTCGTGCGGCACTTTGTCAAACGCCTTCTGAAAATCCAGATGTACAATATCAACCGGCTCCCCATTGTCCACATGTTTGCTTACCCCCTCAAAAAAATGCATTAGATTGGTGAGGCAAGACTTCCCTTCACTAAATCCGTGCTGACTTTGTCTCATCAGTCCATGTTTTTGTATATGCTCTGCAATTTTATTCTTAATAATAGCCTCCACCATCTTGCCCGGCACCGACGTCAGACTCACCGGTCTATAATTTCCCGGATCTCCTCTGGAACCCTTCTTAAAAATCGGAGTAACATTGGCTACCCTCCAGTCTTCCGGTATTACACTCGATTTTAGGGACAGATTGCATATTTCTAACAGTAGCTCCGCAAGTTCATTTTTTAGTTCTATTAATACTCTGGGATGAATACCATCAGGTCCCGGTGATTTACTACTCTTCAGCTTGCTGAACTGACCCATTACATCCTCCAAGGTTACAGAGAATTTGTTTAGTTTCTCCGACTCCCCCGCTTCAAATATTCTTTCCGGCACCGGTGTCCCCCCCAAATCCTCCTCGGTGAAGACCGAAGCAAAGAATTCGTTTAATTTCTCCGCTACGGCTTTGTCCTCCTTGATCGCCCCTTTAACACCATTTTCGTCCAGCGGCCCAACCGACTCTTTGGCCGGTTTCCTGCTTTTAATGTATCTAAAAAAGTTTTTACTATGTATTTTTGCTTCCAACGTCTTCCAGGTGTGGGGCACCCCCTTGGTAGATCTCTTCGCATCTCGAGTGAACCACAAAGTCCCTCAGTTCTGTTCCAGGCTTCAGGCCCACGGCAGACTAGCATCGGAGGCCTTCCTCCTGGACTGGGGGGAGGGTCTGCTGTATGCTTATCCTCCCATACCTCTGGTGGGGAAGACTTTGTTGAAACTCAAGCAAGACCGAGGCACCATGATTCTGATTGCTCCCTTTTGGCCACGTCAGATCTGGTTCCCTCTTCTTCTGGAGTTGTCCTCCGAAGAACCGTGGAGATTGGAGTGTTTTCCGACCCTCATCACACAGGACGAAGGGGCGCTTCTGCATCCCAACCTCCAGTCTCTGGCTCTCACGGCCTGGATGTTGAGGGCGTAGACTTTGCCTCTTTGGGTCTGTCAGAGGGTGTCTCCCGTATCTTGCTTGCTTCCAGGAAAGATTCCACTAAGAGGAGTTACTTCTTTCAATGGAGGAGGTTTGCCGTCTGGTGTGACAGCAAGGCCCTAGATCCTCGCTCTTGTCCTACACAGACCCTGCTTGAATACCTTCTGCACTTGTCTGAGTCTGGTCTCAAGACCAACTCGGTAAGGGTTCACCTTAGTGCGATCAGTGCATACCATTACCGTGTGGAAGGTAAGCCGATCTCAGGACAGCCTTTAGTTGTTCGCTTCATGAGAGGTTTGCTTTTGTCAAAGCCCCCTGTCAAGCCTCCTACAGTGTCATGGGATCTCAGTGTCGTTCTCACCCAGCTGATGAAACCTCCTTTTGAGCCACTGAACTCCTGCCATCTGAAGTACTTGACCTGGAAGGTCATTTTCTTGGTGGCAGTTACTTCAGCTCGTAGAGTCAGTGAGCTTCAGGCCCTGGTAGCCCAGGCCCCTTACACTAAATTTCATCATAACAGAGTAGTCCTCCGCACTCACCCTAAGTTTCTGCCAAAGGTTGTGTCGGAGTTCCATCTGAACCAGTCAATTGTCTTGCCAACATTCTTTCCCCGTCCTCATTTCTGCCCTGCTGAACGTCAGCTGCACACATTGGACTGCAAGAGAGCATTGGCCTTCTATCTGGAGCGGACACAGCCCCACAGACAGTCCGCCCAATTGTTTGTTTCTTTTGATCCCAATAGGAGGGGAGTGGCTGTAGGGAAACGCACCATATCCAATTGGCTAGCAGATTGCATTTCCTTCACTTACGCCCAGGCGGCGCTGGCTCTTGAGGGTCATGTCACGGCTCATAATGTTAGAGCCATGGCTGCGTCGGTAGCCCACTTGAAGTCAGCCACTATTGAAGAAATTTGCAAAGCTGCGACGTGGTCATCTGTCCACACATTCACATCTCATTACTGCCTGCAGCAGGATACCCGACGCGACAGTCGGTTCGGGCAGTCAGTTCTTCAGAACCTGTTTGGGCTTTAGGATCCAACTCCACCCCCCGAGGGCCCTGTTTGTTCTGTTCCAGGCTGCACTCTCAGTTAGTTGGTAAATTTTTTAGGTCAATCTCAGTTATGTCCTCGCCGTTGCGAGGCCCAATTGACCATGGTTGTTGTTTTGAGTGAGCCTGGGGGCTAGGGATACCCCATCAGTGAGAACAAGCAGCCTGCTTGTCCTCGGAGAAAGTGAATGCTACATACCTGTAGAAGGTATTCTCCGAGGACAGCAGGCTGATTGTTCTCACAAACCCGCCCGCCTCCCCTTTGGAGTTCTGTCTTCCCTTGTAGTGTATTGTCTTGCTACATACTGGACTGGCCGGCTCGGGCGGGAAGACGGCCGCGCATGCGCGCGAGGGCTAGCAAAGGACTTTGCTAGTGAAGATTCCGATTGGAGGGGGCTGCCGGGGACGTCACCCATCAGTGAGAACAATCAGCCTGCTGTCCTCGGAGAATACCTTCTACAGGTATGTAGCATTCGCTTTAACCCCCTCAGAGAGAGAGGGATGGAAAAGCAAGCTGCCACTGTTCAGCCCGCACAGCCCTTGTCCAAAAATACTCATTTCCTTTCCTCAATTCACATCTTGCCCTTCCTATAGAGGTACAGATGCAATTCTTTCATCAGGAGTGGCAAAAGGTATGAAATTCTTGGGTACTCAGCATTGTAAAATCTGACTACCATCTAAGATTTCTGTCAGTTTCTCCAAACCCACACCTGCTTCATGACGTATTATTTCTCCTACAAATAAATGCAATAGCGTCTATTTCACTATAGGAAATGAGTCAGAGGTTGCATTCTAGGCATTCCCAAGAAAACCTAAGGATTACAACCTATTTTGAACATCAGAGACCTCAACTTATTTCTTTCCAAAGAGAAGTTAAAGATGAACACTTCCTCCTGCATCCTCCCCTGTCTCACCAAAGGGGGCTGGTTATATTCACTGGGACTCAAAGATGCCTACACTTAGATATCAATTTATCCCAAATGCAGGATGTATCTGGCCTTCATTCTACAAACCAACCATTACTAATAAAAGATACATCCCTTCAGCCTCTCTCTCTGCCAGCCCCAGAATTGTCATAAAATATTTGGTGGTTTTAGCAGCTCACCTGCACAAACAGGGACATCTAAGGGGTAATTCTGTAAAGTGGGTGCTAACATTTACATGCTAATTAAGCACATAAATACTTAGAATACTAGCACACACGTGCTTAAATGTACATAACTGCATAAATGCCTGTGCTATTTTGTAAATAAGCATATATCTTATATAACACATTTTATAGGTAGGCAGTGAGGGAGTGGGTGATATAAGGCCAGGGTTCCTTAACAACACTCGCTCACTAAAATGGAAGCACCTTAATATAAAGTGGAGTTAGCCAGCAGAGTCGGGAGGGCAGGGCCCAGGCAAGGAGGTGGTTAAAGTCCTAAAGCAGAAAAGAACAGGGAGACCCTGAGTAAGGAATCCTCCAAGCAGTGGTGTCCTAGGACAGCTGCCACCTGGGGCAGATCGCTGCTGCGACCCCCCCCCCCCCCCCCCCCCCGGTGCATCACCCCCAATGAATCACAGCTCCCCATGAATTATAACATCCTCCCAGCATCACCTCGCCCCACCCCCTAAGCGCATCGTTCTTACCTCCAGGAGGTGCCGAGAGCAGTCGCACAACTGTCAGCTCCACCGGTTCCCTGCCACGGAACAGGAAGTAATGTCAAAGGGAGCAGGGAACCAGCGGAGCCGACAGCTGCTCCCTGCACCCCCTTGCAGCATGCACCCAGGGTGGACCGCCCCACCACTATACCCTTGGTACACCACTGCCTCCAAGGGATATGGGACAGCAGTACCTGAGGGGAGTCCCAGAGAAGGAAGAACGGCCCCAAGTAAGAACCCTTATTACCTGAGCCTCTAGAATTGAGGAGGATTGCCAATGTAAGAAGTACCTTTGACTTATATTTTGGAGAAACTGATTCTGTGTGTGTCCAGAAGAGACCCTAGGCTATGTCAGTACATGACTGATCTGAACTGCTGCCACGGTGTTTGAGCCTGGACAGAAGCCAGCGCTGTTAAGACTTTTTCTAGTGACTGCACAAGGCCTTTTGTTTGCCAGAACTTTGAGCCTGTGAAGCAACAGACTTTTATATATATTTGATTGCACAAATAAAACATTTTTGTTTTACTTGCAAATATGTATGTGCCAGTATTCTATGAGGCCATGCAGTCGTCCACCACCCACAGTATCACATAGGTGTAAACATAAACAGAGCATGGTTGGAAGAGGGGTGAAGCAACAAAATCATCCATGTAGCAATGATGTTCAGCCACTCTACAGATAAGCTATCCAGCCACTTTAGACGTGCTGAATAACAATCCTAAACTATGATCCTAACTTTATGAGCTTAACTCTCAAATTAGCCACTTTGAAAATTTACTAGGTCCGAGTGCTCAGATTTACACTGAAAATGTTCACTGACCTCCTAAATTTAGGAGCATAAAAAGTGAGCAACAACAGGGAGAAATTTAGAGCAGGAGAAAAAGTTAAGAGTTTATCATTGATTTTCAACACAAGGCTCATAAATCTAGGCAAATGAATGGCAGGCCTAAATGTATAATTTTCAGCTGAAAATAGAGCACAAATTTAGTTGCCTAACTTATGAGCATAATTTTAGGAGCTCAGTGTTTTTTGAATATTGGACCTACAATGGTGCACACTGAGTGCTAATTCTATAACGTCATGTGGGTGTGCCTTATAAAGCCACTAAGGTGCACCAAAGGTTAGGTGTGACCACTTAATGTCTGGTATATGTTGGCACGCCAAAGTTTGCCATGCAATGGGCATACTTCAGTGTTAGACAGACATTGCTGATAAAGTTCTTCTGTAATGATTCCAGCCTTGTATCAACAGATTGCAGCTTGTCCACTATCTTTTGTAATTTCTGGTCAAAAGAGCTTTATAGCAGGGCTCTTACTTCCATAGCCATCTCTGTTGCCCACGCTGAACTGACTGAGGGGTAGGCCTGTCGAGGCCTCCTTTGCCATCTTGGGTCCCACTTGACGGCTTCTATCTCCCACTTTCCGAGGGGGTTTATATGGCATGAGGACCCGAGAAAAGGCAGCAAAGATACAAACTTAGGGCAGAAATAGTTCCCCGTTAGAGCTATTTTGTGGTCTCGGAGGGGAGTTTAAACCCAAAGGGCACGGGCGCACACTCTATCAACATCTGCTGCTTAGCTTGGCAGCATGTGACCCCGTTGTCATCTGATTTAGAGTGTGTTTTACTATTGCAAGCTGTTGAAACTAGTTAGATCAAGACAACTCACAACATTCAGCTCCCAGTCTCTCTTGTCATATGACTAGTGTGTTTGCATGAGGCAAGCATAATTAACACTAGGTTAATAAAGCGCAAACATAACCTGATCATAGTAGAGTACATTTCCCATTTTAATAGGCAGATGCTCAAAACTCAGGCATTGTTCAGTGCAGCGCTGGAAAAATACAACCAAACAGCACTGCCACAAATTTAGGCACAATGTCAGCACTGAGCATTAGGGAGCTGTTTCGAGTTATGTGGGAGAGTTGTACCTGGGCATGCGCTCAAGAGCGTGCTATTCAGAGAAAAGCCCTGACTTGTCAAACTTGGTGGCCCAGTGGACCCCAGATTCCAAAGACGCGAGGGCCTGGTGGTCTGAACTGGCATTAGGTTTTCTGCGTTAGGGGCACCCTTCTTAAGGGCACTGTTCTCCGAGCATCGCGGGAAATGCCTGATGACCTAATTTAAATATTTTTAATGCTAGTGGCAGTATCGTTTGCCGTGCTTGTTGATCGCTGCGGTAGGGGCCTCCTAAGCATGTTTTTGGGAGCAAATGTGGGCACTAGTCCAATGCTGATGGCTTCTAGCGCCTGCATTTGCTTCTGAGCACTGGGGCCTAAGTTAGCAAGCTTACAAAGGGTGATTTGAGTGCTTACCTTGCTACCTATTTTCTTTGTAGATCTTGAAAGAAAGTAGGATGTCTGACGGCACTATGAGGTGTACTGGATTTTTCAGTGACTCAGCAGTGCACCATTCCAGTTGTTCACTTCGTTTCACAGTTGGAAGAGGCTGACTAGTCCTTTTCAGATTTAATCAAAGTTAATTGACAGTGTAGCAAGGGCAGCTGTCTGGGTGGAGTCTCTGCATGTGCTACCAATGCTAGGTCATCTGTGTAAGCAAAGATGCATGTGAATTGATTAGACTATAAAGTTGCAAACCGTACGAGGAGAGACTTGCTGACCTGAACATGTATACCTTGGAGGAAAGGAGAAACAGGGTTGATATGATACAGACGTTCAAATATTTGAAAAATGTTAATCCGCAAACAAACCTTTTCCGGAGACGGGAAGGCGGTAGAACTAGAGGACATGAATTGAGGTTGAAGGGGGGAAGACTCAGGACTAATGTCAGGAAGTATTTTTTCACGGAGAGGGTGGTGGATATGTGGCATGCCCTCCCACAGGAGGTGGTGGAGATGAAAACGGTAATGGAATTCAACATGCGTGGGATAAACACAAAGGAATCTTAGCGGAGATTGGGTGGCGACGCCAATAATTGGAAACAAAACGGGAGCTGGGCAGACTTCTACGGTCTACACCTTGATCATGACTGAATAGATAGGGATGGGCTGGAATGTAAATTTTAAGGGGCTTCGATGTTAGCTTCAGAACTTAGTACAAGAACAGTTCTGGACAGACTTCTACGGTCTGTGCCCTGAGAAAGGCAAGGACAAATCAAACTCGGGTATACATATAAAGTATCACATACCATGTAAAATGAGTTTATCTTGTTGGGCAGACTGGATGGACCGTACAGGTCTTTATCTGCCGTCATTTACTATGTTACTATGTAACTGATAATATACTATAAGGTGCATGCAGCACTTGACACACGCATGTATACGCCCTCCTTTCAGTTATGTGCTATACCACTTATGCACTACCTTATAGCATGTAGTACACGCATGCCAGTTAAGGTGCCACTTACGCATGCAAGGCATGCATAACTGCACACATCCAGTTATAGAATTGCCCTGTAAATATTTGGCAGTGGTAATCATCAGTGCTGCTGAATATATGTACTAATTTAAATGCCACTGCGGGCATTTAAATTAATATGGTGACCACAGCTGCTGAAACTTACCCTCTGTATTTATATTATCCAAAACAAATCAACATAATCTAATACACAAGTTTGCAACAGAATTTTTTAACTTTCTGCAGGGATGCCTTTGTTTCTCTGCTAACCATAGGACGCAGGTGTTCGCCATAGGACCTCTTCCAACAGAGCATCTCATGTAGTCAGATCATGCTTGAGTCATCAAAAATCAGACCAAAGCAGCAGCAGAGATCAAGAAAAGATTCACACACTGAAAACACTGCAAGCTTTTGCAGATAGACATTTAAAACAGCAGCCATATAAACAACAAACTGTTATTTATATGCAGACAGTTTTTCAGATGCGTGAACATGGTCCAAAATTAAAAATCAGATGTTGTAGAATGTTTGATGAAGTATCCAACCAAGCCTGCATTGTTCCCGTAAAAGTAACTGCAGAGGTGGTCGCTTCGCATTTGTTTGTCTCTTCAGACTCACTGGATTTTTAGTGTTATTAGATTTCAGGTTTCATCGATTTATCCAAAACACATTCCTCCTGCAAATTAAATGAATATTTTGAATGTGTCATTCACAAGAGTGAACATGAAAAACAAAGAAATTAAACTGTGGCTTTTATGCCTGAAAGGGCAAAACACATCAGACTAAACTGCCTAGGGATTGATGTTTTTCACTGTGGTGGCAAAGGCTAATGGACTGAACATTTGAGTATTGCCAGATTCCTTTTTCAGTTTAAAATGATCATATTGATAAGAGACCATGGCAAACTGTCCCATATGGCATATGAAAATGACCCTTCAAATTCTGCTTTTATAAAATCAGATGTAGATATTTTTTAGTTTAGACAATTTTTTATTGAGCAAATGAATAAAAAATACAGCAGTTCAAGCAGAAACATGTGTAGTTCCATGAGTTTAAACTATAAATTTCTAGCCCTTTCCCTTCCCCCCCCCCCCAACCCTTCAATCAAGCTATAGTAAAGTATTATAGCTATGATAAGTAGCAATAAACAGACTCAGGGACTTCAATATAAACATGCCATATGTAACAATGATTCCACCCACATTCCCCCCCTAAACACCCTGCAGCCCCTTACTTCCCCCAACCCACAGTTACAGACACAGTGCGTTTGAGGAGGAGGAGCTTGGTTTCTTAGTTCCCCCCCCCCCCCCCCTAAAAAAATGGCTCTAACAAAAAAGGAATATGAGATGCCTGAGACAAATAAATGTAACTTTGCAGAGGACATGTGCGTCCTCACAATCTACAGTCAACTGCCTAACCTGCCCCTAAACCCAAACCACCCCCTAGAATCTACCCCTCCCAATATTAAGATTTACAGGGTATTTATTATCAGAATATTTGGATGCAAGGTTAGCAAAAAAATTTCTCAAACCTGTAAATACAATTGCTTCTTTTTGGGGGACCCATGGGCATCCCATTCCTCCCATTGAGCCAAAAGATGAAAAGCCTTTCCTCCAGTGCCAGTAGGTTGGAGCTTCCTATGACAACCAGTGTTGCATAATACAGTTCCTTGTCACTAAGGCCATTTTCCTCAATAATAGTATTTCCTCTGGCCACGAAAGGCCCCTCACTTGTCTAATAAGAGTTGATCCACAGAGCCTATACCAGAAATACCTAATGAGAGCTCAATATATTGCTTCAGTTGCGACCAGAATTGCACCTTAATACAGTGCCACAGGGAAAGCGCAAAAGTATTCCGTTCTCTGAAGCATTTCAGGCAGGTGGATGTGGTGAGTTGACCTGCTTTGTACATTTGCGTTTGTGTACCATATACCTAAGCAAGACTCTAGAAGAGCATTCCCAAAACCAGGCATAGGCAATAAGAGAGGGGATACTCCATATATTTAACATTAAATCCCAGCCAATCATTGTCAATCCCAATTCCCCCTCCCAACGTGCCTGAATGACCTCCAAAGATTTTGGCCTTTCAAACTAATGGATATAACACTTGATCTAGTCAGCTTAGGGGCACACTTCTCCGACATGGCACGTGTTTCGCTGGAATGCTTTTTCAAGGATGGCCCCTAATATCAGCTGCCACTCATCCTGACGACATTTGCCAAATGTGGTCGATCCTTAAAAAAGCATTCCAGCGAAACACGTGCTGTGTTGGAGAAGAGTGCCCCTAAGCCAACTAGATTAAGTGTTAAATCCTGAAGGTGAGTATTAAGTAACATAGAACAGTATAAGGCAGTCTACTAAATTTATTTCTAAAAACGTTTATTGAACAATTAAAAAACTATATAGGAAGGAGGCAGCTACTGAACCAGTGACGATCTGAGTGTGTAAGACACTGTGCAAAAGTGTACAACGGCACAGAACCTTACTACTGAGGTTCATTAACCAACACGTTGACTTCTGTTGTTCAGCTGGATTTCACGGGTATCTTAGAAGAGTATTTGATATCCAATGTGTGTTTGTTGAACAAATCCAGCATTCGTTTAGAACAAAGCCATATTTATCTGCTTTTGAATTTGTCATCTAGATTGGAGACATAAAAACTGCTGAGAAATATTTTCAAGATGTGGAGAAGGTAACACAGAATCTTGATGGGCACCAGCATAAAATTACAGTTTTAATGAACAGGTATGTCACTTTGGATCTCAGTGAAACTTTTTCTGAGGTTTGGTTTAAGAACTTTCACCTTAAATTTTATCCTGTTGTTATCAACATTTTCTTAAAAAAAAAAAAAAACACAACTTAATTTCATCACTTTCAACAAGCTTTTAAGTTGCTCCAACATTGTGGAATGCCTTCCATGTTGAGGTACATGTTTATTATGGACATTTGATATACCACATCTGGCTGGCAGGTCAATGCAGTTTACATCTACAATATCATAAGAAATAAGGAAAGGAATGCCATTAAAATAAAAGCAATCATACCAACTAAAAGATACAAAGGACGAGGAAACTAACCATGAGAGCAGCATATGAACAGGAGCATATCATCTGTAAAGTGATTGCTTGTCATTCAGGAAATACACAAAGAGACATATGGCTCCTTTTACCAAATGGCTCTATCAATTAGCAGCATTCTGAATGTGAAGAAGCCCATTCAGTTCCCATGGGCTTCCCATTCAGCGCACGCTAATCGGTAGCGCCCGCATTGTAGAAGGAGCCCATAGTTATTTGAGAAATTTTATCCTTGAATGAATAATCAGAAGATTTGGAAACTGATCCATTAGGCCCAGGGACAAAAAGGATCACAGATTACCGGTTGTGTGTGTCTCATAATATTTCAAAAGCTCCCTTATTACAGTTTTCATCATTATAGAAGCAAATGCTATATATTTTGTTACCACATGCTTATAAGCATGTGTCACATTCATAGAGTAAGGTCTCAGAAGTACTTAAACAGCCATTTACAGTAGCAGAAGTGAGTTCAAACCCAGGCTAACTAGAAAGAATATTGTCACAGCAACAATACAGGTAATGTGGTAAATAAAGCCTTTCAGTGGCTTGAAATGTTTACCTTGAGGAAACTGAAATATAAAATGGAAAGTGTATATAAATTCACCCTATTATTCTAAAGACAAGAAGTAAAAAAGCAAGCAACTTACTTCAATGTAGCCTAGTCCTTCATAAAAGCATTTCCATGTGTTCAGGCCTAGCTCTCTGTATAACCATCAAATCTGAGTTTTTGAGATATGACCAGTACCCAGAGCAACCCACCAGTTCATGAAAATTCTTAATAATTTTGAACCACCAATCAATATATTTTCCTCTGTTTTAACATCAACCCCAGTGCACATTTCATTTCTTGACATGGGAGGCAGATACAGTAACTCTTTTGATCTGACAGGGCTATAATCAGTTAGGAGTAATATGGTTGTGAGTCCCAGAGTCCATGAAAATGTGGTCTAGTTTTTCATGCCAGAGGATAGGATTTCTAGTGGGCAGCAGCAGAGAGATTCATGAAGGGAAATGGGGCCAGTTCTGTCCCTCTGGGGGGAGGGACAGTGGTAGCATAGGATGGAAGAAGAAAAAAGGGAAGGAGGAGCTATTGCAGCAGGATGGCGGTGGCATTCTGGTCATGCACTCTCTGCCAGTTACATGCCATGGGTGGGCAGGGGCCCACCAACTTTGGGCTCAGGGCCACCCAGCAGTAATTCACCTGTATAGTAGCTATTGGAGATTCCCAAGCTCTGCCAGCTGAAGACCTATCAGAAGGTGCTCAGAACAATACTGTCCAGCTCAGCAGGCAGTAGCAATAATAGCACCTGCACATGTGCCTAAAAACTGGGCAGCATTGTTGTGGTTGCCTTCAGGGGAGCTCTTCAGCTGGCGAGGCTTGAGAATCCCCGAGGTATTTATATATTTTTTTAATTTGAGTGGGGAGCACTGGGAGAGACAGGGGAGGGGTAGAAAGAAGACAGCAGAGAGGACATTTCATGCTCACCCATTTTTACTATAGGCCCACCCAAAATCAGTCAGATGGCTGCTCTCTGCATCTCCCAGACATGATCCCTGTGTCCCAGTATTAATGCTGGGAAGAAGGTGAATGAAAAGCAGACAGTTGAAAACTTTGAATGCTCCCTAATGTCCACACAAGAGCTCCTCTTTCATTTTTCATGCTCATGCTCATGCTCATTGCTCAGTCCCCTCACATCTCGCATTCTCTCCCGCCTTCCCCCTTCTATCGCTGCATGGAGCAAATGTACTCAAACTCTCTCTCCAAGGGCTATAGACAATACACTGAAATCTTCTGCCCAGTGTGCAGCGGCAACCGAAAAAGCAAATGATGCTAGAAATTATTAGGAAAGGGATGCAAAATAAGACCAAGAATATTATAATGCCTCCGTATCACTTCAAGAGTATTGCGTTCAATTCTGGTCCCATATCTCAAAAAAGATATAACGGAATTAGAAAAGGTTCAAAGAAGACTGACCAAAATGATAAAGGGGATGGAACTCCTCCCATATGAAGAAAGGCTATAGAGGTTAGGGCTTTTCAGCTTGGAAAAGAGACGGCTGAAGGAGGATATGATTGGGGTCTATAAAATCCTGAATGGTGTAGAACAGGTAAAAGTGAATCGATTTTTCAATCTTTCGAAAAGGGGACACTCAATTAAATTATATGGAAAAATTATAGTTTTTTTTTTTTTTTTCAAACACACACAATAACACAATTACTGAAAGCTATAAACATAGCTCAGTCCTCCTACAAAATGCAAGCAACCCTCCAATTCACAGTTTATTAATTATGGGAGCCAGAACGTAATCAGCTAGGGTGCACTTATCTTGAAGTGTCTTCCCAAGTTTCCTTTACAAGAGATGCCAACTGGTCTGACAGAGCCCTGTTTCAAAGAAAAATCTCGTCCTTTAGTAACCTGCTCATTTACGTGGCTTCCTTGTAGAACAGCACTCTTGAATGGTTGTCAAAATGGTGTACGGGAGCGCTGTTCCGCAAGGGAGCCATGTAAATGAGCAGGTTCCTGAAAAGGGATACCAAACTCCTCCTGCAGCATTTGAAATGTTTTTAAATTCCCATCATTTAACAGCTGCCCCAAGAGCCATATCTGCTGTCTCTGCCAAACTGGCCAATGAACTGGCTTACCTGCTATTTGTGTCCTTGGATTATTCCAAATAACATATTATTCCCATCAGTATTTTCCCGCCACAGCTCCTCAAGCCTCTGGAAAGCAGCCATAGTAGCCATCATAACAGGGAATCGCTTTCCTTTGGAACAGGTGTTCATCCCCGCCAGATAGGATAAGTGAGTGGGTGATACCGTAGACTCCTCTACAACTAGCCAAATTGGTTTATTCTGCAAGCAGTGCACTAGAAACCAGTAGCTACCCTGCTGCAGCTTGTAGGCATAATGATAATGTTCAAAATTTGGTAAACAGAACCCCCCCCCCCCCCAATTCCCTAACTTACTGCAATTTCCACAATGCAATCCCTTTGAAGATGATTTAGCCAGAGAAATTTAGAAATAATACTTTCCAAAGTCATACAGAAAGTTGCCGGAAAAAGTAACGGTAACATACTTAAAATATAATTAATTTTTGGCATTAACACCATCTTGATAGTCTCCATTCTACCTCACAAGGACAGATACAATAGTGACCATGCTTCCACCAATCTTTTCAGTGATGTCATCAAAACTAATATTTTTGTCAACAGTATCCTCCAAGGTGTTTCCATGCCAGATTCCTAGATATTTAAGATAAAATGGTTTCCATCAGAATGGATACTGCACAATATCAATTTTTAGAAACCAAGATTAATAAAGGGAAACACTGTTTTATCCCAATTCAGCCTATAACCCCAAAATTTGCCAAACTGATCTATAATTGTTAACAAGGAGGGGATAAATGCAACCATAAGATATACCAACAAATCATCAGCATATAACGATAATTTAAATTCCAGCCCTAACAAACAGTATCCTTCTACACCCGCTGATTGTCTGTTGACTAACACTAAAGGTTCCATAAACAAAATAAATAAAAGAGGTGAAAGGGGGCAGCCTTGCAGCATACCCACAGATACAGAGAAGGCCTCTGACAGCAACCCATTGACATATACACTTGCCTTCAGCTGCGAACATAACAAGCCAACTCTTGATACAAACAGTAACCCAAAACCAAAGCATTCCTTAACCTTAAACAAATAGTTCCATTCAACCCTGTCAAACGCCTTCTCAGCATTCAAGGACACCGCGACTAAAGGTTGAGCAGTATGACCTGACATAGAAATGAGATGACACAATATCTAAGAGTTCAGTTATCTGAAGTCGACCTTCCCTTCATGAAACCATTCTGATCCTGATGAATCAACACATTCATTACTCTTGACAATCTAATGACCAGTACTTTAGCATAAATCTTACTATCCACATTTATTAAGGAGATTGGCCTGTAATTACCCATACGTGAAGAATCCTTAGGGGCTTGGTATGTTTCTGAAAGAATCTCTAGTGCACTCTATGCAAAAGTGGTATTAACTCCTTTTCAAAAGCTTGATAATACTTTACACCCTTCCATATTGACCATAAAAGTCCATGTATGCCATAGTCATCTTATTGCAGGTTGCCATAGAATAAAAACTTCTATTATGAGTCCAGGATCCCTCAGCTGAGTACAGTTGCTTGGATATGTTGTTCCAAGACTCCATATTTATTTATTTATATCTATGAATTGTATTTGTAATCTGCTTGAAGTGATTTAGAATCAGGAGTTTAAATGCACCATTTATAAATACATGTGTAACAATATAGTGAATAATGCATTTATGTTCCAGGGCATTTCTCTGTCTTGGACAGAACAACTTTGCAGAGGCTCACAAATTCTACACAGAAATTCTTATGCTGGACCCAACTAATGCTGTGGTAAGACTCCTGTTCTACATAGTATGTGTTTTAAAAGAATGCTGATTGACTCCATAGTAAATTCTGTTTTAAAATGTGTGGGTTGCTTGCCACTTTCCTATTTATCTTCTTTTTAGTCTTTCCTGAGTATGCTTTTTCTGATATTTGGACTGTGTCTCACGATGCCTGCATGCATGCGATAGTCATAAGGAACAGCACAGCAGTACCTTGATGTACTTACAAATCGTACCGGTGCAAGCATAGGAGCCGGTGCTGTGGGTGCTTCAGCACCCCCAATATTGAGAAAATTCCTTGTATATGTCCAGGGAGGGGTTATTTCCACTGGTCTTAGCACCCCCAATAATTTTGAAGAGTTGGCTCCCATGGGTGCAAGACATTCCCCTAGGAAGGATAGATTAAAACAGTGCTGCCCAAAATCTTTATCCATTTTAATACTTCAAAATTCATGTAACTCTACATGATGATGAGACCAGTAGCCGAATTTCACTCTTCTTCCTTCTCTTGACCACCTCTTCTTTCCCGTTTATCCAACGCAGGATGGCAGCAATAGAGCAATCAGCAGAGTGTGTTCACAGATCCCAGTACTCTGCAGGAATTATCCAGTCTAACAGGAAGCCCACATGGGAGAAGAGGGCAGAGTCTGTGAACAGTCACTGACTCACAGTTCACATGCTGACTGCCAGGGCAAGTCCAGAGAGAAGGGGTGCAGCCCTGTAACTCTATCGATGATATGATACCATTTGGGGTCCCAACACACAGTTTGGGAACCATCGGATTAAAACAAACAAATTAGAAAGTGCACGCTACAAGCATAAAGGTTCGTTTCCTTTCCACAGCCCACGTGAAGGCCAGCAACGGGTATCGACAGTAAAAGTTTTCAGGTTATTATAATTTTGCACTGATTACAATTCAGTGACAACTTCTCCTTCCAGTTTCCTGTGGCAAATTTCAGCAACATCCATTCAGTGCTTTCCAACTTCCACTGTGCTGGATGCACCCTCAGAAATAGGTGCTCTTCCCGAAACACACCATGAAATCTTAATATTTAGTTCCAAACTGAACTGTCAAATCTGTTCACTGAGAAATCTCCATACCCAAGTGTTAGAATGTTCTTCATTGTATTATGTGAGCACTCTGCTCTCTTTACCTTTCTGGTACACTGTATCGAAAACATTGTGAAGATGTGCTTTGACAGGAAAATGTAGTCCGGGTCAAATTGCAAGGTACTGTGTCATAGTTACTAAGGTACATTACTGATTAACATGCATTATTTTACTGCAAGTCCCATTTTAAACGGTGGGACCTAGCTAGCTATTAATAACACAGGGTTGGGAAGCTTGCCAGGTGCCCTTGGCCTGGATTGGCCGCTGTCGTGGACAGGATGCTGGGCTCGATGGACCCTTGGTCTTTTCCCAGTATGGCATTACTTATGTACTTATGACTGTATTAGTGCATAGAAAACCCAGTAACTATGACCCACTGTGCCTTACTCTATATTTATTCCTTTGAAAGAGCAACACTTGAGGTGCCTTTAATACCTGCCAGGTGTGCTGCGGTGCATGGCCTGTACAAGAGAGGATGGAAGAGAAAAGAGATGAGGCTCAAAACTTAAGTTTGAAGGTTTCTCCAAAAAGACTTATTAGACAGAAAACATAGCAAGGGAGTGCTGTGCTGTGGACAATGAGGGGCCCTATTACTAAACCGCATAGGCACCTCCGCATGCCCAATGCGCGCCAGTTTGGAACTACTGCCTGGCTACCACATGGCCTGGGGGGTAATTTCATTTTTTACAAAATAGATTTTATTTTTTGCAGCATGCGGCACTAACCGGGTTGTAATCGACATTGTACAAATACTGACGATCATCGCCCAGTTAACACATGAGACCTTACCACTAAGTGAATGGATGGCGGTAAGGTCTCAGGCCCAAAATGAACGCGTGCCAATTTTCAATTTCTTGCACGTCCATTTTTGCCCCCCCCCCCCCCAAAAGGCCTTTTTACAGCCGCGCTGAAAATGGATTTGTGAACATCCAAAACACGCGCCTACACTAGCACAGGCCATATTTCAGCGCACCTTAGTAAAAGGACCCCTGAATTCTTAGTTACTTCATTTAAGTTTCAACATTTCAAACGCACTGTTTCCTATTAGCTGAGCAGGAGTCCTCAAACTGCATTGTTACCAGTGGGTGGTGGTGTTTCAATATTATGTTTTCAGTGACTAGAGACGGGCAGGTTTCCTGGAGTCCAGCAGAGCTTGCCTGGCCCTCACTATTGAAAAGGTGATAGTGAAACAGCACCACCCACTGGCAGTTCTGTAAGTGGAAGACTCCTGCTCAACTTAGAGGGAACAGTGTTCAAATTGTTTTTAAGTTTTAAAGAATTCTGTAGATCAGAGAATGAACTGTTATATTTCAGCATTGTGTTGGTAGGTGCTTTGCTTTAATACACAATTGCTTGCTTTCTTCTAGGCTAATAACAATGCTGCTGTTTGCCTGCTTTACCTGGGCAAACTCAAGGATTCCCTGCGACAGTTAGAAGGACTAGTTCAGCAGGACCCCAAGCACTACCTCCATGAAAGTGTCCTTTTCAATCTGACCACCATGTATGAGCTGGAATCCTCTCGCAGTATGCAGAAGAAACAGGCTCTGCTAGAGGCAGTTGCTGTCAAAGAAGGTGATAGCTTTAACACTCAGTGTCTGAAGCTAGTATAGTCCATTTGCTCTCGTTTCTTTATGAAAGTTTATTTTTAAAAGTGTATATTTGGCTGAATATGTACATTAAATAAAGTTGCTCCTACTACATAGTCATTAAGATGCAGATGTGTTCTGTTGTTCAGTGGCTGTGTCTTTTGACAATCTATCCTGATGCTTTATGCTATGTAGTGTAAAAGAATAAGTGTATTCAGTAGTATGCCACACACAGTGGCATGAAGGAGTGAGTGTAGCACCACACCAGTGCCTGTCCTGTCTGACATTTACAAGCTAGCTTCATTTATTAAAATGTTTAGACAGGCCTCAGATTCCATAATCCATAGCCCTAAGTGGGTGGAATCAGCCACTATTTAGGAATTATTAGGAAAGGAATGGAAAACAAAAATGAGAATGTTATAATGTCTTTGTATCACTCAGTGGTGCAACTGCAGCTCAAATACTGTGTGCAGTTCTTGTTCCCGCATCTCAAAAAAGATAAAGGGGATGGAATGACCTCCTTATGAGGAAAGGCTAAAGCGACTAGGGCTCCTCAGAGAAGAGACAGCTGAGGGGAGATATGATAGAGGTCTGTAAAATACTAAGTGGAGTGAATGGATAGAGGTGAACCTCTTGTTTACTGTTTCCAAAAATACTAGGATTAGGGGGCACGCAACGAAGCTACTAAGTAGTAAATTTTAAACAAACTAGGAAAATATTTCTTCACTCAACATGTAATTAAACTCTGGAATTCATTGCCAGAGAATGTGGTAAAAGCAGCTTAACAGAGTTTAAAATAGGTTTGAATAGTTTCCCAAAAGAAACTTTTTAGAGGGGCTTCTTAGCCTTTCTGCACATCATGGTCTCTTCTGGACAACCATTCAAAAAGGCAGTAAATAAATCCTAATAATAATAACCATCTCTCCTCAGCACTGAAAATGTGAGGCTGCCTGGATATAATGTTTTTTTTTCTCTAACATTATATCCACTGTTCCCTAATTTTCACATACCTCAACAATTGTTTACCACTTCAACAACTGAATTGTATAATCGATCTACAGCACTTAGATTGCTGAACTATTTATTCTGTTTTGTTAGCTCATATGTTTGTTTATTATGTTCCCTCAACCACACTCTATATCATGGTTGCTTAACGCTTTTCATTTTCATGTGGTGTTGTAAGTTTTTGAAAATTTACAAATAAAATTTGGAAAAAAAAAGTTTGGATAATTTTCTAAAAGAAAAGCCTTTAAGCCATCATTTGGGCTTGATGGACCTTCCGTCTGTCCCAATATGGCAATGCTTATATTTTCACGTTCTTATTTGCCAAAGGGAAACATGTGACAGTGATCACAAAAATTATTAGTAGAGCATATATGAGGAACATGTCTTCAGTGCTGTACTGCTTGAATACATATTATAGGTTGCCTAGCTAATTGATGCCATCAAACTTAATAATATGTCAGCTGAGGAAGGAACACCAGCCCCACTGCTCAAACACTAGGAAAAGAAACTGCCAAAACCTACACTTCCAGCAAATCCTCATCGTCTGTTTCCAGTTTTGAAAAAAGAGCGTGTACACCTAACAAGATCCTACTGCCTTAGCCAGTGCTGGAAAAAGCCTACAGGGATGGGCAACATATGACCTAATATTGAATTTTATGCATCTTGTGAGACCTTGGGAAGTATAAACAGAAAACATCATTAACCAGAGTTTTGGCAATTGTAACTACTTTATTTTCAGAATAACCACTGAGCAGTTTGTTTCATCACGTTTAGTTAAATAAATAAATAAGTAAAATTGTTATCACAGAAGTTCTATAGAGCTCTGTGCATTTCTGATTCTGACATTATGTAATGTTGCAGCCCACCAGGGATATATTGACATTCATACATCCCTCTGTTGCCTACCTGTATCTTAGTACAAGCCTTTAAAGAATGAGCATGCAGTCAGCTGTACATAACACCTCCATGAAATATGTTTCATGAGTCAGTTATCAAACTAAGGGTCTCTTATCAAGCCACGCTAGCAACTTCCGGTGTGGTCATGCCAACAAAGCCCATTCACTTTGAATGGGCTCCCTTAGCATTGCCGCAAGGCTTGATAATAGAGGCCCATAATTTTGTATAGTAATGTAGAAGAGTTTTGCATCCATCACTTAACCCTCCATTGCCCCAGGTACAAAATAAGTTCTTTTATATAATATGTAAACAGCATTAATTGTAACCACAGAAAGGCAATATATCATCCCATCCCCTTTCTCTTTCCTTGAAAGATAGGAAGCAGAGAGTAGGATTGCGTGGCCAGTATTCTCAGTGGAGGAGGGTAGTTAGTGGGGTCCCGCAGGGGTCTGTGCTGGGTCCGTTGCTTTTTAATGTATTTATAAATGACCTAGAGATGGGAATAACTAGTGAGGTAATTAAATTCGCCGATGACACAAAATTATTCAGGGTCGTCAAGTCGCAGGAGGAATGTGAACGATTACAGGAGGACCTTGCAAGACTGGGAGATTGGGCGTGCAAGTGGCAGATGAAGTTCAATGTTGACAAGTGCAAAGTGATGCGTAAGAGGAACCCGAATTATAGCTACGTCTTGCAAGGTTCCGCGTTAGGAGTTACGGATCAAGAAAGGGATCTGGGTGTCGTCGTCGATGATACGCTGAAACCTTCTGCTCAGTGTGCTGCTGCGGCTAGGAAAGCGAATAGAATGTTGGGTGTTATTAGGAAGGGTATGGAGTCCAGGTGTGCGGATGTTATAATGCCGTTGTATCGCTCCATGGTGCGACCGCACCTGGAGTATTGTGTTCAGTACTGGTCTCCGTATCTCAAAAAGATATAGTAGAATTGGAAAAGGTACAGCGAAGGGCGACGAAAATGATAGTGGGGATGGGACGACTTTCCTATGAAGAGAGGCTGAGAAGGCTAGGGCTTTTTAGCTTGGAGAAGAGACGGCTGAGGGGAGATATGATAGAAGTGTATAAAATAATGAGTGGAATGGATCGGGTGGATGTGAAGCGACTGTTCACGCTATCCAAAAATACTAGGACTAGAGGGCATGAGTTGAAGCTACAGTGTGGTAAATTTAAAACGAATCGGAGAAAATTTTTCTTCACCCAACGTGTAATTAGACTCTGGAATTCGTTGCCGGAGAACGTGGTACGGGCGGTTAGCTTGACGGAGTTTAAAAAGGGGTTAGATAGATTCCTAAAGGACAAGTCCATAGACCGCTATTAAATGGACTTGGAAAAATTCCGCATTTTTAGGTATAACTTGTCTGGAATGTTTTTACGTTTGGGGAGCGTGCCAGGTGCCCTTGACCTGGATTGGCCACTGTCGGTGACAGGATGCTGGGCTAGATGGACCTTTGGTCTTTCCCAGTATGGCACTACTTATGTACTTATGTACTTATGAGTCCTTGACTTATCACTGATTAAGCTACTGTGACTGCTACTAATAAAGAAGCATAAAATAATGCATTTTATTTCTTTTGTATAATCCACCTTTTCAAGAAACTTGATTAATACAGCATATAACATAATCAATAAACAAATATAAAATATCTATGAACAAACATCTAAATTAAGAAAAACTGAATCAGTATAAGATAAATGACCTTAATATCCAGATACTAAAAACCAAGGGCCTGATATTCAAAAGCCAATGGGTGTCAACTACATAAATGCTTTTTTTTTTTTTATCTATTAATGTCCAACACTCTCTCCCAATACGTTCAGTGTTTATCAGTATTGTGAGAGAAAGTCTTATTACCAGAGCTGCATTTTAATCGCAGTTAACTCTGCAATTAAAATGCAGCCCTAGTAATAAGACACTGATACCAGTAGGCCCTCCCTGGGCCTACTTTAGGAAGCCCTGGTGATTGAGTGGTCTCTTCAGGGGTAGGAACAAACCCTAATTTGTTCCTTCCCCATGCCACTGCTCCAATGGAAATGGGTGCAGAGACTGTCGCAGAAGGTCCCGGCAACCATTTTGTGGTTGGAACCAGCACAGACAGGGAGACCACCACTGCCGGGGGATGGGCTTTTCTGGTGGAGTGTGATGGGGGAATTTTCATTTATGATTTTGGTTTCTACCAAAAATGAGTAGCCATTTTGGTCACAGATTCCATTTCAGCAGAAACCAAAAATTATGGGTTCGGTCGGGCTTTCTGTTTTGGGTTTGTTTGGCTATTTTGACGCTGGCAATTCTTATTATTTATGCTAAGCCTCTCTCTCGCTTCCCTTCCTTTTCTTCTCTCCTCTGGATCCAGCATCTCTCCCAACCTCCCTTCACCCGCCCCCTCAGACAGGCATCCAACCACTTATGTATCTTTACCAAGAGCAATTAAACCAGGCTGTCCAGCCAACCTCAGGGGCCTTTCTTCTGCCAGAACTTCCTGTTGCTGTGTAGGTAGGATGCAGCAGAAGGATGGTCCCCAAGGATGGACAGCTAGCCTGGCTTAATCGCTGCCAGTGAAGTCACACAAGAGGTTGGATGTCAACAGAGGAAGGGAGAGGAGATTCCAGACCTGCAGAGGAAGCGAGAAAGTGAGCAATTCTGGACTGGGGGGGAGAGGGGAGACATAGAAATAGGGGATGGAAGAAAGATAGTGGTAAGATGCTGAACATGAATGGAGGGAAGGGAAGAAAGGGGGAAATCCTGCACTGGATGAAGTAGAAGGGAAGAGATACTGCACATAGATTTAGGTGAAGAGGAGGAGGTACTGCGCATGGATGGAGAGGAGGGGAAGGGAAGAAAGAAGGGAGATACTGCACATAGAGGAAAAAAAGAGGGAGGAAATGCTGCACATAGAGGTGAAGAGGAGGAGGGACTGCACATGGATTGAGCTAAAGAGGGAGGAGGGACTGCACATAAATGTAAGGGAGGAGAAGAAAACAGGGAGGGAGGAAATGCTGTACATGGATAGAGTGGATGAGAAGGGAAGAGAAAGGGAGAGAAGAAATGCTGTATGTGGATGGAGGGGAAGGGAAAAGGGAGAAAATACATATGAATAGAGGAGAGGGGAAGGAAGAGAGAGGAAGAAGATACGCTTGGATGGAGAAGAGGGAAAGAGAAGAAAGGAAAAGATGCTACACACAGGTGGAGGGGAAGAAAAGAGATGGCAAACTCAATAGATTTGAGGCGGTAGTAAAAAGGAAAAAAAGCTGAATGAAATCAGCGGCAAAGTTGGATGTAGGTCAAGAAGTGAAAAAGGAGAAATCCCATACTCTTCTCAAATTGACTGGCATTAGGTGCTGGGACTGAACCAAGCTCCTACAAAAAGGACAGGTTTATTCTGACTCCTAAATCCCATACTCTTCTCAAATTGACTGGCATTAGGTGCTGGGACTGAACCAAGCTCCTACAAAAAGGACAGGTTTATTCTGACTCCTAAATCCCATACTCTTCTCAAATTGACTGGCATTAGGTGCTGGGACTGAACCAAGCTCCTACAAAAAGGACAGGTTTATTCTGACTCCTAAATCCCATACTCTTCTCAAATTGACTGGCATTAGGTGCTTGGGACTGAACCAAGCTCCTACAAAAAGGACAGGTTTATTCTGACTTCCTAAATCCCATACTCTTCTCAAATTGACTGGCATTAGGTGAGAAACCTACCTGATATTGTCTAAAATTTTTAAGGCTTGTTGCTTAATCAATTTAATTAGCACTGGGAAACCTCTCTTTGTCTTATTTTCTTTCTTTCTGTTCCTGCCAAACTCTGATAGAGGGGAGGGGCATTTTTACATAGCTGACACTGCTATAATTATTGGCAATATCTAGATTTATTTAAAAGGAAAGTTATTAATATCTTAGGGCAGTTTTAAAAAGTATAATAAATTGTAAAGTGCTGGATCAGACACTACCATTTTGGTCCATTCAACTAGAGAATTCCCTTGATAGCAGCACTTAAGCTGACCCATTGGGACTTATAATCCCACCCACCCCAGGGTTGTCCACTCATTTATAGACAACCAAACCTTATTAACTTTACTCCACAGTCATACACAGGCAGTCTTGCAGGCAGATACTCCAACATAGTACACCTGTTCATACCCATTTCAACCAATCAGGATGACTTTTATTCTCTGCAATAATTGTGCTGCTTTGGTTTCAAGGCCAATCATCTGGAAACTTAAAGCTTGTCCTATCTGCCTTCAGCTATCTACTTTAAAACAAGAGCTATATAAAGTAATGCAAGAATTAGATGCAATTAAAGCAACTTATAGGACTGTGCAGAATCATAACTTCTCACCACTGCCTCAGAGAATAAAACCACAAAGGAACAGAGGCTCACAGTAGGCTCAGGCAGAATTCGTCATGTGACACAGAAGCATCCACCCGCACAAGTGTTGCCACTACAAAATTCTTTTGCTCCACTACAGCACTGTGATGTTCCTGAAACTAAAATTGAGCAGAAAAAAAAGAAAAAGCAAAGAAGAGGGAACAAAAAGAGGAGAAGGTACCCAAAGACAAAAGACACTCACAAATCACTAAACCCAAAACACATACTAGGAAATGTAGTTGGAAAGCAATGACCACAAATGCTCACAGTCTAAGCAATAAAAATTCATGACCTTCAAGCCCTGATGTTGGAGACTGACTTGGACATAGTTGCAGTCACAGAGACATGGCTCCATTGTTCCCATGAATGGGATGTAAACATACCAGGCTATAATCTTTTTAGGAAGGATAGAGAGGGACGTAAAGGTGGAGGAGTAGCTCTGTATGTGAGAGATGATATCGCAGCAACTGAAATGACAGGGAAGTGGGGAAAGGAAGAAGCAATATGGATCACCTTAAAAAGAGAGGATAGAACCTGGTCCACGTGGGTGTTGTCTATAGACCCCCGACACAATTGGAAGAACTAGATAAAGATCTGATCGCTGATATTCAAAAGTTGGGGAAGAAAAGAGAGGTGCTGCTGTTGGGAGATTTTAATCTGCCGGATGTAGATTGGAAGGTTCCGTCTGCAAAATCGGAAAGAAGTAGAGAGATTGTGGATGCTTTCCAAAGTGCTCTGCTCAGACAAATGGTGAATGAACCCACGAGGGAGGGAGCCACGTTGGATCTGGTGCTCACGAATGGGGATAGTGTGTCAAATGTCCGAGTGGCTGCACACCTGGGAAACAGTGACCATCAAACGGTTTGTTTTGATGTAACAGCTCATGTGGATGGCGGCCACTCCAAACTCAAAGTCCTGGATTTCAAGCGAGCTGACTTTAACAAAATGGAAGAATACCTGAGGAAGGAGCTGATGGGCTGGGAGGACATAAGAGAAGTGGAAGGACAGTGGTCCAGGCTAAAAGAAGTAATAAACAGGGCCACAGACCTTTATGTAAGGAGGGTAAATAAAAGCAAGAGAAAAAGGAAACCGATATGGTTCTCAAAGCAAGTGGCTGAGAAAATAAAGGCTAAAGAGTTAGCGTTCCAGAAATACAAAAAATCTCAAGTAGAGGAACACGGGGAGGAATACCGGATGAAACTGAAAGAAGCCAAGAGAGAGGTACGTCTGGCGAAGGCGCAAGCGGAAGAACAAATGGCTAGAAATGTACGGAGGGGAGACAAAAACTTCTTCAGGTATATTAGTGAAAGGAGAAAGACTAAAAAGGGGATTGTGAGACTAAAAGATACAGCAAAACGCTATGTAGAAAATGATGAAGAAAAAGCCAATTTGCTAAATAGATACTTTTGTTCTGTTTTTACTGAAGAAAATCCTGGGGAAGGACCGAGAGGGACTGGCAAAAGTACACCTGAAAACGAAGTGGATAGAGCACCGTTCACGGAAGAGAGTGTATATGAACAACTTGGAAAGCTAAAGGTGGACAAAGCCATGGGGCCGGACGGGATCCACCCCAGAATACTGAGGGAGCTCAGAGAGGTTCTGGCGGGTCCTCTTAAAGATTTGTTTAATAAATCCTTGGAGACGGGAGAGGTTCCGAAGGATTGGAGAATGGCGGAGGTGGTCCCTCTTCACAAAAGTGGGGATAGGGAAGAAGCTGGAAACTACAGGCCAGTAAGCCTCACTTCGGTTATTGGAAAAGTAATGGAAGCCATGCTGAAGGAAAGGATAGTGAATTTCCTGGAAGCCAATAAGTTGCAAGATCCGAGACAACATGGTTTCACCAAAGGGAAGTCGTGCCAAACGAATCTCATTGAATTCTTTGACTGGGTGACGGGAGAATTAAATCAAGGACGTGCTATGGACGTCATCTACTTAGATTTCAGCAAGGCTTTTGACACGGTTCCCCACAGGAGGCTCTTGAATAAACTAGAAGGGCTGAAGATAGGACCCGAAGTGGTGAACTGGATTAGGAACTGGTTGACGGGCAGACGCCAGAGGGTGGTAGTGAATGGAGTTCGCTCGGAGGAGGGAAAGGTGAGTAGTGGAGTGCCTCAGGGATCGGTGCTGGGGCCCATTCTGTTCAATATATTTGTGAGTGACATTGCCGAAGGGTTACAAGGTAAAGTTTGCCTTTTTGCGGATGACACCAAGATTTGCAACAGAGTGGACACCCCGGAGGGAGTGGAAAACATGAAAAAAGATCTGAAGAAGCTGGAACAATGGTCTAACGTTTGGCAATTAAAATTCAATGCGAAGAAATGCAAAGTGATGCACTTAGGGAGTAGAAATCCAAGGGAGGCGTATGTGTTAGGTGGGGAGAGCCTGATAGTCACGGACGGGGAGAGGGATCTTGGGGTGATAGTATCTGAGGACCTAAAGCCTATGAAACAGTGCAACAAGGCGGTGGCCGTAGCGAGAAGGTTGCTAGGCTGTATAGAGAGAGGTGTGACCAGCAGAAAAAAGGAGGTTTTAATGCCCCTGTATAAGACGTTGGTGAGGCCCCACCTGGAGTATTGTGTTCAGTTTTGGAGGCCATACCTTGCGAAGGATGTTAAAAAAATGGAAGCGGTACAAAGAAAAGCTACGAGGATGGTATGGGAGTTGCATTCCAAGACGTATGAAGAGAGACTTGCTGACCTGAACATGTATACTCTGGAGGAAAGGAGGAACAGGGGTGATATGATACAGACGTTCAAATATTTGAAAGGTATTAATTCGCAAACGAATCTTTTCCGGAGAGGGGAAGGCGGTAGTACGAGAGGACATGAAATGAGATTGAAGGGGGGCAGACTCAGGAAAGATGTCAGGAAGTATTTCTTCACGGAGAGGGTGGTGAACGCTTGGAATGCCCTCCCGCGGGAGTGGTGGAGATGAAAACGGTAACGGAATTCAAGCATGCGTGGGACAGGCATAAAGGAAATCCTGTGCAGAAGGAATGGATCACAGAAGCTTAGCTGAAATTGGGTGGCGGGGGGAAGAGGGGTTGGCGGTTGAGAGGCTAGGATGGGGGAGGGCAGACTTATAGGGGGTCTGTGCCGGAGCCGGTGATGGGAGGCGGGACTGGTGGTTGGGAGGCGGGAAATACTGCTGCACAGACTTATATGGTCTGTGCCCTGAAAAAGACAGGTACAAATCAAGGTAAGGTATACACATGAGTTTATCGTGGGCAGACTAGATGGACCGTGCAGGTCTTTTTCTGCCGTCATCTACTATGTTACTATGTTACTATGTAAATACACACAGCTCCTCCACATACATTCAGAATTGTCTTATAATATCTGCTTGTTATATAACTATCATGTTTTATCACTATAATGCTACCAAGATCCCTTCTGTAACACTAAATGACTATTTTCTAATCTATTCCACTATTCATGATATATTGTAAGCCACATTGAGCCAGCAAAGAGGTGGGAAAATGTGGGATACAAATGCAATAAATAAATAAGAAGTTTTGGAAGCATTTGGAGCACAGTCAGAGTGGGAAGAAGAACCAGAGACTGGGAACAAGATGATTAGAAAAATAAAATCACCAAAGATAGGAAAAATGATTTTATTTTCAGTTTAGGAATTGAAATATGTCCGTTTTCAGAATACCTGCTGTCTTTATATTTTGCTCTATAAGGAGAAAATGCATCTCTTCCTGTTTCTCTGGTGTTGCACTGTATGCAGAATTTGGAATTTTAGGATTTCAGTTTAATTTTTGCCTACTTTTAGGTTATGGTCACTTAGCCTCTCTTCAAATGCAGGATATCTGCTATCTGTGTTCTGCATGTGTGCCCGAGGCCAGGTGTTCTGGTGGGGATGGATGTTGACACGTATTGTCAGTGTCATGGCCCTACATGAGAAGATTTGTCAGTCTTCCTTCAGCCCTTTTAGACCTAAATTGGCCCCTACATAAAAATTAGCAGGGAGGATACAGTAATATCTTCAACTTTGATAGTACAGTTAGCATTAGATAAAACAGAGCAACAGAGATGTTTCTAACTTTAAGATTCACTTTTGGTGTGGCTCACAATATTCAGAAAAAGAGACATTCAATTTGGCTACTCACTGTAAGCCTGAAGTATTACAGGTGGGTGTTACATTTATACTTTGTTAGTTACCCTTGCAAATGAATGGTTGTCTATCAAGGTCCTAAACAAATTTAAAAGAAACAAAAAACTCTTCCTGTGGAAATGAGAGCTACTGATATACTATACCTGTGATGGCAATGTCACTAAGGTGTGACAGTAGTTTTTAGAGGTCCACCAAATCAAATGTAGCTGTTAGACTGAAAGATATTACTAGTGCTATTTTCTCATTGTCATGTGCTGAGTGTAAATCACTCAAGAAAGTTGCTATTAGAGTTTCTGTGCTATGACCCGGGCAAAACCCAAATTGACAACAGACATAAGAATAGCCATAATGGGTCAGACCATTTAGCCCAGTATCTTGCTTCCAACAGTGGCCAATCCAGGTCACAAGTAGTTGGCAGAAACCCAAGTAGTAGCAACATTCCATGCTACTAATCCCGGGGCAAGCAGTGACTTCCCCCCATGTCCATCTCAATGACAGACTGTGGACTTTTCCTCCAGGAACTTGCCCAAACCTTTTTTTAAACCCAGATACAATGACCACTGTTACCACATCCTCCGGCAGCGAATTCCAGAAGAGCTTAGCTATTCTTTGAGTGAAAAAATATTTCCTCCTATTTGTTTTAAAACATGGGTTGTCTCTACATATTGTAGGCATTGTTGGAACACTACTTTTTTTTAACTAGTAGTTTAAAAATATAGCAAAGGTTGGATATAGGGTGGCAATTAGTTAGTGACTTCTAAGGGATCAGTATTATTTTTCTTAAGTATAGGATGTACTAATGCAGTGATGGGCAACCTTTTGAGCTTGGTGTGTCAAAATTCGCCAAAACACCGAGCATAACTCGGGTGGTGTGTCACTTCGAGAAAAAAAAAACATAATTTCACGATATTTATAGTTTAAATAACAAAAATGTATAATTGTAATATATAACTGTATTTAATAAACCAAAAACTAATTATTTAACTTACCTGCTTAGTGACTTCTTTGTTCATCTGTCAGTTGGTTTCTTTTGTTGGTCTTGATATTATTTAACTTGTGTGGGGTGCCGTGAACTAAGATAAGTGAGGGGGAGGGAGAATTCTTTAACTAACCTGCCTATTAGTGACTTTTTTGTTGCTGAATTTCATTGGCTAAATCTTCAATTGAAGGTTGGTATTTTGTACACTTCAAGCCCAAGCAAGCGCTACTAACTTCATCTGTCAATCTGTTTCTTTTGTTGGTTTTGATATTATTTAACGCTGAGAATAAGGTTTCACAAAAGTACGTAGAGGGAAAAATTGTGAGTAAAGACACTGCTATATTTTTCAGGGTGCTAAAAGTGGCACTCCAAATTTCCTGGTAACTCAGATATTCTCTTAATAATTGCATCTTTATTCTGCATATCGTGAAATAGAACTGGTGCACATCTTAGGAGAGTTTCTTTAATAAATTCTCCCTCACTGAGTGCTTTTCCATGCTGAGCTATGGAGTGAGCAATGCTCAAACTTGCAGATGTTAAATTTGTAGAACCTTTTACAAATTTAAGGATGGACTTAGATTGGCTCTTATAAAAGTGTAGCTGCCTGGAAATGTATTCCTTCCTTTCATTCTCACTTTTTTTCAAGAGCTGGGAATGATTAGTTTCAAAATGTCTATTTATATTCCACGTTCTGCTTACTACCGTTTCAGTACATAGAACGCAAAATGATCTGCCATTTTTTTCTATAATGCCATACATCTCGGTCCATGTCTCTTGAAAGGGTTGGCTACTGCTACTACCACTTCCTTTACTTAACCTTGTTTTTTTATTTTTTGGGTTCTCCATCAGGGGGGCAGTGACAGAAGATAGAATTATAGATAGCCTGTTAGCCCTGCAGGCAATTAGGGGTTAACTAGCCTAACTGACCACCTTATGTAAATTAAGATGGTTGCCGCTATTTCTAATGGCGGGAAACGGCACCCATAGCACATGCCCTCGCTTCTCCCAGCCTCCCCCTCACCTATCTCAGTAATGATGGTCAATTAGAAATCCACGACACCCCAGAACAGTAGATTGGATGATGGTTGCTGTGGTTATGTGGTAATGGCGATCACAGGGCCCCCAGAGATGCGTCCCCCACGGCATTCCGCTGCTCTCTGCTCCGCCGGCCGGAAGTGAGGTCAAAGATCCCCTAACGGCCGTGCAGGAGCCGGGGCAGAGGGAGCAGCAGGGAGGGAACAAGCAGAGGACTCAGAGGGAGCCAATAGGAGCGCACACGGCACCCCCCCAGCAGGTAAACATGCACCGGGGGGGGGGGGGGATTTCGCCAGGGGGGGAGGTCGCGCTGCACCTGGGGGGGGGGGGCGCATCGGCGATCCGCCCCGGGGAACGCCGCTGCTTCTCTGTATGCGGCCGCGTGTCACCGAAAATGGCTACGCATGTCAGTACTGACACACGTGTCATAGGTTCGCCATCAGGGTACTAATCCATGCTTCCATCATGTAAGAACCTCTCCATGTGAAAGGCTAGTGTTGATAATAAGTTTGCCAGCGAGATAGTCCATGTTGAACAATTTTAAACCAGGATGAGAGAATTGGTTCTAGTGGGCAAGTAGTAGTCCGAGTGGATGCTACTAGCCCTGTAAAAGGAATAGTAGTAGCTAGATTGAAAGAGGACCAACGATGAGAGACTGAGAGTGAGATAAGTCAGTAATTCTGAAAGTGAGATCCTGTAAGGAGAGACTTATTGAAGTGATGGCTAGTGGGGCAGCCTGTATGGATGGTAATGCCTGTTGAAAAGTTACTATCTTAGTTGTGAAGACTCTGGCAAGGTCCTGAGCTCAGGGTCTAATCTGAGAGGAACGAAGAGAGTCTTTTAGGTCTATTAATAGAATTGTTCATCATAACAGTATAATAGGATTTTTGGGAATGCATGATTTCCTGGTGATCTTGTCTATATGAAGTTTTATATCTTAAAAGAGATTCAGGGGTCCGTTGCTTTCTCCAGGTTCTCTCAATGCATTGGACCTGGTGCTTCAAGAGACCCAATCCAGAACGGTACCAAGATCTGCTTGTTATTTAAGAAGTACGAATAGATAGGTAGTGTAGTAGAAATTTCAGCCTGCAAAATAAGAGTCCCAGACCTCAGTAAGTTTAGTTATGAACTACAGAAGTACTGCGAGGTTGCCGCTAGAGGCCATGGCAGCTATTTTGAAGATGCAGCTGTGATGAGCAGGAGCAAGAGGGCATCGCACCTGCCCTCCCCCACGAGCACCAGGGAGTGGGCAGGTAGACCACAAAAGTTCCTGGGGGAGGAATGGAACTCAAAAGGGGCTTTTATGATGTGTAGAGTGAAGAAGGGAGGGGAGATTGGAACGGGTTTTTCTGATATTTCGGGGTGGGAGGGGGAATCAGAAGAGGCTCTTGTGATGTTCAGAGAGATGGGAGGGAGATCAGAATCTTGGGAGGGGGGTGGGGTGGCCAGGATCTAGCCAAATACTCATATAGGTCCTGGACAGTAAGTTTTTGTTCATCTTTGAAATGAAACCACATAAAAATTTCAGCTTTACTACTTAATTGGCGGCACTTGCACATTTAGGTTTGTAAAATAAGGCAACTACACATGGAAGTTGCAAACTCACCACTTCATGTGTAAGTGCCAATACCTCCACATGAGAGCTGGGTCCATGCCATTCATTTTTTTCAACATATGTATTTGTAAAATGGCTGCTCCTATTGCACATACTGGCAAATGTGCGTGCACTCCTGCATATATTTTAGAAAGAGCTCTACATTAGCAGATCCTTTCTAAAATACCACTGAAACTGAGCACGTCCCACTGTTGCAAGTTACACATGCTCAGCTGCTTCACCTTGCATATATAGAAATGGGATCACAGCCGAATAGTAAAGCCTGCTTCAGTCTCCCATCTAGTTCATTGATGGCCAACAGCGAACAAGGTCTGGTTTTCAGGACAGACAATACAAATAAAGCAGGTTTTTGGTCAAATCTCTGTTTCTTTGCAGACCTGTATGTGACACTTGGAGGACTGAAATTTGCTATCACTGATCTAGGTAGAAAAATGGCCTGCAGGAAAAGCGAAGATACTTACCTGTAGCAGGTATTCTCCGAGGACAGCAGGCTGATTGTTCTCACATGGGGGTTGACGTACACGTCGGCCCAGGAAGCAGCAAATATTTTTGCACGCAAAAAGGAAAAGTTTTGCCAGAGTCTTCTGGCGCGCGATCAGCGCGCACCGCACATGCGCAGACGACTTCCCACCCATCGCGTGAGTGTGCCTCTTCAGTTAAATCAAAAAGCATAGAAACAAAGTAACAGCAACTCCAAAGGGGAGGTGGGCGAGTTTGTGAAAACAATCAGCCTGCTGTCCTCGGAGAATACCTGCTACAGGTAAGTATCTTCATTTTCTCCGAGGACAAGCAGGCTGCTTGTTCTCATATGTGGGGTATCCCTAGCAACCAGGCTCACTCAAAACAATGAACACTGGTCAATTGGGCCTCGCAACGGCGAGGACATAACATAGGTTGACCTGAAACCATAAACAACTAACTGAGAGTGCAGCCTGGAACAGAACAAAAATGGGTCTAGGGGGGTGGAGTTGGATTCTAAACCCCGAACAGATTCTGCAGCACTGACTGCCCAAACTGACTGTCGCGTTGGTTTTCCTGCTGAAGGCAGTATTGAGATGTGAATGTGTGGACCGAAGACCATGTTGCAGCCTTGCAAATCTCTTCAATGGAGGCTGACTTTAAGTGAGCCACTGACGCAGCCATGGCTCTAACATTATGAGCCGTGACATGGCCCTCTAGAGTCAGCTCAGCTTGGGCATAAGAGAAGGAAATGCAATCTGCTAGCCAATTGGAGATTGTGCGTTTTCCGATGGCGACTCCCCTCCTGTTGGGGTCGAAAGAAACAAACTGGGCAGACTGTCTGAAGGGCTTCATCTGCTCCACGTAAAAGGCCAATGCTCTCTTGCAGTCCAAGGTATGCAAACTGCTTTCACCCGGGTGGGTATGAGGACAGGGAAAGAATGTTGGCAAGACAATTGACTGGTTCAGATGGGAACTCCGACACTACCTTTGGCAGGAACGTAGGGTGTGCGGAGAACTACTCTGTTGTGATGAAACTTCATATAAGGTGCATGCACTACTAAGGCCTGAAGCTCACTGACCCTACGAGCTGAAGTAACAGCCATCAAGAAAATGACCTTCCAGGTCAAGTACTTCAGATGGCAGGAATTCAGTGGCTCAAAAAGGAGCTTTCATCAGCTGGGTGAGAATGACGTTGAGATCCCATGACACTGGTGGAAGTTTGACCAGGGGCTTTGACAAAAATGAAGCAAACAATTAAAGGCTGTCCAGAGATAGGCTTACCCTCTACAAGGCGATGATAAGCACTAATCGCACTAAAGTGAACCCTTACGGAGTTGGTCTTGAGACCAGACTCTGATAAGCGTAGAAGGTATTCAAGCAGGGTCTGTGTAGGACAAGAATAGAGGATCTACGGCCTTGCTGTCACACCAGACGGCAAACCTCCTCATTTGAAAGAGTAACACTTTTTAGTGGAATCTTTCCTGGAAGCAAGCAAGACTCAGGAAACACCCTCTGAAAGACCTAAGGAGGCGAATTCTAAGCTCTCAACATCCAGGCCGTGAGAGCCAGACACTGGAGGTTGGGATGTAGAAGCGACCCCTCATTCTGGGTGATGTGGGTCGGAAAACACTCCAATCTCCACGGTTCCTCGGAGGACAACTCCAGAAGAAGAGGGAACCAAATCTGGCATGGCCAGAAGGGAGCAATGAGAATCATTATTCCCCGGTCTTGCTTGAGTTTCAGCAAAGTCTTTTCTACTAGAGGTATGGGAGGATAGGCATACAGAAGGCCTGTTCCCCAATGCAGGAGAAAGGCATCTGACGCTAGTCTGTCGTGGGCCTGAAGCCTGGAACAAAACTGAAGGACCTTATGATTGATCTGAGTGGCAAAAAGATCCACCGAGGGGGTGCCCCACGCTCGGAAGATCTTGCGGGCGACACCCATGTTCAGTGATCACTCATGAGGTTGCATTATCCTGCTCGGCCTGTCGGCCAGACTGTTGTTTACGCCTGCTAGATAAGTGGCTTGGAGAAACATGCCGTGACGGCGAGCCCAAAGCCACATCTGGACGGCTTCCTGACAAAGAGGGCGAGATCCGGTGCCCCCCTGCTTGTTGGTATAATACATGGCAACCTGATTTTTTGCATCAAAATGATTTGGTTGGACAGCCGATCTCTGAAAGCCTTTAGAGCGTTCCAGATCGCTCACAATTCCAGGAGATCTGAAGACCTTTTCCCTGAACGGACCAGGCTCCTTGAGTGTGAAGCCCATCTACATGAGCTCCCCACCCGAGGGATGCATCAGTCGTCAGCACTTTTTGTGGCTGAGGAATTTGGAATGGACGTCCCAAGGTCAAATTGGATCGAATCGTCCACCACTGAAGGGAATTCCGAAAGTCAGTGGGCAGTTGGATTACATCCTCTAGATCCCCCGTAGCTTGAAACCACTGGGAAGCTAGGGTCCACTGAGCTGATCACATGTGTAGATGTGCCATGGGAGTTACATGAACTGTGAAGGGCATGTGCCCCAGAAGTCTCAACATCTGCCGAGCCGTGATCTGTTGAGACGCTCAAACCATGGACACCAGGGACAGGAGGTTGTCTGCCATTGCCTCGGGAAGATAAGCTCAAGCTGTCCTTGTGTTCAACAGAGCTCCAATGAATTCCAACTTTTGTACTGGGGTGAGATGGGACTTGGAGTAATTGATCACGAAGCCCAATAGCTCTAGAAACTGAATAGTCATTCGCATGGACTGTAGAGTGCCTGCCTCCAAGGTGCTCTTCACCAGCCAATCGTCGAGAGAAGAGAACACATACACTCTGCGTAGTGACGCTGCGACTACCGGTGGACACTTTGTAAACACTCGGCGCAGACACCAGAACAAAAAGCAATACACAGTACTGAAAGTGCTGAGCTCCCAGCCGAAACTGAAGATACTTCCTGTGAGCAGGAAGTATCGAGATGTGTGTGCAAGCATCCTTTAAGTCCAGAGAGCATAGCCAATCATTCTCTTGAATCATGGAAAGAAGGGTGCCCAGGGAAACCATCCTGAACTTTTCTTGGACAAGGAATTTGTTCAGGGCCCTTAGGTCTAGGATGGGATGCATCCCCCCTGACTTTTTCTGTACAAGGAAGTACCTGGAATAGAATCCCAGCCCTTCTTCCCCTGGTGGAACGGGTTCAACCGCTTGGGCCTTTAGAAGGGTGGAGAGTTCATCTGCAAGTACCTGTTTGTGCTGTGAACTGTACGAATGAGCTCCCAGTGGGCAATTTGGAGGTTTGGATTCCAGATTGAGGGTGTATCCTAACTGGACTATTTGAAGAACCCATCAGTCAGAGGTTATAAGAGGCCAACTTTGGTGAAAAAATATTAACCTCCCTCCAACTGGTAAGTTGTCCGGTACGAACACTTTTACTGAGGCTATGCTTAACTGGAGCCAGTCAAAAGCCCGTCCCCTGCTTTTGCTGGGGAGCAGCATGGGCCTTAGTCGCACGCTGTTGACGATAACAAGTGCGCTGGGGCTGAGCCTGGGCAGGCGGCACCGCTGTTGGGGACCTCACCACAGGAGAAGGGCTAGACACCGCTGCAGCAGACGGTACAGAAGGTGCAAGCACCCCTGACACCGAAGCTGACTGACGTAGCAGTCCTTCTAGGAGTTCTGGAAACAAGGGCCGGATGTGCTCGTTGAGAGCCGCCATCGGAGAAGACTGAGGAGTCGGGTGAACAGACTGTCAGAATCTGTGGAGGCTCGGGAGCAGGTACAGGGCTGCTAGAAGACCGACGCATTGGCACCTCCTGTATAGAGGGAGAGAGATCGTCTTGGCGCCGACGTTTCTCGGGTGCCAACTCTCTCAACGTCCCGGAGCTCCCGGCACCGTGAGTTTAAGGAGAACGACGGTGCTTCTTCGCCTTCGCTCGATGCCCGTCAATCGAGACTCCTCGGTACCGATGAGGACGTGGAATCCTCACGTCTCCTCGGGGCCGGATCCGACGAAGGTCAGTCCTGGGGAGCCTGCATAACAGGAGGCCTCGAGGCAGGTGGAGACCTACTTGACGCCTGACTGCTCCCAGCGCGAATTGGTCTATCAGCAGCCATTATCTCTGCTCCTGATGTCAATGCTCCTTCCCATGTCAACACTGATGCAGCCAACCTTGGTACAGACCAAGCCCCAAAAAAGCTTTTCTCGTTAGGCTTCTTGAGACGCTTGGGTCCGTTTCTTCATACGAAGACACAGACTACAAGCAGCTGGGCTATGGTCGGGCCCAAGGCACTGGATACACCAGGCGTGGGTATCGGTACCTGAGATGGTCCGGTTGCACCGAGTAAAACGTTTGAACCTGCTGGGTGTCTTTGATGACATGGAAGGGAAAACAGCTTCGGCGAAATCAAATGATGCGATTGTGCCTCTTAAAAGAAAAAGGGGCACAAAAGAAAGGAATAACCCGACCGCGTGGCCTAAAGCTGGCCATGTCGAAAAAACTAAAGAAACTTTAAAAAGTGAAAACAATCTAAAGAAAAAACACTATGGGAACTTTTTTTTTTTTTTTTTTTAAATAGTGAACACTCGCGAAGACTCTTTCCTGGGCCTGAGAGAGGAGTGTAGATAAACACCTACCGCACCTCAACATGGAGAAAAGAAAACTGAAGAGGCATGCTCACGCGACGGGCAGGAAGTCATCGCGCATGCGCAGTGCGCGCTGCTCACAGACCAGAAGACTCTGGCAAAACTTTTCCTTTTTGCTTGCAAAAAATTTGCCGCTTCCTGTGCCAACGTGGACATCGACCCACATGTGAGAACAAGCAGCCTGCTTGTCCTCGGAGAAATGTAAGCTAGAAGCAGCAGGTAGAAAGAGATGCCAGACCCGCAGAGAGGATGGGAAGGGATCCATGGGAGGCGGAGGAGTGGGTTGCTGGGTGTATTGGAGGAAAGGGTAAGAGGTGCTGAACCCATGGAAGGAGGAGGAGAGATTGGAAGGAATGGAGAGAGGGACTGAACCCACAGTAGGAAGGAGGGAAGAGAAGGGAAAAAGATGCCAGACCAAGGAGATGAAGGCACAAGGAGTCAAATACTGAACCCACAGGGGAAAGGAGGGCAGGCAGGTGAGCCAGAAGCTGGAAGGGGGAGGGGAGAAAAGTTGGGTGGGGTTGGAGAGGAGAGAGAGACACATTGGTGTGGAAGAGGAAGAGAGGGGAGAAGCTGGACACAGGAAGGTAAAAACAGAGAGGAAATGATGGGGGGGGGGGCATAGGGACAGAAAAGGGAGATATGCTGCATGGGGATGGCATATGGACACAAAGGGGCGATATGCTGCATGGGTATGGCATATGGACACAAAGGGGCGATATGCTGCATGGGTATGGCATATGGACACAAAGGGGCAATACTGGACACAGGAGGGGCTTATTTGGGAGACAATAGGGGCACAGAGATGGATGATGGACCTGGAGAATAAACGTCAAATGGACAAGAGATCCTAGTGAATGAGTTAAGAGAAGATAGAGGGAGGCAGAAACCAAAGCCCCAGACCAACAAGATTTGAAAAATAAAATGACCAGACAACAAAATGTAGAAAACATAATTTTATTTTCTAGTTTGTGATTAGAGTATGTTGGATTTGAAATGTACATCCTGCCAGAGCTGATGTTAGACATGGCTGGGGCCCCAAGGCCAAAATTTGGGAGGGAGCCCCACAGCCGACCACCAGGCTGCACTTGCTTCAGCTTCCATTAGGCTTTTAGTTGCCCTAGTCACAGTCCCTTAACACCATCCCTGTAATGTGCCATCTTTATATTTTGAACAGTACAGGAATATATGCATCTCTTTCTATATCTCTGGTGGTGTACTATACAACTCTTTGAGGCTTGTGCAGATGGGGTAGGGATGGGCACAGGGACAAACTTTGTCCCCATGTCATTCTCTAATCCAGAAGTGCCCCTTCAGATAAATTCTGTACAGCTGCCACAACAAGCTCCCAGAATTTGTAAAAGTCATTTAGGACTGTTCCATTTATATCTTAAGAAAAATATCAAAGTAAATAAGATTTTATACAGTTGGGGCAAAAGTTTTTAATTTCTAGCATTATTTTCGTTTCATACATTCCAGTACTTTCAATTTGGAAACCAGCAGTAAGATCAAGCAATTGCATTTCTATATTTTAGGGGGTAAAGTCACCATATATTTTTGCTTTGAAGCATTTCACATTTGCCTCATTGAAAAATGCATGTCATCTAGTAGACACCACACCAGCACGAACATCATCGTATCATTTAGGCACTATAATGGTAAATGTACATTATAACTTTGTAATTAATTCTGAACAGGTTATGCACTCCACAACAGACATTTTTTAATCTGTAGGGAAAAAAACCCAATCATGAATACATTACATCATTTCACTAATATACTAAGGATATTTTGGAGTATTGTTTTTTTCTTTGTGCTGGTGCTGTATTCTCCTGACACTTATCAACTGAGTGGCAGTCATTACGCTGTCTGTGCCAAACTGTGCACATACTTCTGTCGAGCCTCAAACTGGTCAGCTGGTCGGTTGTATGGTGTCCACACTGGCTCTCCCACAAAGAGTCTCATTGCTTTCACATAATTCTACAAACCAAAAAAATTAACATTGCAATCATTTCCTTTTCTAATACCTTGAGGAACTGAGTGCGTGAAATAGCTCCAAAGAATGCAACATAAATTCCATTTTGTACACATATCTCAATTTCCACTAACACTGTTAATTATAATATTTTAAAAGCTTACAACTAATAGTACAACTTTTTATAACACTTCTGTGCAGCGCTCCAGTTGCCTGCTAACGCATGGGTATATTTCTTTTATTAACTTATGTAGTCCCAGGGCTACTACACCTTTAAAAATTAAATTAAAAGTCTCAAACTCTGTGCTTCTTCTCTGGGATCAGACTCCAGTGTTCTGGATCTTAGGAAAACTAAAGCCTACTCAGTAACAACAACAACAACAAAAAAAGTGAACTTTATATAGAGGAAGGAAAAAAAAAAAAAAAAGGCAGCTGTTAACTGCAGCCTCACAGACACTAGAGGGTGCTGTGTGATCAGAGTTGAGAAAATAATCATTATACATATTTATAAAATAATCAGAAATGCAAGAGCATGCATTATTGTACTGTAGCATCTTAGGGCCCTGTTTACTAAGCCCTGTTATAGGTGCCTTAACATTTTTAACACACGTTAACCATGTACACACACCTACAATATCCCTATAGGCACCTACACGGTTAACGTGCATGCTAATTGTAGGCGCATTAAAAATGCTAATGCGCTTTAGTAAACAGGGCCCTTAGTTTGCAGGCTCGCTGTAAATATGATCAGTTTTACGTTCTGGCCAATCCCTACAAATTAACACAGAAAAAAAAATTGAGAAAAATGAAGGCATTCACAATGCTGGCTTTAAGAGATCTTAGTATGATTAAGAGCGCAGACCACTACTGATCGCTACATTAAAACTACCTCACCTGTGCCATACACACAGAACAAAGATAGACCTTCATCAAATAGAGAATTGACCACAGAAATTGAAATATGCAGATTAAAATCTAAACTGGGAGCCCCAAGAAGCCAGCCAGAAACACCAATAAAGATCAATACATTTCCTTCTTAAAGTGCTCATAATGCCCAACACAACAGAAATGCAAACATCACAAAGCTGACAAAGAAAATAAACGAGCAAAAATTTCTAGGTGAAGTAGAAGAAACAGCAATTATAGCTGCAAAATGTATCCTGCCACCAAGACAGAAACGTAATCTGAACAGAGAGAGAGTATTTATCAGCCCTACAGTCTTTGAACTGTCTTTGTTATTTCTCTTCTGTACTATGTAATAATTCCTTTCAGCACTTTGTGTGTTACTTGGCAACTCATGCATAAATAGTCATAGCGATGAAAATGGCAACCGAGTCAGGTGGAACCAAAAAGATCCACAATGGGCAGGAGTTACCATTAACAAAGACAGTGCAACGCTCAGTTTCACCCAAACTGATTTCAGATCAAGAGTCCCTATGTTGTCCTTGGGTAAATACATATTAAATAAATAAACATTGAGCTAGCCCTGTTTTACACACATTTTCATCCAGAGTAAAGCGATGATAAATGCCAGCAGGAAGCGTGATCATATCGCCTTTCTCCATGTACATTCGAATCCACTTGTCCTCTTTATCTCTTACATCAAAGTATCCACTTCCATCCAGGATGTAGCGAATTTCATCATCCAGGTGTAGATGCTCTTCAAAGAATATTTTTATCTACAACAGAAGATAAACAGTTTTTCACTCTGCTTGATAACAAAATTAAGCCTGCTGTATCCAAACCTCACAACAATTTTATATTACTAGTAAAAGAGGCCCGTTTCCAACAGAAATGAAACAGGCGCTAGCAAGGTTCCAGGGGCCCCTCCCTCCCTCTCCCCTCCGAGTTCCATGCCCCCCAACCTGCCTCCCCCTCCTTGTCCTCTGAGTTCCAGGCACCCCTCCCTATCCTCCGAGTTCCAGGACCCCCCTCCCCTTCGAGTTACAGGACCGGCCCTCCCCTTCCAGGCCCCTCCCCTCCCAGTCGAGTTCAAGGACCCCCCCCCCCTCCCAGTCAAGTTCCAGGTCCCCCTCCCCTCTCTCTCTCGTCCCCCTTTCGCGTCTCCTGCCCTCCGAGTTCCATGCACCCACTGTCATCCGAGTTCCACAACCCCATGCCTCCCTCCCTCTCTGTGTGTGGCCTCCCAGTGGAAGCAGGACATGTGCGGCAGCCCCTCCCATTCATAAGTGCCAGCTGTTCTGTAAAACGTTTTACCTCGTGGTCCACCAGCAACAGTTAAGTCGAGCAGGCACGGCACGGCGCTTCAGACTGCCTTCACTTTCGCCTTCTGTTTCAGCTCTGCCTCTGGTCCCGCCCTCATTTCCTGTTTGCGGAAGGGCGGGACCAGAGGCACAGGTGAAACAGAAGAGAAGGCAGTCTGAAGCGCCTTGCCTGCTCCACTTCACTGTTGCCGGCGGACCAGGAGGTAAAATGTTTTAAAGAACAGCCGGCACTTAGCACTTACGAAGGGAAGGGGCTGCCGCACACATCCTGCTTGCACTCGGAGGCCACAGAGAGAGAGGGAGGGAGGTGCGGGGCGGTGGAGGAGGGGGGCGTGGAACTCGGACAGCAGTTGAAATAGGGAGGGAGGTAAGGGGGCATGGAACTCCCAGGAGAGGGGGGCCGTGGAACTCGGATGGGAGTGGAAGGAGGGAGGGAGGGGGTCATGGAACTCGGGAGCCCGATTCTGTACTCACCTCTGGTGGCTGATGCTGGCTTCCCTCCCCTCTCACTTCCCATTGGTCCGCCCTGTGACGTCATCCCCAGGGCAGACCAATGGGAACTGTGTTACGAACCCAGGCATCCAGACGGAGGTGGAGGTGCAAATTATATAGGATTTTAGCTAACTCGGTTGCTATACACAGGAATCATTTTGGTTGGTTTACAAAGAAACTGAATCATAAAATGTGCTGAAATGTAGCCCCTTTCCATGGAATTGCTCAAGGCAGGTTTACAAGCATGTAAAAAACAAAAAAAAACGCACAGTCCCATTTTAGACAGGTTGGCACATCTCAAGTTTCATCAGTATTTTAGAACAGAATCTGCCAACGTAGAGCCTGTTCCAAAATACAAGGGAAGGACATTTATATACCATGAACATGCTTTATATACCATGTGCATGCAGCATAAACATCCAATTTAACAAAACAGATGTAAAAAAAATAACAATGTGCTCACAGCCAGCACATAAACGGGTATGTGCTGGCATATACATGTTATCTTTGTAATTTTGGAAACATAACCATTTATTATCCTGATACTCTCATAGAGACCAGCAGGGGCATAGCCAGACCTCGCAGTAGGAGGGGGCCAGAGCCCAAGGTAGGGGGGGGGCACATTTTGGTGTATCGCACCCCCCCCCCCCCCCCCGCAGCAAATACCTTGGCTGGCAGGGGTCCCCAACCCCTGCCAGCAGAAGCCTTGTCCAGCGCCAGTCTATGGCACCGCCATGTTGCCTTCTCTGCTGTCACTAAAAGGAGCGTGCCGGACATGAAGGGGAAGACCGAGCAGGGCAGGCAACGTGGCAAAGCCAGAGACCGCTGCTGGACAAGGCTTCAGCTGGCAGGGGTTGGGGATCCCCGCCAGCAAATCCAGGGGCCCAGAGGAAATTTTGTGGGACCCAGGCCCCCGTGGCCCCACATAGCTACGCCACTGGAGACCAGTTTCCCTTGCCAGTTTGGCATTTGGGAGGGGGGAGGGACAAAACCACTGGGGGATTGAGGAAACCTCCTCTAATCCCTCTAGTGGAGTGCTGCTCAATAAAAGCACTTTGCCAAATCTCAAACGTGTTTGATAGCAGGTGTAACTCCCGATGTCAGTCTTCTAAGACATAGACATTTAGTTCCCTTCTGGAATGGAGAATAAATGTATTTGCCTGCAATGCCCTTGTCTCACTCAGACACACGGTCCACACCCCCTTGACATTCACATGAATATCCCAACTTCCTAAAAATTGGGACTTAGACGTTCATGCAAGATAAAACATTTAAGTGCTAGTGTATGCACATCTCAAATGTGAATAGGGCTTGTAAAAGTACATAAGTAATGCCACACTGGGAAAAGACCAAGGGTCCATCGAGCCCAGCATCCTGTCCACGACAGCTGCCAATCCAGGCCAAGGGCACCTGGCAAGCTTCCCAAACATACAAACATTCTATACATGTTATTCCTGGAATTGTGGATTTTCCCAAGTCCATTTAGTAGTAGTTTATGGACTTGTGTTCTTTAGGAAACCATCTAACCCTTTTTTAAACTCTGCTAAGCTAACCGCCTTCACCACGTTCTCCAGCAACGAATTCCAGAGTTTAATTATGCGTTGGGTGAAGAAAACGTTTCTCTGATTTGTTTTAAATTTACTACACTGTAGTTTCAGCCATGCCCCCTAGTCCTAGTATTTTTGGAAAGCGTGAACAGACGCTTCACATCCACCTGTTCCACTCCACTCATTATTTTATATACCTCTATCATGTCTCCCCTCAGTCGTCTCTTCTCCAAGCTGAAAAGCCATAGCCTCCTTAGTCTTTCTTCATAGGGAAGTCATCCCATCCCCGCTATCATTTTAGTCGCCCTTCGTGGCACCTTTTCCAATTCTACTATATCTTTCTTGAGATGCGGCGACCAGAATTGAATACAATACTCAAGGACAGCAATAGTACATAATTCCATTATCCAAATCACAATACTCAATAAAATCAGACTATAACTCAATAAAGCACACCACAATTAAATAAATCATACTGAACAGAATATCATAAAAAATTAGACAAAAGAGCCTATAATCTGAGTCAGTTAAAAAGTTATCTAAGAAAATACAGATTAAAATAACCTAAAGTTAATTACATGCTAAATAAACAGCCATGTCCTTTACTCATTTTCTAAATTTCTGATAGTCCACAATGTTTACAGTGTTGTAAAGCTTGTATGGGGTTGAGGATACAACTGTAAGCATAAGAGATGGCCTGAAGAAATGCTCCATTCTAGATCCACGTGGTCCTTGCAGGAGAATAAAAAAAACATAAGATGATAAGGTCCTAAGTTTTTAAAAGTCATCTAGTAAGTAGCCAATGTAGTTATCTTAAGAGTAGGTTTAATATGATCCTGTCAGTTTAAGCTTAGTGGCATTCTGAATATACCATAGCTTCTGAATGTATTTCAAAGGAAGACCTACACAGTCTGAGTTGCAATAACTGTAATATTATTAAAGTGAGGATTACAGTTGCAAAACAAAAGAAATAAAGGATATAATTGTCTGTCTAGCTCAAGTTGCAAAATGATATGTGATGCAGCAGAGATTTAGGGGGTCTTATTTAGATTTGTATCTACAATAATCCTCAAGATGCACATTTATAAGTTATGACAATAATATCTTATGTAATGCTGCGGAAGGGCCTCTCTCATTTGGACCCCATGTATATATCCAAAGAACTTGTATCTTAAAAAGGATTTAAATCAGGGATTAAAACAACTGCTCCATATTAACAAACACTATCCTTTCCCAACCCTCTTTCTGAAAGCCTCATTGTTCACTTTGGCCCCTGCTTCCTTGGACCCAATTGCTCACTCTCTCCTATCCCAGAATGCCACTGCTCATTCACACATCTCCCATAACTTATTCTCGTTCCCCACTATTCACTCATCTATCCTCCCTAGGGTTGCCAACTGGCCAAGATTTTTAAATAGGTGGGTAGCTTGTTTCTGCCTACCACCATACTCCAGGACAGCTCTATCATTGAAACCTTCCACCATCTACTATTGCTTCTCCATCCTACAAAGTCCCTCTCCCCTCAGTTTACTGTTCCCTGCTCATTACTACCACAACACCCCAGACCATAAACCTTCAGTGGCCGCAATATTCACTTGTGCTGCTAACTCTAAGCTCCTCAACACCAGTGGACGTTTCTACACAGAAATATTTGGGGTGGGAACGGGGGAGCAAGCCAAAGTGACATTTTCGTACATCATGCCCTCTGCCACATCACACACCCGTCCTCCCAACCGCCTTTGCATAAATAAACCTTTCCCCCTTCCAGCTAGTTTCAGCTACCAAGTAAAACGAGTATTATAATTGATATAGTCATTCAACAAATTCTTCTGTGTGGGGTGGTCTAGATTCTCTATAGGTTTGGTCAGAATCTTAACCTAATCCCTGCATCTCCAGTTCTGTATCAAAAACTCTTTATTCCTCAACAATGGAGCTATCCCTCTTACAACACGCTATACAAACAAATATTCAAATTATGACCACCACCTCAGAAACAGTACACGCTCCTTTCACTGCCAAACACTTTGTTTATCCCATTTTTGCTCCATGTTTCAAAACTGGTTTAGAAATCTAGGATGCAAATAAATATTTAAGCAAAAATAGGTTAAAGCAGATTGGTTTTTGTTTGTGTAGAGACTCTACAGGATGTGGAGACCACTAGTCTTGAGCATTTTTATTTTGGGTACTAAGGGCCTGCTTTAAAATAGGGCCGGACACTTAGCAAAATAACACAAAACTTTGCAAAAAGAGGTTCAAAACCTATACCAAACCATAACAGGCCTAACCCACCAGACAGTACTGTAAATATTACACTGGGCCCTATAGCACCAATAAACCTACTACTGGGCAACTAAAAAAAAAAAAAGCTGTACTGTTAGATATTCTACACAAACACTACATGCTAGCAGAATGCTTTATTTCAATCGCACATACAGAATATGAACAGACCCTCATTTGATACAAAATTAGAGGACCACAAAAAAAAACAAAGAAATCTGAAATGGAGACCCCCCCCCCCCCCCTCCATCCTAGAAAATCTTAGTGCAATACTAGTATAAGAGAAACTGAAATGCATTTTCTCTTGTACTCTGCAATATACTGAAATAGAAAAGATGTATATTTCCCATGAAAACAGCAGATCACACATCAAAGGAGATCAACTTGTTTATTCAGCAAGGAAAGATCTCACATAAAAGAAGAAAGTCATGGGCACATTTCGTCCGCCTATGGGATGTATCAGGAGTAACCAAACGAGATTAAAAAAAAAAAGCGGATGGTGCCATCTGATAACTGCTAGCCTATACAATTTCTTCAACTCAATCACCAAATCCCATTTATCTGCTCCGTTCCTCTAGCCCCCTCCTCTAGCTCCACCATCTTTTGCTCTTTTCCCCCACCCCTAAGTCTCATCTGCTCTTTCCAGGGTTTCCAGTCCACTTGACATTTCTTCTTTCCATGTCCATCATCATTCCCTCTGTACACCTATCTGTCCTGTCAAGCACCTGCCCTCTGTGTCCCCATCTCTCCTCGTGTCCAGCTTTTCCCCTGTCTTTCCTTCCCCCCCCCCCCCCCCAGTTCCAGAAACTTTCTTTCTGCAGCGTCCCACCTACATGGGAATAGGAAGTTGCATCAGAGACGACAGGATACTACAGAAAGAAAGCTTCCAGGACCGGTCTGCCTTGATCACCGATACTGCCAGTGATGAATGAGAAGGCTAGAGGAAAGCCAAGTTGAAGGAAGAAGGGACTAGGGAGAGTTAGCTGACTTCATTGGGGGGGGGGGGGGTTACAGATGGAAGATGCCAGACCTTGGGAGAAGGTGGGTTTGGAAGACGTCAGATGGAACTGAGGCACCCTGTCCTGCTACTTTCCTCCTAAACTACACACACCTGGTCAAACTGGAGTTGCAAAGGGGTGGCAAGCTATTATTTTAGGAATAGCATTTGCCAGCCTGTAGTGACACCGGTGCACAAAACTGCATTTCAGACTGCACAGAAGAGCCAGAATAGGATAAACACAGGGAAGGGCTGCACCCAGTGCTGGGTCTTGACACCGTTTAAAAAAAAAAAAAAAAACCTCATCCCATCTGATATTTTCAGTAAAGCGAATGCTACATACCTGTAGAAGGTATTCTCCGAGGACAGCAGGCTGATTGTTCTCACTGATGGGTAACGTCCACGGCAGCTCCTCCAATCGGAATCTTCACTAGCAAAAGCCTTTGCTAGTCCTCGCGCGCCGATGCGCATGCGCGGCCGTCTTCCCTCCCGAAACCGGCTCGTGCCGGCCAGTCTCATATGTAGCAAGACAAAGAGAAGGGAAGACACAACTCCAAAAGGGGAAGCGGGCGGGTTTGTGAGAACAATCAGCCTGCTGTCCTCGGAGAATACCTTCTACAGGTATGTAGCATTCGCTTTCTCCGAGGACAAGCAGGCTGCTTGTTCTCACGACTGGGGTATCCCTAGCCCCCAGGCTCACTCAAAACAACAAACATGGTCAATTGGACCTCGCAACGGTGAGGACATAACTGAGATTGACCTAACAATTTTTCCAACTAACTGAGAGTGTAGCCTGGAACAGAAAAAACATGGGCCTATGGGGGTGGAGTTGGATTCTAAACCCCGAACAGATTCTGAAGCACTGACTGCCCGAACCGACTGTCGCGTCGGGTATCCTGCTGCAGGCAGTAATGAGATGTGAATGTGTGGACAGATGACCATGTCGCAGCTTTGCAAATCTCTTCAATAGTGGCTGACTTCAAGTGGGCTACCGACGCTGACATGGCTCTAACATTATGAGCCGTGTCATGACCCTCAAGAGCCAGCCCAGCCTGGGCGTAAGTGAAGGAAATGCAATCTGCTAGCCAATTGGATATGGTGCGTTTCCCCACAGCCACTCCCCTCCTGTTGGGATCAAAAGAAACTAACAATTGGGTCTGTTGGGCTGTGTCCGCTCCAGATAGAAGGCCAATGCTCTTTTGCAGTCCAATGTGTGCAGCTGACGTTCAGCAGGGCAGGAATGAGGACGGGGAAAGAATGTTGGCAAGACAATTGACTGGTTCAGATGGAACTCCGACACAACCTTTGGCAAGAACTTAGGGTGAGTGCGGAGGACTACTCTGTTATGATGAAATTTGGTGTAAGGGGCCTGGGCTACCAGGGCCTGAAGCTCACTGACTCTACGAGCTGAAGTAACTGCCACCAAGAACATGACCTTCCAGGTCAAGTACTTCAGATGGCAGGAGTTCAGTGGCTCAAAAGGAGGTTTCATCAGCTGGGTGAGACCGACATTGATCCCATGACACCGTAGGAGGCTTGACGGGGGGCTTTGACAAAAGCAAACCTCTCATGAAGCGAACAACTAAAGGCTGTCCTGAGATCGGCTTACCTTCCACACGGTAATGGTATGCACTGATTGCACTAAGGTGAAACCTTACAGAGTTGGTCTTGAGACCAGACTCAGACAAATGCAGAAGGTATTCAAGTAGGGTCTGTGTAGGACAAGAGTGAGGATCTAGGGCCTTGCTGTCACACCAGACGGCAAACCTCCTCCATAGAAAGAAGTAACTCCTCTTAGTGGAATCTTTCCTGGAAGCAAGCAAGATGCGGGAGACACCCTCTGACAGACCCAAAGAGGCAAAGTCTACGTTCTCAACATCCAGGCCGTGAGTGCCAGAGACCGGAGGTTGGGATGCAGAAGCGCCCCTTCGTCCTGTGTGATGAGGGTCGGAAAACACTCCAATCCCCATGGTTCTTCGGAGGACAACTCCAGAAGAAGAGGGAACCAGATCTGACGCGGCCAAAAAGGAGCAATCAGAATCATGGTGCCTCGGTCTTGCTTGAGTTTCAACAAAGTCTTCCCCACCAGAGGTATGGGAGGATAAGCATACAGCAGACCCTCCCCCCAGTCCAGGAGGAAGGCATCCGATGCCAGTCTGCCGGGGGCCTGAAGCCTGGAACAGAACTGAGGGACTTTGTGGTTGGCTCGAGAGGCGAAGAGATCCACCAAGGGGGTGCCCCACAGCTGGAAGATCTGTCGCACTACCCTGGAATTGAGCGACCACTCGTGAGGTTGCATAATCCTGCTCAACCTGTCGGCCAGACTGTTGTTTACGCCTGCCAGATATGTGGCTTGGAGCACCATGCCTCGACGGCGAGCCCAGAGCCACATGCTGACGGCCTCCTGACACAGGGGGCGAGATCCGGTGCCCCCCTGCTTGTTGATGTAATACATGGCAACCTGGTTGTCTGTCTGAATTTGGATAATTTGGTGGGACAGCCGATCTCTGAAAGCCTTCAGAGCGTTCCAGACCGCTCGTAACTCCAGGAGATTGATCTGCAGATCGCGTTCCTGGAGGGACCAGCTTCCTTGGGTGTGAAGCCCATCGACATGAGCTCCCCAGCCCAGGAGAGACGCATCCGTAGTCAGCACTTTTTGTGGCTGAGGAATTTGGAAAGGACGTCCAGAGTCAAATTGGACCAAATCGTCCACCAATACAGGGAGTTGAGAAAACTCGTGGACAGGTGGATCACGTCTTCTAGATCTCCAGCAGCCTGAAACCTGGGAAGCTAGGGTCCATTGAGCAGATCTCATGTGCAGGCAGGCCATGGGAGTCACATGAACTGTGGACGCCATGTGGCCCAGCAATCTCAACATCTGCCAAGCTGTGATCTGCTGAGACGCTCGCACCCGCGAGACGAGGGACAACAAGTTGTTGGCTCTCGTCTCTGGGAGATAGGCACGAGCCGTCCGAGAATCCAGCAGAGCTCCTATGAATTCGAGTTTCTGCACTGGGAGAAGGTGTGACTTTGGATAATTTATCACAAACCCCAGTAGCTCCAGGAGGCGAATAGTCATCTGCATGGACTGTAGAGCTCCTGCCTCGGATGTGTTCTTCACCAGCCAATCGTCGAGATATGGGAACACGTGTACCCCCAGCCTGCGAAGTGCCGCTGCTACTACAGCCAAGCACTTCGTGAACACTCTGGGCGCAGAGGCGAGCCCAAAGGGTAGCACACAGTACTGGAAGTGACGTGTGCCCAGCTGAAATCGCAGATACTGTCTGTGAGCTGGCAGTATCGGGATGTACGTGTAGGCGTCCTTCAAGTCCAGAGAGCATAGCCAATCGTTTTCCTGAATCATGGGGAGAAGGGTGCCCAGGGAAAGCATCCTGAACTTTTCTTTGACCAGATATTTGTTCAGGGTCCTTAGGTCTAGGATGGGACGCATCCCCCCTGTTTTCTTTTCCACAAGGAAGTACCTGGAATAGAATCCCAGCCCTTCCTGCCCGGATGGCACGGGCTCGACCGCATTGGCGCTGAGAAGGGCAGAGAGTTCCTCTGCAAGTACCTGCTTGTGTTGGAAGCTGTAAGACTGAGCTCCCGGTGGACAATTTGGAGGTTTTGAGGCCAAATTGAGGGTGTATCCTTGCCGGACTATTTGAAGAACCCACTGATCGGAGGTTATGAGAGGCCACCTTTGGTGAAAAACTTTCAGCCTCCCTCCGACTGGCAGGTCGCCCGGCACTGACACTTGGATGTTGGCTATGCTCTGCTGGAGCCAGTCAAAAGCTCGTCCCTTGCTTTTGCTGGGGAGCCGTGGGGCCTTGCTGAGGCGCACGCTGCTGACGAGAGCGAGCACGCTGGGGCTTAGCTTGGGCCGCAGGCTGTCGAGAAGGAGGATTGTACCTACGCTTACCAGAAGAGTAGGGAACAGTCTTCCTTCCCCAAAAAAATCGTCTACCTGAAGAGGTAGAAGCTGAAGGCTGCCGGCGGGAGAACTTGTCGAAAGCGGTATCCCGCTGGTGGAGCTGCTCTACCACCTCCTCGACTTTCTCTCCAAAAATGTTATCCGCACGGCAAGGCGAGTCCGCAATCCGCTGGTGGATCCTATTCTCCAGGTCGGAGGCACGCAGCCATGAGAGTCTGCGCATCACCACACCTTGAGCAGCGGCCCTGGACGCAACATCAAAGGTGTCATACACCCCTCTGGCCAGGAATTTTCTGCACGCCTTCAGCTGCCTGACCACCTCCTGAAAAGGCTTGGCTTGCTCAGGGGGGAGCTTGTCCACCAAGCCCGCCAACTGCCGCACATTGTTCCGCATGTGTATGCTCGTGTAGAGCTGGTAAGATGGATTTTGGCCACGAGCATAGAAGAATGGTAGGCCTTCCTCCCAAAGGAGTCTAAGGTTCTAGAGTCCTTGCCCGGGGGCGCCGAAGCATGTTCCCTAGAACTCTTAGCCTTCTTTAGGGCCAAATCCACAACTCCAGAGTCGTGAGGCAACTGAGTGCGCATCAGCTCTGGGTCCCCATGGATCCGGTACTGGGACTCGATCTTCTTGGGAATGTGGGGATTACTTAGTGGCTTGGTCCAGTTCGCCAGCAATGTCTTTTTGAGGACATGATGCATGGGTACTGTGGACGCTTCCTTAGGTGGAGAAGGATAGTCCAGGAGCTCAAACATTTCAGCCCTGGGCTCGTCCTCCACAACCACTGGGAAGGAGATGGCCGTAGACATCTCCCGGACAAAGGCCGCAAAAGACAGACTCTCGGGAGGAGAAAGCTGCCTTTCAGGGGAGGGAGTGGGATCAGAAGGAAGGCCATCAGACTCCTCGTCAGAGAAATATCTGATGTCCTCCTCCTCCTCCCACGAGGCCTCACCTTCGGTATCAGACACAAGTTCACGGACCTATGTCTGAAGCCGTGCCCGGTTCGACTCCGTGGAACCACGGCCACGGTGGGAGCGTCGAGAGGTAGACTCCCTCGCCTGCACCAGCAAAGCTCCCTCCGCCGACGTCGTCGGGGAGCCTTCCTGGGAGGCGACCGCAGTCAAAGACCTCACCCCGGGCAAGGGGCCAGCCGGCGCCTCACTCGACGGTACCGGTGGCGCAAGCACCCCCGGTACCGGAGGGGAAGGGCGCAACAGCTCTCCCAGGATCTCTGGGAGAACGGCCCGGAGACTCTCGTGCAGAGCGGCTGTGGAGAAAGACGTGGAAGCCGATGCAGGTGTCGATGTCAGAGTCTGTTCCGGGCGTGGAGGCTGTTCCAGGCTGTCCATAGTGGAGCGCATCGACACCTCTTGAACAGAGGGTGAGCGGTCCTCTCGGTGCCGATGCCTACTGGGTGCCGACTCCCTTGGCGACCCAGAGCTCTCGTTACCGACACGGGAAGGGGACCGGTGTCGATGCTTCTTCGACTTCTTGGGACAAAGCATGTCACCGGAGCTTCCCGGCACCGACGAGGAGGACATAGAATCCAGCCGTCACTTCCTCGGGGCTGTACCGCAGGAGCCCTCAGGGTAGGGGGAGACCCACCCGAAGGCTCACCGCCACCAGCAGGGGAATGGACAGCCCTCACCTGCACTCCAGTCGAAGCACCACCGTCCGACGACATCAGCAGAAGCGGAGGTCCCAGTACCACCGACGCCGACGCAGCCTTCCGATGTCTCAGCCCCGATGTAGAGGGTCGATGCCTCGATGCAGTCGCGGCCGAGGACGGAGGACTAGACGCTGTCGACGTCGATGCACTCGATACTCCCGGTGCCGATGCCGACGAAGAGCCCGAGAACAAAACGTTCCACTGGGCCAATCTCGCTACCTGAGTCCGCTTTTGTAAAAGGACGCACAGACTACAGGCCTGTGGGCGGTGCCCAGCCCCCAGACACTGAAGACACGACGCGTGCCTGTCAGTGAGCGAGATTACCCGGGCGCACTGGGTGCACTTTTTGAAGCCGCTGGGAGACTTCGATGACATGGGCGGAAAAATCACGCCGGCGAGATCAAAACTCGTAATTGCGGTAGGCACCAAAAAGAGGGGAAGAAAAAATTCGACCCGAGGCCTGAAAAGGGCCTACCCCAAAGACGAAAGAAAACTTACCGGGGCAAAAACTGGAAATAGCGGAAAAGGAAAAGACCGAAAAGGTCCTCTTCCGAAATCCCTTTTTTTTTTTTTAGTTAGCGAAAGTCAAAAATAGATGCGCGAGGTCGACTTAAGGGGCGCGAACGGCGTAACACGACCGTACCGAGCGCGGACAAAAGAAGACTGGCCGGCACGAGCCGGTTTCGGGCGGGAAGACAGCCGCGCATGCGCGGTACGCATCGGCGCGCAAGGACTAGCAAAGGCTTTTGCTAGTGAAGATTCCGATTGGAGGGGCTGCCGTGGACGTCACCCATCAGTGAGAACAAGCAGCCTGCTTGTCTTCAGAGAATCAGAAATTCAGTCTGCCAACAGAATTTACCTGCTCTTTATCAAGTGAAATATACATCTGTATGTCAGTGTTTATGCGGAATCTAAAGCTAAACTCTTTTACATTACATTACATTACTAACATTTCTAAAGCGCTACTAGGGTTACGCAGCGCTGTACAATTTAAACATAGAAGGACAGTCCCTGCTCAAAGAGCTTACAATCTAAAAGACAAGAGAACAATCTAAAGACAAGTGTACAATCTAGAGGACAAGTGAACAGTTAATCTGATAGGGTGGATAGATTGGGGCATTCTATATTTCTCAAGCGGTTAGGCTCCGAAGGCAGCATTGAAGAGGTGAGTTTTAAGCAGGGATTTGAAGATGGGTAGGGAGGGGGCATGGCGTATGGGTAAAGGAAGACTGTTCCAGGCATAGGGTGAGGCAAGGCCGGTGAGAATGAGCGGAGCCTGGAGTTGGCAGTGGTGGAGAAGGGTACTGAGAGAAGGACTTTGTCCTGTGAGCGGAGGTTACGGGCGGGAACATAGGGGGAGATGAGGGTGGAGAGGTAGTGAGGAGCTGCAGACTGAGTGCATTTGTAGGTAAGGAGGAGGAGCTTGAATTGTATGCGATATCTGATCGGAAGCCAATGAAGTGATTTGAGGAGAGGGGTGATATGAGTATATCGGTTCTGGCGGAATATAAGACAAGCGGCAGCGTTCTGAACGGATTGAAGGGGGGATAGATGGCTGAGTGGGAGGCCGGTGAGGAGTAAGTTGCAGTAATCAAGGCGAGAGGTAATGAGAGCGTGGACGAGAGTTCTGGTGGTGTGCTCAGAGAGGAAAGGGTGAATTTTGCTGATGTTGAAGAGGAAGAAGTGACAGGTCTTGGCAGTCTGTTGGATATGCGCAGAGAAGGAGAGGGAGGAGTCGAAGATGACTCCGAGGTTGCGGGCAGATGGGACGGGGAGGATGAGGGTGTTATCAACTGAGATAGAGAGTGGAGGAAGAGGAGAAGTGGGTTTAGGAGGAAAGACGAGGAGCTCGGTCTTGGACATGTTCAGTTTAAGGTGACGGTTGGACATCCATGCCGCAATGTCGGATAAACAGGCCGATACCTTGGCCTGGGTCTCCGTGGTGATGTCAGGTGTGGAGAGGTATAGCTGGGTGTCATCAGCATAAAGATGATACTGAAAACTCTTATTTAAAATTTCCCCATAGGCTGCATGTGTATGTATATATATATATTTATTATTTATTTTTTTTAAATGACACAATCATAATTTCTATTTTCGAGGGTTCAGAGGGCAGAGATTGGTTCGATGGCAGTGTCGGATCACTCTCTCATATGGATTCATTTAACTTTGGGGCGGAGGGATCTGATAGACTTACGAGTAGCTGGAGATTTCCTGCTTATTTGTAGGAAAATGCAGACTGTCAGACCTACCTATCCCAAAATAGCAGGTTTTTCTTCTTTTTCAATGGGCATTATCAGGAAGACCCACGCTTGTTTTGGGAAAAAGCCAAGTTGGTCCTTTGGGGAGATATAATTGTTTATATGGCATCCCGCACGAAGCAGAGTGCCCAGGGTATTATACATTTGGAAAAGAAACTTTAGCAAAGTGGGCACACATTCTTCATCCTACTTGAGAGTCTCATGAAGCATTATTAGCCACCCAGGCTGCTTTGAATGCTCTTATCTATGACAGGATAAGAAAGATGCTCTTGTATCTTAAATTCCAATATCATTGGTATGGTAATAGGCCAGGTCATCTGTTAGCACAGGTGACTAAGCATCATCAGGGGTCACGGTATGTCTCGAGTTTGATTGGTTTGTCAGGGTGGATCTTTACCAGGCCTCAAGATACTAGTCTAATTTTATTACTATTTTAATCGTTTCTATGCTGCGCTTGTGGAGAATATTGGCCCCCAGATCTCATATTACTTGGAGGACTCTGGTTTGTCATGTCTCACTCCAGTGGATCAGGTGCCCTTGTGAGCCAAAGAAATATAGCTAGGTATAAAACAACTTAAAACTCATACTGCCCCTGGCCCTGATGGCTTTTCTCAAAAATCTTTTAAGAGGACAAGTGGATTTGAATCTACATGGAGAAAGGCGACATGATCACACTTCCTGCTGGCATTTATCATTGCTTTACTCTGGATGAAAATGTGCATAAAGCAGGAGTAGCTCAAATTTTATTTATTTAATGTGTATTTACCCAAGGACAGCATAGAGGCTCTTGATCCGAGACCTGAGAGTTAAAAAA